>NC_135672.1:7500-307500 GCF_964188315.1 Podarcis muralis | reverse complement strand
AGGAATGAAAAAGTCCCAGCTTATTCGACTTGTTTCTATTGAGATGGAACGAAAACACGTATGCTTAATTTGGGCTGATAACAAACATTTCACTGCGTGATTTTTGGTTGAATGTGCATTCTAATCCGAAAAGCAGCAATTGGAAGTAAGCGCAATCAAAGCTTATTCGTCTTCTTTCTGCGCATATGGTAGCGAAAAGACGGTGTTTTGTCATTTGGGTCTCATTACATACACGTTGCGATTTCTGGTTTAATGTTGCATTAACACCAAAGAACACAACTTGAAATAAGCGAAATCCAAGATTCTTGTTTCGATGTAGCTGGAACGCAAAACAACCTATTTTGCTCTGTTTTAGCTTACTACACTTTGATTTGCTATTTGTTGGTGAATGAACACCGAATGAAAAAATCCCACCTTATTCGTCTTGTTTCTATTGAGATGGAAGCAAAACACGTATGCTTAATTTGGGCTGATGACAAACATTTCACTGCGTGATTTTTGGTTGAATGTGCATTCTAATCCGAAAAGCAGCAATTGCAAGTAAGGGGAATCAAAGCTTATTCGTCTTCTGCACATATGGTAGCTAAAACACGGTTTTTTGTCATTTGGGTCTCATTACATACACTTTGCGATTTCTGGGTTAAAGTTGCATTAACACCAAAGAACACAACTTGAAATAAGCGACACCCAAGATTCTTGTTTCGATGTAGCTGGAACGCAAAACAACCCATTTTGCTCTGTTTTAGCTGACTACATTTTGCTTTGCTATTTGTTGGTGAATGAACAAGGAATGAAAAAGTCCCAGCTTATTCGACTTGTTTCTATTGAGATGGAACGAAAACACGTATGCTTAATTTGGGCTGATAACAAACATTTCACTGCGTGATTTTTGGTTGAATGTGCATTCTAATCCGAAAAGCAGCAATTGGAAGTAAGCGCAATCAAAGCTTATTCGTCTTCTTTCTGCGCATATGGTAGCGAAAAGACGGTGTTTTGTCATTTGGGTCTCATTACATACACGTTGCGATTTCTGGTTTAATGTTGCATTAACACCAAAGAACACAACTTGAAATAAGCGAAATCCAAGATTCTTGATTCGATGTAGCTGGAACGCAAAACAACCTATTTTGCTCTGTTTTAGCTTACTACACTTTGATTTGCTATTTGTTGGTGAATGAACACCGAATGAAAAAATCCCACCTTATTCGTCTTGTTTCTATTGAGATGGAAGCAAAACACGTATGCTTAATTTGGGCTGATGACAAACATTTCACTGCGTGATTTTTGGTTGAATGTGCATTCTAATCCGAAAAGCAGCAATTGCAAGTAAGGGGAATCAAAGCTTATTCGTCTTCTGCACATATGGTAGCTAAAACACGGTTTTTTGTCATTTGGGTCTCATTACATACACTTTGCGATTTCTGGGTTAAAGTTGCATTAACACCAAAGAACACAACTTGAAATAAGCGACACCCAAGATTCTTGTTTCGATGTAGCTGGAACGCAAAACAACCTGTTTTGCTCTGTTTTAGCTTACTACACTTTGATTTGCTATTTGTTGGTGAATGAACACCGAATGAAAAAATCCCAGCTTATTCGTCTTGTTTCTATTGAGATGGGACGAAAACACGTATTTTTAATTTGGGCTGATAACAAACATTTCACTGCGTGATTTTTGGTTGAATGTGCATTCTAATCCGAAAAGCAGCAATTGGAAGTAAGCGCAATCAAAGCTTATTCGTCTTCTTTCTGCGCATATGGTAGCGAAAAGACGGTGTTTTGTCATTTGGGTCTCATTACATACACGTTGCGATTTCTGGTTTAATGTTGCATTAACACCAAAGAACACAACTTGAAATAAGCGAAATCCAAGATTCTTGTTTCGATGTAGCTGGAACGCAAAACAACCTATTTTGCTCTGTTTTAGCTTACTACACTTTGATTTGCTATTTGTTGGTGAATGAACACCGAATGAAAAAATCCCACCTTATTCGTCTTGTTTCTATTGAGATGGAAGCAAAACACGTATGCTTAATTTGGGCTGATGACAAACATTTCACTGCGTGATTTTTGGTTGAATGTGCATTCTAATCCGAAAAGCAGCAATTGCAAGTAAGGGCAATCAAAGCTTATTCGTCTTCTGCACATATGGTAGCTAAAACACGGTTTTTTGTCATTTGGGTCTCATTACATACACTTTGCGATTTCTGGGTTAAAGTTGCATTAACACCAAAGAACACAACTTGAAATAAGCGACACCCAAGATTCTTGTTTCGATGTAGCTGGAACGCAAAACAACGTGTTTTGCTCTGTTTTAGCTTACTACACTTTGATTTGCTATTTGTTGGTGAATGAACACCGAATGAAAAAATCCCACCTTATTCGTCTTGTTTCTATTGAGATGGAAGCAAAACACGTATGCTTAATTTGGGCTGATGACAAACATTTCACTGCGTGATTTTTGGGTGAATGTGCACTCTAATCTGAAAAGCAGCAATTGCAAGTAAGCGCAATCAAAGCTTATTCGTCTTCTTTCTGCACATATAGTTGCGAAAAGACGGTTTTTTGTCATTTGGGTCTCATTACATACACTTTGCGATTTCTGGGTTAATGTTGCATTAACACCAAAGAACACAACTTGAAATAAGCGACATCCAAGATTCATGTTTCGATGTAGCTGGAACGCAAAACAACCCATTTTGCTCTGTTTTAGCTGACTACATTTTGCTTTGCTATTTGTTGGTGAATGAACAAGGAATGAAAAAGTCCCAGCTTATTCGTCTTGTTTCTATTGAGATGGAAGCAAAACACGTATGCTTAATTTGGGCTGATGACAAACATTTCACTGCGTGATTTTTGGTTGAATGTGCATTCTAATCCGAAAAGCAGCAATTGCAAGTAAGGGCAATCAAAGCTTATTCGTCTTCTGCACATATGGTAGCTAAAACACGGTTTTTTGTCATTTGGGTCTCATTACATACACTTTGCGATTTCTGGGGTAATGTTGCATTAACACCAAAGAACACAACTTGAAATAAGCGACACCCAAGATTCTTGTTTCGATGTAGCTGGAACGCAAAACAACCTGTTTTGCTCTGTTTTAGCTTACTACACTTTGATTTGCTATTTGTTGGTGAATGAACACCGAATGAAAAAATCCCAGCTTATTCGTCTTGTTTCTATTGAGATGGGACGAAAACACGTATGCTTAATTTGGGCTGATAACAAACATTTCACTGCGTGATTTTTGGTTGAATGTGCATTCTAATCCGAAAAGCAGCAATTGCAAGTAAGCGCAATCAAAGCTTATTCGTCTTCTTTCTGCGCATATGGTAGCGAAAACACGGTTTTTTGTCATTTGGGTCTCATTACATACACTTTGCGATTTCTGGGTTAATGTTGCATTAACACCAAAGAACACAACTTGAAATAAGCGACATCCAAGATTCTTGTTTCGATGTAGCTGGAACGCAAAACAACCTGTTTTGCTCTGTTTTAGCTTACTACATTTTGCTTTGCTATTTGTTGGTGAATGAACAAGGAATGAAAAAGTCCCAGCTTATTCGTCTTGTTTCTATTGAGATGGAACGAAAACACGTATGCTTAATTTGGGCTGATAACAAACATTTCACTGCGTGATTTTTGGTTGAATGTGCATTCTAATCCGAAAAGCAGCAATTGCAAGTAAGCGCAATCAAAGCTTATTCGTCTTCTTTCTGCGCATATGGTAGCGAAAAGACGGTGTTTTGTCATTTGGGTTTCATTACATACACTTTGCGATTTCTGGGTTAATGTTGCATTAACACCAAAGAACACAACTTGAAATAAGCGACATCCAAGATTCTTGTTTCGATGTAGCTGGAACGCAAAACAACCTGTTTTGCTCTGTTTTAGCTTACTACACTTTGATTTGCTATTTGTTGGTGAATGAACACCGAATGAAAAAATCCCAGCTTATTCTTGTTTCTATTGAGATGGGACGAAAACACGTATGCTTAATTTGGGCTGATAACAAACATTTCACTGCGTGATTTTTGGTAGAATGTGCATTCTAATCCGAAAAGCAGCAATTGCAAGTAAGCGCAATCAAAGCTTATTCGTCTTCTTTCTGCGCATATGGTAGCGAAAAGACGGTGTTTTGTCATTTGGGTTTCATTACATACACTTTGCGATTTCTGGGTTAATGTTGCATTAACACCAAAGAACACAACTTGAAATAAGCGACATCCAAGATTCTTGTTTCGATGTAGCTGGAACGCAAAACAACCTGTTTTGCTCTGTTTTAGCTTACTACACTTTGATTTGCTATTTGTTGGTGAATGAACAGCGAATGAAAAAATCCCAGCTTATTCGTCTTGTTTCTATTGAGATGGAAGCAAAACACGTATGCTTAATTTGGGCTGATGACAAACATTTCACTGCGTGATTTTTGGTTGAATGTGCATTCTAATCCGAAAAGCAGCAATTGCAAGTAAGGGCAATCAAAGCTTATTCGTCTTCTGCACATATGGTAGCTAAAACACGGTTTTTTGTCATTTGGGTCTCATTACATACACTTTGCGATTTCTGGGTTAAAGTTGCATTAACACCAAAGAACACAACTTGAAATAAGCGACACCCAAGATTCTTGTTTCGATGTAGCTGGAACGCAAAACAACCTGTTTTGCTCTGTTTTAGCTTACTACACTTTGATTTGCTATTTGTTGGTGAATGAACACCGAATGAAAAAATCCCAGCTTATTCGTCTTGTTTCTATTGAGATGGGACGAAAACACGTATGCTTAATTTGGGCTGATAACAAACATTTCACTGCGTGATTTTTGGTTGAATGTGCATTCTAATCCGAAAAGCAGCAATTGGAAGTAAGCGCAATCAAAGCTTATTCGTCTTCTTTCTGCGCATATGGTAGCGAAAAGACGGTGTTTTGTCATTTGGGTTTCATTACATACACTGCGATTTCTGGGTTAATGTTGCATTAACACCAAAGAACACAACTTGAAATAAGCGACATCCAAGATTCTTGTTTCGATGTAGCTGGAACGCAAAACAACCTGTTTTGCTCTGTTTTAGCTTACTACACTTTGATTTGCTATTTGTTGGTGAATGAACACCGAATGAAAAAATCCCAGCTTATTCTTGTTTCTATTGAGATGGGACGAAAACACGTATGCTTAATTTGGGCTGATAACAAACATTTCACTGCGTGATTTTTGGTAGAATGTGCATTCTAATCCGAAAAGCAGCAATTGCAAGTAAGCGCAATCAAAGCTTATTCGTCTTCTTTCTGCGCATATGGTAGCGAAAAGAAGGTGTTTTGTCATTTGGGTTTCATTACATACACTTTGCGATTTCTGGGTTAATGTTGCATTAACACCAAAGAACACAACTTGAAATAAGCGACATCCAAGATTCTTGTTTCGATGTAGCTGGAACGCAAAACAACCTGTTTTGCTCTGTTTTAGCTTACTACACTTTGATTTGCTATTTGTGGGTGAATGAACACCGAATGAAAAAATCCCAGCTTATTCGTCTTGTTTCTATTGAGATGGAAGCAAAACACGTATGCTTAATTTGGGCTGATGACAAACATTTCACTGCGTGATTTTTGGTTGAATGTGCATTCTAATCCGAAAAGCAGCAATTGCAAGTAAGGGCAATCAAAGCTTATTCGTCTTCTGCACATATGGTAGCTAAAACACGGTTTTTTGTCATTTGGGTCTCATTACATACACTTTGCGATTTCTGGGTTAAAGTTGCATTAACACCAAAGAACACAACTTGAAATAAGCGACACCCAAGATTCTTGTTTCGATGTAGCTGGAACGCAAAACAACCTGTTTTGCTCTGTTTTAGATTACTATGCTTTACTATTTGTTGGTGAATGAACACCGAGTGAAAAAATCCCAGCTTATTCGTCTTGTTTCTATTGAGATGGAACGAAAACACGTATGCTTAATTTGGGCTGATAACAAACATTTCACTGCGTGATTTTTGGTTGAATGTGCATTCTAATCCGAAAAGCAGCAATTGCAAGTAAGCGCAATCAAAGCTTATTCGTCTTCTTTCTGCGCATATGGTAGCGAAAAGAGGGTGTTTTGTCATTTGGGTCTCATTACATACACTTTGCGATTTCTGGGTTAATGTTGCATTAACACCAAAGAACACAACTTGAAATAAGCGACATCCAAGATTCTTGTTTCGATGTAGCTGGAACGCAAAACAACCTGTTTTGCTCTGTTTTAGCTTACTACACTTTGATTTGCTATTTGTTGGTGAATGAACACCGAATGAAAAAATCCCAGCTTATTCGTCTTGTTTCTATTGAGATGGAACGAAAACACGTATGCTTAATTTGGGCTGATAACAAACATTTCACTGCGTGATTTTTGGTAGAATGTGCATTCTAATCCGAAAAGCAGCAATTGCAAGTAAGCGCAATCAAAGCTTATTCGTCTTCTTTCTGCGCATATGGTAGCGAAAAGACGGTGTTTTGTCATTTGGGTTTCATTACATACACTTTGCGATTTCTGGGTTAATGTTGCATTAACACCAAAGAACACAACTTGAAATAAGCGACATCCAAGATTCTTGTTTCGATGTAGCTGGAACGCAAAACAACCTGTTTTGCTCTGTTTTAGCTTACTACACTTTGATTTGCTATTTGTGGGTGAATGAACACCGAATGAAAAAATCCCAGCGTATTCGTCTTGTTTCTATTGAGATGGAAGCAAAACACGTATGCTTAATTTGGGCTGATGACAAACATTTCACTGCGTGATTTTTGGTTGAATGTGCATTCTAATCCGAAAAGCAGCAATTGCAAGTAAGGGCAATCAAAGCTTATTCGTCATCTGCACATATGGTAGCTAAAACACGGTTTTTTGTCATTTGGGTCTCATTACATACACTTTGCGATTTCTGGGTTAAAGTTGCATTAACACCAAAGAACACAACTTGAAATAAGCGACACCCAAGATTCTTGTTTCGATGTAGCTGGAACGCAAAACAACCTGTTTTGCTCTGTTTTAGATTACTATGCTTTACTATTTGTTGGTGAATGAACACCGAGTGAAAAAATCCCAGCTTATTCGTCTTGTTTCTATTGAGATGGAACGAAAACACGTATGCTTAATTTGGGCTGATAACAAACATTTCTATGCGTGATTTTTGGTTGAATGTGCATTCTAATCCGAAAAGCAGCAATTGCAAGTAAGCGCAATCAAAGCTTATTCGTCTTCTTTCTGCACATATAGTTGCGAAAAGACGGTTTTTTGTCATTTGGGTCTCATTACATACACTTTGCGATTTCTGGGTTAATGTTGCATTAACACCAAAGAACACAACTTGAAATAAGCGACATCCAAGATTCATGTTTCGATGTAGCTGGAACGCAAAACAACCCATTTTGCTCTGTTTTAGCTGACTACATTTTGCTTTGCTATTTGTTGGTGAATGAACAAGGAATGAAAAAGTCCCAGCTTATTCGACTTGTTTCTATTGAGATGGAACGAAAACACGTATGCTTAATTTGGGCTGATAACAAACATTTCACTGCGTGATTTTTGGTTGAATGTGCATTCTAATCCGAAAAGCAGCAATTGGAAGTAAGCGCAATCAAAGCTTATTCGTCTTCTTTCTGCGCATATGGTAGCGAAAAGACGGTGTTTTGTCATTTGGGTCTCATTACATACACGTTGCGATTTCTGGTTTAATGTTGCATTAACACCAAAGAACACAACTTGAAATAAGCGAAATCCAAGATTCTTGTTTCGATGTAGCTGGAACGCAAAACAACCTATTTTGCTCTGTTTTAGCTTACTACACTTTGATTTGCTATTTGTTGGTGAATGAACACCGAATGAAAAAATCCCACCTTATTCGTCTTGTTTCTATTGAGATGGAAGCAAAACACGTATGCTTAATTTGGGCTGATGACAAACATTTCACTGCGTGATTTTTGGTTGAATGTGCATTCTAATCCGAAAAGCAGCAATTGCAAGTAAGGGGAATCAAAGCTTATTCGTCTTCTGCACATATGGTAGCTAAAACACGGTTTTTTGTCATTTGGGTCTCATTACATACACTTTGCGATTTCTGGGTTAAAGTTGCATTAACACCAAAGAACACAACTTGAAATAAGCGACACCCAAGATTCTTGTTTCGATGTAGCTGGAACGCAAAACAACCCATTTTGCTCTGTTTTAGCTGACTACATTTTGCTTTGCTATTTGTTGGTGAATGAACAAGGAATGAAAAAGTCCCAGCTTATTCGACTTGTTTCTATTGAGATGGAACGAAAACACGTATGCTTAATTTGGGCTGATAACAAACATTTCACTGCGTGATTTTTGGTTGAATGTGCATTCTAATCCGAAAAGCAGCAATTGGAAGTAAGCGCAATCAAAGCTTATTCGTCTTCTTTCTGCGCATATGGTAGCGAAAAGACGGTGTTTTGTCATTTGGGTCTCATTACATACACGTTGCGATTTCTGGTTTAATGTTGCATTAACACCAAAGAACACAACTTGAAATAAGCGAAATCCAAGATTCTTGTTTCGATGTAGCTGGAACGCAAAACAACCTATTTTGCTCTGTTTTAGCTTACTACACTTTGATTTGCTATTTGTTGGTGAATGAACACCGAATGAAAAAATCCCACCTTATTCGTCTTGTTTCTATTGAGATGGAAGCAAAACACGTATGCTTAATTTGGGCTGATGACAAACATTTCACTGCGTGATTTTTGGTTGAATGTGCATTCTAATCCGAAAAGCAGCAATTGCAAGTAAGGGGAATCAAAGCTTATTCGTCTTCTGCACATATGGTAGCTAAAACACGGTTTTTTGTCATTTGGGTCTCATTACATACACTTTGCGATTTCTGGGTTAAAGTTGCATTAACACCAAAGAACACAACTTGAAATAAGCGACACCCAAGATTCTTGTTTCGATGTAGCTGGAACGCAAAACAACCTGTTTTGCTCTGTTTTAGCTTACTACACTTTGATTTGCTATTTGTTGGTGAATGAACACCGAATGAAAAAATCCCAGCTTATTCGTCTTGTTTCTATTGAGATGGGACGAAAACACGTATTTTTAATTTGGGCTGATGACAAACATTTCACTGCGTGATTTTTGGTTGAATGTGCATTCTAATCCGAAAAGCAGCAATTGGAAGTAAGCGCAATCAAAGCTTATTCGTCTTCTTTCTGCGCATATGGTAGCGAAAAGACGGTGTTTTGTCATTTGGGTCTCATTACATACACGTTGCGATTTCTGGTTTAATGTTGCATTAACACCAAAGAACACAACTTGAAATAAGCGAAATCCAAGATTCTTGTTTCGATGTAGCTGGAACGCAAAACAACCTATTTTGCTCTGTTTTAGCTTACTACACTTTGATTTGCTATTTGTTGGTGAATGAACACCGAATGAAAAAATCCCACCTTATTCGTCTTGTTTCTATTGAGATGGAAGCAAAACACGTATGCTTAATTTGGGCTGATGACAAACATTTCACTGCGTGATTTTTGGTTGAATGTGCATTCTAATCCGAAAAGCAGCAATTGCAAGTAAGGGCAATCAAAGCTTATTCGTCTTCTGCACATATGGTAGCTAAAACACGGTTTTTTGTCATTTGGGTCTCATTACATACACTTTGCGATTTCTGGGTTAAAGTTGCATTAACACCAAAGAACACAACTTGAAATAAGCGACACCCAAGATTCTTGTTTCGATGTAGCTGGAACGCAAAACAACCTGTTTTGCTCTGTTTTAGCTTACTACACTTTGATTTGCTATTTGTTGGTGAATGAACACCGAATGAAAAAATCCCAGCTTATTCGTCTTGTTTCTATTGAGATGGGACGAAAACACGTATGCTTAATTTGGGCTGATAACAAACATTTCACTGCGTGATTTTTGGTTGAATGTGCATTCTAATCCGAAAAGCAGCAATTGCAAGTAAGCGCAATCAAAGCTTATTCGTCTTCTTTCTGCGCATATGGTAGCGAAAAGACGGTGTTTTGTCATTTGGGTTTCATTACATACACTTTGCGATTTCTGGGTTAATGTTGCATTAACACCAAAGAACACAACTTGAAATAAGCGACATCCAAGATTCTTGTTTCGATGTAGCTGGAACGCAAAACAACGTGTTTTGCTCTGTTTTAGCTTACTACACTTTGATTTGCTATTTGTTGGTGAATGAACACCGAATGAAAAAATCCCACCTTATTCGTCTTGTTTCTATTGAGATGGAAGCAAAACACGTATGCTTAATTTGGGCTGATGACAAACATTTCACTGCGTGATTTTTGGGTGAATGTGCACTCTAATCTGAAAAGCAGCAATTGCAAGTAAGCGCAATCAAAGCTTATTCGTCTTCTTTCTGCACATATAGTTGCGAAAAGACGGTTTTTTGTCATTTGGGTCTCATTACATACACTTTGCGATTTCTGGGTTAATGTTGCATTAACACCAAAGAACACAACTTGAAATAAGCGACATCCAAGATTCATGTTTCGATGTAGCTGGAACGCAAAACAACCCATTTTGCTCTGTTTTAGCTGACTACATTTTGCTTTGCTATTTGTTGGTGAATGAACAAGGAATGAAAAAGTCCCAGCTTATTCGTCTTGTTTCTATTGAGATGGAAGCAAAACACGTATGCTTAATTTGGGCTGATGACAAACATTTCACTGCGTGATTTTTGGTTGAATGTGCATTCTAATCCGAAAAGCAGCAATTGCAAGTAAGGGCAATCAAAGCTTATTCGTCTTCTGCACATATGGTAGCTAAAACACGGTTTTTTGTCATTTGGGTCTCATTACATACACTTTGCGATTTCTGGGGTAATGTTGCATTAACACCAAAGAACACAACTTGAAATAAGCGACACCCAAGATTCTTGTTTCGATGTAGCTGGAACGCAAAACAACCTGTTTTGCTCTGTTTTAGCTTACTACACTTTGATTTGCTATTTGTTGGTGAATGAACACCGAATGAAAAAATCCCAGCTTATTCGTCTTGTTTCTATTGAGATGGGACGAAAACACGTATGCTTAATTTGGGCTGATAACAAACATTTCACTGCGTGATTTTTGGTTGAATGTGCATTCTAATCCGAAAAGCAGCAATTGCAAGTAAGCGCAATCAAAGCTTATACGTCTTCTGGACATATGGTAGCTAAAACACGGTTTTTTGTCATTTGGGTCTCATTACATAAACTTTGCGATTTCTGGGTTAATGTTGCATTAACACCAAAGAACACAACTTGAAATAAGCGACATCCAAGATTCTTGTTTCGATGTAGCTGGAACGCAAAACAACCTGTTTTGCTCTGTTTTAGCTTACTACATTTTGCTTTGCTATTTGTTGGTGAATGAACAAGGAATGAAAAAGTCCCAGCTTATTCGTCTTGTTTCTATTGAGATGGAACGAAAACACGTATGCTTAATTTGGGCTGATAACAAACATTTCATGCGTGATTTTTGGTTGAATGTGCATTCTAATCCGAAAAGCAGCAATTGCAAGTAAGCGCAATCAAAGCTTATTCGTCTTCTTTCTGCGCATATGGTAGCGAAAAGACGGTGTTTTGTCATTTAGGTTTCATTACATACACTTTGCGATTTCTGGGTTAATGTTGCATTAACACCAAAGAACACAACTTGAAATAAGCGACATCCAAGATTCTTGTTTCGATGTAGCTGGAACGCAAAACAACCTGTTTTGCTCTGTTTTAGCTTACTACACTTTGATTTGCTATTTGTTGGTGAATGAACACCGAAGGAAAAAATCCCAGCTTATTCGTCTTGTTTCTATTGAGATGGGACGAAAGCACGTATGCTTAATTTGGGCTGATAACAAACATTTCACTGCGTGATTTTTGGTAGAATGTGCATTCTAATCCGAAAAGCAGCAATTGCAAGTAAGCGCAATCAAAGCTTATTCGTCTTCTTTCTGCGCATATGGTAGCGAAAAGACGGTGTTTTGTCATTTGGGTTTCATTACATACACTTTGCGATTTCTGGGTTAATGTTGCATTAACACCAAAGAACACAACTTGAAATAAGCGACATCCAAGATTCTTGTTTCGATGTAGCTGGAACGCAAAACAACCTGTTTTGCTCTGTTTTAGCTTACTACACTTTGATTTGCTATTTGTGGGTGAATGAACACCGAATGAAAAAATCCCAGCTTATTCGTCTTGTTTCTATTGAGATGGAAGCAAAACACGCATGCTTAATTTGGGCTGATGACAAACATTTCACTGCGTGATTTTTGGTTGAATGTGCATTCTAATCCGAAAAGCAGCAATTGCAAGTAAGGGCAATCAAAGCTTATTCGTCTTCTGCACATATGGTAGCTAAAACACGGTTTTTTGTCATTTGGGTCTCATTACATACACTTTGCGATTTCTGGGTTAAAGTTGCATTAACACCAAAGAACACAACTTGAAATAAGCGACACCCAAGATTCTTGTTTCGATGTAGCTGGAACGCAAAACAACTTGTTTTGCTCTGTTTTAGATTACTATGCTTTACTATTTGTTGGTGAATGAACACCGAGTGAAAAAATCCCAGCTTATTCGTCTTGTTTCTATTGAGATGGAACGAAAACACGTATGCTTAATTTGGGCTGATAACAAACATTTCACTGCGTGATATTTGGTTGAATGTGCATTCTAATCCGAAAAGCAGCAATTGCAAGTAAGCGCAATCAAAGCTTATACGTCTTCTGGACATATGGTAGCTAAAACACGGTTTTTTGTCATTTGGGTCTCATTACATAAACTTTGCGATTTCTGGGTTAATGTTGCATTAACACCAAAGAACACAACTTGAAATAAGCGACATCCAAGATTCTTGTTTCGATGTAGCTGGAACGCAAAACAACCTGTTTTGCTCTGTTTTAGCTTACTACATTTTGCTTTGCTATTTGTTGGTGAATGAACAAGGAATGAAAAAGTCCCAGCTTATTCGTCTTGTTTCTATTGAGATGGAACGAAAACACGTATGCTTAATTTGGGCTGATAACAAACATTTCACTGCGTGATTTTTGGTTGAATGTGCATTCTAATCCGAAAAGCAGCAATTGCAAGTAAGCGCAATCAAAGCTTATTCGTCTTCTTTCTGCGCATATGGTAGCGAAAAGACGGTGTTTTGTCATTTAGGTTTCATTACATACACTTTGCGATTTCTGGGTTAATGTTGCATTAACACCAAAGAACACAACTTGAAATAAGCGACATCCAAGATTCTTGTTTCGATGTAGCTGGAACGCAAAACAACCTGTTTTGCTCTGTTTTAGCTTACTACACATTGATTTGCTATTTGTTGGTGAATGAACACCGAAGGAAAAAATCCCAGCTTATTCGTCTTGTTTCTATTGAGATGGGACGAAAGCACGTATGCTTAATTTGGGCTGATAACAAACATTTCACTGCGTGATTTTTGGTTGAATGTGCATTCTAATCCGAAAAGCAGCAATTGGAAGTAAGCGCAATCAAAGCTTATTCGTCTTCTTTCTGCGCATATGGTAGCGAAAAGACGGTGTTTTGTCATTTGGGTTTCATTACATACACTTTGCGATTTCTGGGTTAATGTTGCATTAACACCAAAGAACACAACTTGAAATAAGCGACATCCAAGATTCTTGTTTCGATGTAGCTGGAACGCAAAACAACCTGTTTTGCTCTGTTTTAGCTTACTACACTTTGATTTGCTATTTGTTGGTGAATGAACACCGAATGAAAAAATCCCAGCTTATTCTTGTTTCTATTGAGATGGGACGAAAACACGTATGCTTAATTTGGGCTGATAACAAACATTTCACTGCGTGATTTTTGGTAGAATGTGCATTCTAATCCGAAAAGCAGCAATTGCAAGTAAGCGCAATCAAAGCTTATTCGTCTTCTTTCTGCGCATATGGTAGCGAAAAGAAGGTGTTTTGTCATTTGGGTTTCATTACATACACTTTGCGATTTCTGGGTTAATGTTGCATTAACACCAAAGAACACAACTTGAAATAAGCGACATCCAAGATTCTTGTTTCGATGTAGCTGGAACGCAAAACAACCTGTTTTGCTCTGTTTTAGCTTACTACACTTTGATTTGCTATTTGTGGGTGAATGAACACCGAATGAAAAAATCCCAGCTTATTCGTCTTGTTTCTATTGAGATGGAAGCAAAACACGTATGCTTAATTTGGGCTGATGACAAACATTTCACTGCGTGATTTTTGGTTGAATGTGCATTCTAATCCGAAAAGCAGCAATTGCAAGTAAGGGCAATCAAAGCTTATTCGTCTTCTGCACATATGGTAGCTAAAACACGGTTTTTTGTCATTTGGGTCTCATTACATACACTTTGCGATTTCTGGGTTAAAGTTGCATTAACACCAAAGAACACAACTTGAAATAAGCGACACCCAAGATTCTTGTTTCGATGTAGCTGGAACGCAAAACAACCTGTTGTGCTCTGTTTTAGATTACTATGCTTTACTATTTGTTGGTGAATGAACACCGAGTGAAAAAATCCCAGCTTATTCGTCTTGTTTCTATTGAGATGGAACGAAAACACGTATGCTTAATTTGGGCTGATAACAAACATTTCACTGCGTGATTTTTGGTTGAATGTGCATTCTAATCCGAAAAGCAGCAATTGCAAGTAAGCGCAATCAAAGCTTATTCGTCTTCTTTCTGCGCATATGGTAGCGAAAAGAGGGTGTTTTGTCATTTGGGTCTCATTACATACACTTTGCGATTTCTGGGTTAATGTTGCATTAACACCAAAGAACACAACTTGAAATAAGCGACATCCAAGATTCTTGTTTCGATGTAGCTGGAACGCAAAACAACCTGTTTTGCTCTGTTTTAGCTTACTACACTTTGATTTGCTATTTGTTGGTGAATGAACACCGAATGAAAAAATCCCAGCTTATTCGTCTTGTTTCTATTGAGATGGAACGAAAACACGTATGCTTAATTTGGGCTGATAACAAACATTTCACTGCGTGATTTTTGGTAGAATGTGCATTCTAATCCGAAAAGCAGCAATTGCAAGTAAGCGCAATCAAAGCTTATTCGTCTTCTTTCTGCGCATATGGTAGCGAAAAGACGGTGTTTTGTCATTTGGGTTTCATTACATACACTTTGCGATTTCTGGGTTAATGTTGCATTAACACCAAAGAACACAACTTGAAATAAGCGACATCCAAGATTCTTGTTTCGATGTAGCTGGAACGCAAAACAACCTGTTTTGCTCTGTTTTAGCTTACTACACTTTGATTTGCTATTTGTGGGTGAATGAACACCGAATGAAAAAATCCCAGCTTATTCGTCTTGTTTCTATTGAGATGGAAGCAAAACACGTATGCTTAATTTGGGCTGATGACAAACATTTCACTGCGTGATTTTTGGTTGAATGTGCATTCTAATCCGAAAAGCAGCAATTGCAAGTAAGGGCAATCAAAGCTTATTCGTCTTCTGCACATATGGTAGCTAAAACACGGTTTTTTGTCATTTGGGTCTCATTACATACACTTTGCGATTTCTGGGTTAAAGTTGCATTAACACCAAAGAACACAACTTGAAATAAGCGACACCCAAGATTCTTGTTTCGATGTAGCTGGAACGCAAAACAACCTGTTTTGCTCTGTTTTAGATTACTATGCTTTACTATTTGTTGGTGAATGAACACCGAGTGAAAAAATCCCAGCTTATTCGTCTTGTTTCTATTGAGATGGAACGAAAACACGTATGCTTAATTTGGGCTGATAACAAACATTTCTATGCGTGATTTTTGGTTGAATGTGCATTCTAATCCGAAAAGCAGCAATTGCAAGTAAGCGCAATCAAAGCTTATTCGTCTTCTTTCTGCACATATAGTTGCGAAAAGACGGTTTTTTGTCATTTGGGTCTCATTACATACACTTTGCGATTTCTGGGTTAATGTTGCATTAACACCAAAGAACACAACTTGAAATAAGCGACATCCAAGATTCATGTTTCGATGTAGCTGGAACGCAAAACAACCCATTTTGCTCTGTTTTAGCTGACTACATTTTGCTTTGCTATTTGTTGGTGAATGAACAAGGAATGAAAAAGTCCCAGCTTATTCGACTTGTTTCTATTGAGATGGAACGAAAACACGTATGCTTAATTTGGGCTGATAACAAACATTTCACTGCGTGATTTTTGGTTGAATGTGCATTCTAATCCGAAAAGCAGCAATTGGAAGTAAGCGCAATCAAAGCTTATTCGTCTTCTTTCTGCGCATATGGTAGCGAAAAGACGGTGTTTTGTCATTTGGGTCTCATTACATACACGTTGCGATTTCTGGTTTAATGTTGCATTAACACCAAAGAACACAACTTGAAATAAGCGAAATCCAAGATTCTTGTTTCGATGTAGCTGGAACGCAAAACAACCTATTTTGCTCTGTTTTAGCTTACTACACTTTGATTTGCTATTTGTTGGTGAATGAACACCGAATGAAAAAATCCCACCTTATTCGTCTTGTTTCTATTGAGATGGAAGCAAAACACGTATGCTTAATTTGGGCTGATGACAAACATTTCACTGCGTGATTTTTGGTTGAATGTGCATTCTAATCCGAAAAGCAGCAATTGCAAGTAAGGGGAATCAAAGCTTATTCGTCTTCTGCACATATGGTAGCTAAAACACGGTTTTTTGTCATTTGGGTCTCATTACATACACTTTGCGATTTCTGGGTTAAAGTTGCATTAACACCAAAGAACACAACTTGAAATAAGCGACACCCAAGATTCTTGTTTCGATGTAGCTGGAACGCAAAACAACCCATTTTGCTCTGTTTTAGCTGACTACATTTTGCTTTGCTATTTGTTGGTGAATGAACAAGGAATGAAAAAGTCCCAGCTTATTCGACTTGTTTCTATTGAGATGGAACGAAAACACGTATGCTTAATTTGGGCTGATAACAAACATTTCACTGCGTGATTTTTGGTTGAATGTGCATTCTAATCCGAAAAGCAGCAATTGGAAGTAAGCGCAATCAAAGCTTATTCGTCTTCTTTCTGCGCATATGGTAGCGAAAAGACGGTGTTTTGTCATTTGGGTCTCATTACATACACGTTGCGATTTCTGGTTTAATGTTGCATTAACACCAAAGAACACAACTTGAAATAAGCGAAATCCAAGATTCTTGTTTCGATGTAGCTGGAACGCAAAACAACCTATTTTGCTCTGTTTTAGCTTACTACACTTTGATTTGCTATTTGTTGGTGAATGAACACCGAATGAAAAAATCCCACCTTATTCGTCTTGTTTCTATTGAGATGGAAGCAAAACACGTATGCTTAATTTGGGCTGATGACAAACATTTCACTGCGTGATTTTTGGTTGAATGTGCATTCTAATCCGAAAAGCAGCAATTGCAAGTAAGGGGAATCAAAGCTTATTCGTCTTCTGCACATATGGTAGCTAAAACACGGTTTTTTGTCATTTGGGTCTCATTACATACACTTTGCGATTTCTGGGTTAAAGTTGCATTAACACCAAAGAACACAACTTGAAATAAGCGACACCCAAGATTCTTGTTTCGATGTAGCTGGAACGCAAAACAACCTGTTTTGCTCTGTTTTAGCTTACTACACTTTGATTTGCTATTTGTTGGTGAATGAACACCGAATGAAAAAATCCCAGCTTATTCGTCTTGTTTCTATTGAGATGGGACGAAAACACGTATTTTTAATTTGGGCTGATAACAAACATTTCACTGCGTGATTTTTGGTTGAATGTGCATTCTAATCCGAAAAGCAGCAATTGGAAGTAAGCGCAATCAAAGCTTATTCGTCTTCTTTCTGCGCATATGGTAGCGAAAAGACGGTGTTTTGTCATTTGGGTCTCATTACATACACGTTGCGATTTCTGGTTTAATGTTGCATTAACACCAAAGAACACAACTTGAAATAAGCGAAATCCAAGATTCTTGTTTCGATGTAGCTGGAACGCAAAACAACCTATTTTGCTCTGTTTTAGCTTACTACACTTTGATTTGCTATTTGTTGGTGAATGAACACCGAATGAAAAAATCCCACCTTATTCGTCTTGTTTCTATTGAGATGGAAGCAAAACACGTATGCTTAATTTGGGCTGATGACAAACATTTCACTGCGTGATTTTTGGTTGAATGTGCATTCTAATCCGAAAAGCAGCAATTGCAAGTAAGGGCAATCAAAGCTTATTCGTCTTCTGCACATATGGTAGCTAAAACACGGTTTTTTGTCATTTGGGTCTCATTACATACACTTTGCGATTTCTGGGTTAAAGTTGCATTAACACCAAAGAACACAACTTGAAATAAGCGACACCCAAGATTCTTGTTTCGATGTAGCTGGAACGCAAAACAACCTGTTTTGCTCTGTTTTAGCTTACTACACTTTGATTTGCTATTTGTTGGTGAATGAACACCGAATGAAAAAATCCCAGCTTATTCGTCTTGTTTCTATTGAGATGGGACGAAAACACGTATGCTTAATTTGGGCTGATAACAAACATTTCACTGCGTGATTTTTGGTTGAATGTGCATTCTAATCCGAAAAGCAGCAATTGCAAGTAAGCGCAATCAAAGCTTATTCGTCTTCTTTCTGCGCATATGGTAGCGAAAAGACGGTGTTTTGTCATTTGGGTTTCATTACATACACTTTGCGATTTCTGGGTTAATGTTGCATTAACACCAAAGAACACAACTTGAAATAAGCGACATCCAAGATTCTTGTTTCGATGTAGCTGGAACGCAAAACAACGTGTTTTGCTCTGTTTTAGCTTACTACACTTTGATTTGCTATTTGTTGGTGAATGAACACCGAATGAAAAAATCCCACCTTATTCGTCTTGTTTCTATTGAGATGGAAGCAAAACACGTATGCTTAATTTGGGCTGATGACAAACATTTCACTGCGTGATTTTTGGGTGAATGTGCACTCTAATCTGAAAAGCAGCAATTGCAAGTAAGCGCAATCAAAGCTTATTCGTCTTCTTTCTGCACATATAGTTGCGAAAAGACGGTTTTTTGTCATTTGGGTCTCATTACATACACTTTGCGATTTCTGGGTTAATGTTGCATTAACACCAAAGAACACAACTTGAAATAAGCGACATCCAAGATTCATGTTTCGATGTAGCTGGAACGCAAAACAACCCATTTTGCTCTGTTTTAGCTGACTACATTTTGCTTTGCTATTTGTTGGTGAATGAACAAGGAATGAAAAAGTCCCAGCTTATTCGTCTTGTTTCTATTGAGATGGAAGCAAAACACGTATGCTTAATTTGGGCTGATGACAAACATTTCACTGCGTGATTTTTGGTTGAATGTGCATTCTAATCCGAAAAGCAGCAATTGCAAGTAAGGGCAATCAAAGCTTATTCGTCTTCTGCACATATGGTAGCTAAAACACGGTTTTTTGTCATTTGGGTCTCATTACATACACTTTGCGATTTCTGGGGTAATGTTGCATTAACACCAAAGAACACAACTTGAAATAAGCGACACCCAAGATTCTTGTTTCGATGTAGCTGGAACGCAAAACAACCTGTTTTGCTCTGTTTTAGCTTACTACACTTTGATTTGCTATTTGTTGGTGAATGAACACCGAATGAAAAAATCCCAGCTTATTCGTCTTGTTTCTATTGAGATGGGACGAAAACACGTATGCTTAATTTGGGCTGATAACAAACATTTCACTGCGTGATTTTTGGTTGAATGTGCATTCTAATCCGAAAAGCAGCAATTGGAAGTAAGCGCAATCAAAGCTTATTCGTCTTCTTTCTGCGCATATGGTAGCGAAAAGACGGTGTTTTGTCATTTGGGTCTCATTACATACACGTTGCGATTTCTGGTTTAATGTTGCATTAACACCAAAGAACACAACTTGAAATAAGCGAAATCCAAGATTCTTGTTTCGATGTAGCTGGAACGCAAAACAACCTATTTTGCTCTGTTTTAGCTTACTACACTTTGATTTGCTATTTGTTGGTGAATGAACACCGAATGAAAAAATCCCACCTTATTCGTCTTGTTTCTATTGAGATGGAAGCAAAACACGTATGCTTAATTTGGGCTGATGACAAACATTTCACTGCGTGATTTTTGGTTGAATGTGCATTCTAATCCGAAAAGCAGCAATTGCAAGTAAGGGCAATCAAAGCTTATTCGTCTTCTGCACATATGGTAGCTAAAACACGGTTTTTTGTCATTTGGGTCTCATTACATACACTTTGCGATTTCTGGGTTAAAGTTGCATTAACACCAAAGAACACAACTTGAAATAAGCGACACCCAAGATTCTTGTTTCGATGTAGCTGGAACGCAAAACAACCTGTTTTGCTCTGTTTTAGCTTACTACACTTTGATTTGCTATTTGTTGGTGAATGAACACCGAATGAAAAAATCCCAGCTTATTCGTCTTGTTTCTATTGAGATGGGACGAAAACACGTATGCTTAATTTGGGCTGATAACAAACATTTCACTGCGTGATTTTTGGTTGAATGTGCATTCTAATCCGAAAAGCAGCAATTGCAAGTAAGCGCAATCAAAGCTTATTCGTCTTCTTTCTGCGCATATGGTAGCGAAAAGACGGTGTTTTGTCATTTGGGTTTCATTACATACACTTTGCGATTTCTGGGTTAATGTTGCATTAACACCAAAGAACACAACTTGAAATAAGCGACATCCAAGATTCTTGTTTCGATGTAGCTGGAACGCAAAACAACGTGTTTTGCTCTGTTTTAGCTTACTACACTTTGATTTGCTATTTGTTGGTGAATGAACACCGAATGAAAAAATCCCACCTTATTCGTCTTGTTTCTATTGAGATGGAAGCAAAACACGTATGCTTAATTTGGGCTGATGACAAACATTTCACTGCGTGATTTTTGGGTGAATGTGCACTCTAATCTGAAAAGCAGCAATTGCAAGTAAGCGCAATCAAAGCTTATTCGTCTTCTTTCTGCACATATAGTTGCGAAAAGACGGTTTTTTGTCATTTGGGTCTCATTACATACACTTTGCGATTTCTGGGTTAATGTTGCATTAACACCAAAGAACACAACTTGAAATAAGCGACATCCAAGATTCATGTTTCGATGTAGCTGGAACGCAAAACAACCCATTTTGCTCTGTTTTAGCTGACTACATTTTGCTTTGCTATTTGTTGGTGAATGAACAAGGAATGAAAAAGTCCCAGCTTATTCGTCTTGTTTCTATTGAGATGGAAGCAAAACACGTATGCTTAATTTGGGCTGATGACAAACATTTCACTGCGTGATTTTTGGTTGAATGTGCATTCTAATCCGAAAAGCAGCAATTGCAAGTAAGGGCAATCAAAGCTTATTCGTCTTCTGCACATATGGTAGCTAAAACACGGTTTTTTGTCATTTGGGTCTCATTACATACACTTTGCGATTTCTGGGGTAATGTTGCATTAACACCAAAGAACACAACTTGAAATAAGCGACACCCAAGATTCTTGTTTCGATGTAGCTGGAACGCAAAACAACCTGTTTTGCTCTGTTTTAGCTTACTACACTTTGATTTGCTATTTGTTGGTGAATGAACACCGAATGAAAAAATCCCAGCTTATTCGTCTTGTTTCTATTGAGATGGGACGAAAACACGTATGCTTAATTTGGGCTGATAACAAACATTTCACTGCGTGATTTTTGGTTGAATGTGCATTCTAATCCGAAAAGCAGCAATTGCAAGTAAGCGCAATCAAAGCTTATACGTCTTCTGGACATATGGTAGCTAAAACACGGTTTTTTGTCATTTGGGTCTCATTACATAAACTTTGCGATTTCTGGGTTAATGTTGCATTAACACCAAAGAACACAACTTGAAATAAGCGACATCCAAGATTCTTGTTTCGATGTAGCTGGAACGCAAAACAACCTGTTTTGCTCTGTTTTAGCTTACTACATTTTGCTTTGCTATTTGTTGGTGAATGAACAAGGAATGAAAAAGTCCCAGCTTATTCGTCTTGTTTCTATTGAGATGGAACGAAAACACGTATGCTTAATTTGGGCTGATAACAAACATTTCATGCGTGATTTTTGGTTGAATGTGCATTCTAATCCGAAAAGCAGCAATTGCAAGTAAGCGCAATCAAAGCTTATTCGTCTTCTTTCTGCGCATATGGTAGCGAAAAGACGGTGTTTTGTCATTTAGGTTTCATTACATACACTGCGATTTCTGGGTTAATGTTGCATTAACACCAAAGAACACAACTTGAAATAAGCGACATCCAAGATTCTTGTTTCGATGTAGCTGGAACGCAAAACAACCTGTTTTGCTCTGTTTTAGCTTACTACACTTTGATTTGCTATTTGTTGGTGAATGAACACCGAAGGAAAAAATCCCAGCTTATTCGTCTTGTTTCTATTGAGATGGGACGAAAGCACGTATGCTTAATTTGGGCTGATAACAAACATTTCACTGCGTGATTTTTGGTAGAATGTGCATTCTAATCCGAAAAGCAGCAATTGCAAGTAAGCGCAATCAAAGCTTATTCGTCTTCTTTCTGCGCATATGGTAGCGAAAAGACGGTGTTTTGTCATTTGGGTTTCATTACATACACTTTGCGATTTCTGGGTTAATGTTGCATTAACACCAAAGAACACAACTTGAAATAAGCGACATCCAAGATTCTTGTTTCGATGTAGCTGGAACGCAAAACAACCTGTTTTGCTCTGTTTTAGCTTACTACACTTTGATTTGCTATTTGTGGGTGAATGAACACCGAATGAAAAAATCCCAGCTTATTCGTCTTGTTTCTATTGAGATGGAAGCAAAACACGCATGCTTAATTTGGGCTGATGACAAACATTTCACTGCGTGATTTTTGGTTGAATGTGCATTCTAATCCGAAAAGCAGCAATTGCAAGTAAGGGCAATCAAAGCTTATTCGTCTTCTGCACATATGGTAGCTAAAACACGGTTTTTTGTCATTTGGGTCTCATTACATACACTTTGCGATTTCTGGGTTAAAGTTGCATTAACACCAAAGAACACAACTTGAAATAAGCGACACCCAAGATTCTTGTTTCGATGTAGCTGGAACGCAAAACAACTTGTTTTGCTCTGTTTTAGATTACTATGCTTTACTATTTGTTGGTGAATGAACACCGAGTGAAAAAATCCCAGCTTATTCGTCTTGTTTCTATTGAGATGGAACGAAAACACGTATGCTTAATTTGGGCTGATAACAAACATTTCACTGCGTGATATTTGGTTGAATGTGCATTCTAATCCGAAAAGCAGCAATTGCAAGTAAGCGCAATCAAAGCTTATACGTCTTCTGGACATATGGTAGCTAAAACACGGTTTTTTGTCATTTGGGTCTCATTACATAAACTTTGCGATTTCTGGGTTAATGTTGCATTAACACCAAAGAACACAACTTGAAATAAGCGACATCCAAGATTCTTGTTTCGATGTAGCTGGAACGCAAAACAACCTGTTTTGCTCTGTTTTAGCTTACTACATTTTGCTTTGCTATTTGTTGGTGAATGAACAAGGAATGAAAAAGTCCCAGCTTATTCGTCTTGTTTCTATTGAGATGGAACGAAAACACGTATGCTTAATTTGGGCTGATAACAAACATTTCACTGCGTGATTTTTGGTTGAATGTGCATTCTAATCCGAAAAGCAGCAATTGCAAGTAAGCGCAATCAAAGCTTATTCGTCTTCTTTCTGCGCATATGGTAGCGAAAAGACGGTGTTTTGTCATTTGGGTTTCATTACATACACTTTGCGATTTCTGGGTTAATGTTGCATTAACACCAAAGAACACAACTTGAAATAAGCGACATCCAAGATTCTTGTTTCGATGTAGCTGGAACGCAAAACAACCTGTTTTGCTCTGTTTTAGCTTACTACACTTTGATTTGCTATTTGTGGGTGAATGAACACCGAATGAAAAAATCCCAGCTTATTCGTCTTGTTTCTATTGAGATGGAAGCAAAACACGCATGCTTAATTTGGGCTGATGACAAACATTTCACTGCGTGATTTTTGGTTGAATGTGCATTCTAATCCGAAAAGCAGCAATTGCAAGTAAGGGCAATCAAAGCTTATTCGTCTTCTGCACATATGGTAGCTAAAACACGGTTTTTTGTCATTTGGGTCTCATTACATACACTTTGCGATTTCTGGGTTAAAGTTGCATTAACACCAAAGAACACAACTTGAAATAAGCGACACCCAAGATTCTTGTTTCGATGTAGCTGGAACGCAAAACAACCTGTTTTGCTCTGTTTTAGATTACTATGCTTTACTATTTGTTGGTGAATGAACACCGAGTGAAAAAATCCCAGCTTATTCGTCTTGTTTCTATTGAGATGGAACGAAAACACGTATGCTTAATTTGGGCTGATAACAAACATTTCTATGCGTGATTTTTGGTTGAATGTGCATTCTAATCCGAAAAGCAGCAATTGCAAGTAAGCGCAATCAAAGCTTATTCGTCTTCTTTCTGCACATATAGTTGCGAAAAGACGGTTTTTTGTCATTTGGGTCTCATTACATACACTTTGCGATTTCTGGGTTAATGTTGCATTAACACCAAAGAACACAACTTGAAATAAGCGACATCCAAGATTCATGTTTCGATGTAGCTGGAACGCAAAACAACCCATTTTGCTCTGTTTTAGCTGACTACATTTTGCTTTGCTATTTGTTGGTGAATGAACAAGGAATGAAAAAGTCCCAGCTTATTCGACTTGTTTCTATTGAGATGGAACGAAAACACGTATGCTTAATTTGGGCTGATAACAAACATTTCACTGCGTGATTTTTGGTTGAATGTGCATTCTAATCCGAAAAGCAGCAATTGGAAGTAAGCGCAATCAAAGCTTATTCGTCTTCTTTCTGCGCATATGGTAGCGAAAAGACGGTGTTTTGTCATTTGGGTCTCATTACATACACGTTGCGATTTCTGGTTTAATGTTGCATTAACACCAAAGAACACAACTTGAAATAAGCGAAATCCAAGATTCTTGTTTCGATGTAGCTGGAACGCAAAACAACCTATTTTGCTCTGTTTTAGCTTACTACACTTTGATTTGCTATTTGTTGGTGAATGAACACCGAATGAAAAAATCCCACCTTATTCGTCTTGTTTCTATTGAGATGGAAGCAAAACACGTATGCTTAATTTGGGCTGATGACAAACATTTCACTGCGTGATTTTTGGTTGAATGTGCATTCTAATCCGAAAAGCAGCAATTGCAAGTAAGGGGAATCAAAGCTTATTCGTCTTCTGCACATATGGTAGCTAAAACACGGTTTTTTGTCATTTGGGTCTCATTACATACACTTTGCGATTTCTGGGTTAAAGTTGCATTAACACCAAAGAACACAACTTGAAATAAGCGACACCCAAGATTCTTGTTTCGATGTAGCTGGAACGCAAAACAACCCATTTTGCTCTGTTTTAGCTGACTACATTTTGCTTTGCTATTTGTTGGTGAATGAACAAGGAATGAAAAAGTCCCAGCTTATTCGACTTGTTTCTATTGAGATGGAACGAAAACACGTATGCTTAATTTGGGCTGATAACAAACATTTCACTGCGTGATTTTTGGTTGAATGTGCATTCTAATCCGAAAAGCAGCAATTGGAAGTAAGCGCAATCAAAGCTTATTCGTCTTCTTTCTGCGCATATGGTAGCGAAAAGACGGTGTTTTGTCATTTGGGTCTCATTACATACACGTTGCGATTTCTGGTTTAATGTTGCATTAACACCAAAGAACACAACTTGAAATAAGCGAAATCCAAGATTCTTGTTTCGATGTAGCTGGAACGCAAAACAACCTATTTTGCTCTGTTTTAGCTTACTACACTTTGATTTGCTATTTGTTGGTGAATGAACACCGAATGAAAAAATCCCACCTTATTCGTCTTGTTTCTATTGAGATGGAAGCAAAACACGTATGCTTAATTTGGGCTGATGACAAACATTTCACTGCGTGATTTTTGGTTGAATGTGCATTCTAATCCGAAAAGCAGCAATTGCAAGTAAGGGGAATCAAAGCTTATTCGTCTTCTGCACATATGGTAGCTAAAACACGGTTTTTTGTCATTTGGGTCTCATTACATACACTTTGCGATTTCTGGGTTAAAGTTGCATTAACACCAAAGAACACAACTTGAAATAAGCGACACCCAAGATTCTTGTTTCGATGTAGCTGGAACGCAAAACAACCTGTTTTGCTCTGTTTTAGCTTACTACACTTTGATTTGCTATTTGTTGGTGAATGAACACCGAATGAAAAAATCCCAGCTTATTCGTCTTGTTTCTATTGAGATGGGACGAAAACACGTATTTTTAATTTGGGCTGATAACAAACATTTCACTGCGTGATTTTTGGTTGAATGTGCATTCTAATCCGAAAAGCAGCAATTGGAAGTAAGCGCAATCAAAGCTTATTCGTCTTCTTTCTGCGCATATGGTAGCGAAAAGACGGTGTTTTGTCATTTGGGTCTCATTACATACACGTTGCGATTTCTGGTTTAATGTTGCATTAACACCAAAGAACACAACTTGAAATAAGCGAAATCCAAGATTCTTGTTTCGATGTAGCTGGAACGCAAAACAACCTATTTTGCTCTGTTTTAGCTTACTACACTTTGATTTGCTATTTGTTGGTGAATGAACACCGAATGAAAAAATCCCACCTTATTCGTCTTGTTTCTATTGAGATGGAAGCAAAACACGTATGCTTAATTTGGGCTGATGACAAACATTTCACTGCGTGATTTTTGGTTGAATGTGCATTCTAATCCGAAAAGCAGCAATTGCAAGTAAGGGCAATCAAAGCTTATTCGTCTTCTGCACATATGGTAGCTAAAACACGGTTTTTTGTCATTTGGGTCTCATTACATACACTTTGCGATTTCTGGGTTAAAGTTGCATTAACACCAAAGAACACAACTTGAAATAAGCGACACCCAAGATTCTTGTTTCGATGTAGCTGGAACGCAAAACAACCTGTTTTGCTCTGTTTTAGCTTACTACACTTTGATTTGCTATTTGTTGGTGAATGAACACCGAATGAAAAAATCCCAGCTTATTCGTCTTGTTTCTATTGAGATGGGACGAAAACACGTATGCTTAATTTGGGCTGATAACAAACATTTCACTGCGTGATTTTTGGTTGAATGTGCATTCTAATCCGAAAAGCAGCAATTGCAAGTAAGCGCAATCAAAGCTTATTCGTCTTCTTTCTGCGCATATGGTAGCGAAAAGACGGTGTTTTGTCATTTGGGTTTCATTACATACACTTTGCGATTTCTGGGTTAATGTTGCATTAACACCAAAGAACACAACTTGAAATAAGCGACATCCAAGATTCTTGTTTCGATGTAGCTGGAACGCAAAACAACGTGTTTTGCTCTGTTTTAGCTTACTACACTTTGATTTGCTATTTGTTGGTGAATGAACACCGAATGAAAAAATCCCACCTTATTCGTCTTGTTTCTATTGAGATGGAAGCAAAACACGTATGCTTAATTTGGGCTGATGACAAACATTTCACTGCGTGATTTTTGGGTGAATGTGCACTCTAATCTGAAAAGCAGCAATTGCAAGTAAGCGCAATCAAAGCTTATTCGTCTTCTTTCTGCACATATAGTTGCGAAAAGACGGTTTTTTGTCATTTGGGTCTCATTACATACACTTTGCGATTTCTGGGTTAATGTTGCATTAACACCAAAGAACACAACTTGAAATAAGCGACATCCAAGATTCATGTTTCGATGTAGCTGGAACGCAAAACAACCCATTTTGCTCTGTTTTAGCTGACTACATTTTGCTTTGCTATTTGTTGGTGAATGAACAAGGAATGAAAAAGTCCCAGCTTATTCGTCTTGTTTCTATTGAGATGGAAGCAAAACACGTATGCTTAATTTGGGCTGATGACAAACATTTCACTGCGTGATATTTGGTTGAATGTGCATTCTAATCCGAAAAGCAGCAATTGCAAGTAAGGGCAATCAAAGCTTATTCGTCTTCTGCACATATGGTAGCTAAAACACGGTTTTTTGTCATTTGGGTCTCATTACATACACTTTGCGATTTCTGGGGTAATGTTGCATTAACACCAAAGAACACAACTTGAAATAAGCGACACCCAAGATTCTTGTTTCGATGTAGCTGGAACGCAAAACAACCTGTTTTGCTCTGTTTTAGCTTACTACACTTTGATTTGCTATTTGTTGGTGAATGAACACCGAATGAAAAAATCCCAGCTTATTCGTCTTGTTTCTATTGAGATGGGACGAAAACACGTATGCTTAATTTGGGCTGATAACAAACATTTCACTGCGTGATTTTTGGTTGAATGTGCATTCTAATCCGAAAAGCAGCAATTGGAAGTAAGCGCAATCAAAGCTTATTCGTCTTCTTTCTGCGCATATGGTAGCGAAAAGACGGTGTTTTGTCATTTGGGTCTCATTACATACACGTTGCGATTTCTGGTTTAATGTTGCATTAACACCAAAGAACACAACTTGAAATAAGCGAAATCCAAGATTCTTGTTTCGATGTAGCTGGAACGCAAAACAACCTATTTTGCTCTGTTTTAGCTTACTACACTTTGATTTGCTATTTGTTGGTGAATGAACACCGAATGAAAAAATCCCACCTTATTCGTCTTGTTTCTATTGAGATGGAAGCAAAACACGTATGCTTAATTTGGGCTGATGACAAACATTTCACTGCGTGATTTTTGGTTGAATGTGCATTCTAATCCGAAAAGCAGCAATTGCAAGTAAGGGCAATCAAAGCTTATTCGTCTTCTGCACATATGGTAGCTAAAACACGGTTTTTTGTCATTTGGGTCTCATTACATACACTTTGCGATTTCTGGGTTAAAGTTGCATTAACACCAAAGAACACAACTTGAAATAAGCGACACCCAAGATTCTTGTTTCGATGTAGCTGGAACGCAAAACAACCTGTTTTGCTCTGTTTTAGCTTACTACACTTTGATTTGCTATTTGTTGGTGAATGAACACCGAATGAAAAAATCCCAGCTTATTCGTCTTGTTTCTATTGAGATGGGACGAAAACACGTATGCTTAATTTGGGCTGATAACAAACATTTCACTGCGTGATTTTTGGTTGAATGTGCATTCTAATCCGAAAAGCAGCAATTGCAAGTAAGCGCAATCAAAGCTTATTCGTCTTCTTTCTGCGCATATGGTAGCGAAAAGACGGTGTTTTGTCATTTGGGTTTCATTACATACACTTTGCGATTTCTGGGTTAATGTTGCATTAACACCAAAGAACACAACTTGAAATAAGCGACATCCAAGATTCTTGTTTCGATGTAGCTGGAACGCAAAACAACGTGTTTTGCTCTGTTTTAGCTTACTACACTTTGATTTGCTATTTGTTGGTGAATGAACACCGAATGAAAAAATCCCACCTTATTCGTCTTGTTTCTATTGAGATGGAAGCAAAACACGTATGCTTAATTTGGGCTGATGACAAACATTTCACTGCGTGATTTTTGGGTGAATGTGCACTCTAATCTGAAAAGCAGCAATTGCAAGTAAGCGCAATCAAAGCTTATTCGTCTTCTTTCTGCACATATAGTTGCGAAAAGACGGTTTTTTGTCATTTGGGTCTCATTACATACACTTTGCGATTTCTGGGTTAATGTTGCATTAACACCAAAGAACACAACTTGAAATAAGCGACATCCAAGATTCATGTTTCGATGTAGCTGGAACGCAAAACAACCCATTTTGCTCTGTTTTAGCTGACTACATTTTGCTTTGCTATTTGTTGGTGAATGAACAAGGAATGAAAAAGTCCCAGCTTATTCGTCTTGTTTCTATTGAGATGGAAGCAAAACACGTATGCTTAATTTGGGCTGATGACAAACATTTCACTGCGTGATTTTTGGTTGAATGTGCATTCTAATCCGAAAAGCAGCAATTGCAAGTAAGGGCAATCAAAGCTTATTCGTCTTCTGCACATATGGTAGCTAAAACACGGTTTTTTGTCATTTGGGTCTCATTACATACACTTTGTGATTTCTGGGGTAATGTTGCATTAACACCAAAGAACACAACTTGAAATAAGCGACACCCAAGATTCTTGTTTCGATGTAGCTGGAACGCAAAACAACCTGTTTTGCTCTGTTTTAGCTTACTACACTTTGATTTGCTATTTGTTGGTGAATGAACACCGAATGAAAAAATCCCAGCTTATTCGTCTTGTTTCTATTGAGATGGGACGAAAACACGTATGCTTAATTTGGGCTGATAACAAACATTTCACTGCGTGATTTTTGGTTGAATGTGCATTCTAATCCGAAAAGCAGCAATTGCAAGTAAGCGCAATCAAAGCTTATACGTCTTCTGGACATATGGTAGCTAAAACACGGTTTTTTGTCATTTGGGTCTCATTACATAAACTTTGCGATTTCTGGGTTAATGTTGCATTAACACCAAAGAACACAACTTGAAATAAGCGACATCCAAGATTCTTGTTTCGATGTAGCTGGAACGCAAAACAACCTGTTTTGCTCTGTTTTAGCTTACTACATTTTGCTTTGCTATTTGTTGGTGAATGAACAAGGAATGAAAAAGTCCCAGCTTATTCGTCTTGTTTCTATTGAGATGGAACGAAAACACGTATGCTTAATTTGGGCTGATAACAAACATTTCATGCGTGATTTTTGGTTGAATGTGCATTCTAATCCGAAAAGCAGCAATTGCAAGTAAGCGCAATCAAAGCTTATTCGTCTTCTTTCTGCGCATATGGTAGCGAAAAGACGGTGTTTTGTCATTTAGGTTTCATTACATACACTTTGCGATTTCTGGGTTAATGTTGCATTAACACCAAAGAACACAACTTGAAATAAGCGACATCCAAGATTCTTGTTTCGATGTAGCTGGAACGCAAAACAACCTGTTTTGCTCTGTTTTAGCTTACTACACTTTGATTTGCTATTTGTTGGTGAATGAACACCGAAGGAAAAAATCCCAGCTTATTCGTCTTGTTTCTATTGAGATGGGACGAAAGCACGTATGCTTAATTTGGGCTGATAACAAACATTTCACTGCGTGATTTTTGGTAGAATGTGCATTCTAATCCGAAAAGCAGCAATTGCAAGTAAGCGCAATCAAAGCTTATTCGTCTTCTTTCTGCGCATATGGTAGCGAAAAGACGGTGTTTTGTCATTTGGGTTTCATTACATACACTTTGCGATTTCTGGGTTAATGTTGCATTAACACCAAAGAACACAACTTGAAATAAGCGACATCCAAGATTCTTGTTTCGATGTAGCTGGAACGCAAAACAACCTGTTTTGCTCTGTTTTAGCTTACTACACTTTGATTTGCTATTTGTGGGTGAATGAACACCGAATGAAAAAATCCCAGCTTATTCGTCTTGTTTCTATTGAGATGGAAGCAAAACACGCATGCTTAATTTGGGCTGATGACAAACATTTCACTGCGTGATTTTTGGTTGAATGTGCATTCTAATCCGAAAAGCAGCAATTGCAAGTAAGGGCAATCAAAGCTTATTCGTCTTCTGCACATATGGTAGCTAAAACACGGTTTTTTGTCATTTGGGTCTCATTACATACACTTTGCGATTTCTGGGTTAAAGTTGCATTAACACCAAAGAACACAACTTGAAATAAGCGACACCCAAGATTCTTGTTTCGATGTAGCTGGAACGCAAAACAACTTGTTTTGCTCTGTTTTAGATTACTATGCTTTACTATTTGTTGGTGAATGAACACCGAGTGAAAAAATCCCAGCTTATTCGTCTTGTTTCTATTGAGATGGAACGAAAACACGTATGCTTAATTTGGGCTGATAACAAACATTTCACTGCGTGATATTTGGTTGAATGTGCATTCTAATCCGAAAAGCAGCAATTGCAAGTAAGCGCAATCAAAGCTTATACGTCTTCTGGACATATGGTAGCTAAAACACGGTTTTTTGTCATTTGGGTCTCATTACATAAACTTTGCGATTTCTGGGTTAATGTTGCATTAACACCAAAGAACACAACTTGAAATAAGCGACATCCAAGATTCTTGTTTCGATGTAGCTGGAACGCAAAACAACCTGTTTTGCTCTGTTTTAGCTTACTACATTTTGCTTTGCTATTTGTTGGTGAATGAACAAGGAATGAAAAAGTCCCAGCTTATTCGTCTTGTTTCTATTGAGATGGAACGAAAACACGTATGCTTAATTTGGGCTGATAACAAACATTTCACTGCGTGATTTTTGGTTGAATGTGCATTCTAATCCGAAAAGCAGCAATTGCAAGTAAGCGCAATCAAAGCTTATTCGTCTTCTTTCTGCGCATATGGTAGCGAAAAGACGGTGTTTTGTCATTTAGGTTTCATTACATACACTTTGCGATTTCTGGGTTAATGTTGCATTAACACCAAAGAACACAACTTGAAATAAGCGACATCCAAGATTCTTGTTTCGATGTAGCTGGAACGCAAAACAACCTGTTTTGCTCTGTTTTAGCTTACTACACTTTGATTTGCTATTTGTTGGTGAATGAACACCGAAGGAAAAAATCCCAGCTTATTCGTCTTGTTTCTATTGAGATGGGACGAAAGCACGTATGCTTAATTTGGGCTGATAACAAACATTTCATGCGTGATTTTTGGTAGAATGTGCATTCTAATCCGAAAAGCAGCAATTGCAAGTAAGCGCAATCAAAGCTTATTCGTCTTCTTTCTGCGCATATGGTAGCGAAAAGACGGTGTTTTGTCATTTGGGTTTCATTACATACACTTTGCGATTTCTGGGTTAATGTTGCATTAACACCAAAGAACACAACTTGAAATAAGCGACATCCAAGATTCTTGTTTCGATGTAGCTGGAACGCAAAACAACCTGTTTTGCTCTGTTTTAGCTTACTACACTTTGATTTGCTATTTGTGGGTGAATGATCACCGAATGAAAAAATCCCAGCTTATTCGTCTTGTTTCTATTGAGATGGAAGCAAAACACGTATGCTTAATTTGGGCTGATGACAAACATTTCACTGCGTGATTTTTGGTTGAATGTGCATTCTAATCCGAAAAGCAGCAATTGCAAGTAAGGGCAATCAAAGCTTATTCGTCTTCTGCACATATGGTAGCTAAAACACGGTTTTTTGTCATTTGGGTCTCATTACATACACTTTGCGATTTCTGGGTTAAAGTTGCATTAACACCAAAGAACACAACTTGAAATAAGCGACACCCAAGATTCTTGTTTCGATGTAGCTGGAACGCAAAACAACCTGTTTTGCTCTGTTTTAGCTTACTACACTTTGATTTGCTATTTGTTGGTGAATGAACACCGAATGAAAAAATCCCAGCTTATTCGTCTTGTTTCTATTGAGATGGGACGAAAACACGTATGCTTAATTTGGGCTGATAACAAACATTTCACTGCGTGATTTTTGGTTGAATGTGCATTCTAATCCGAAAAGCAGCAATTGCAAGTAAGCGCAATCAAAGCTTATTCGTCTTCTTTCTGCGCATATGGTAGCGAAAAGACGGTGTTTTGTCATTTGGGTTTCATTACATACACTTTGCGATTTCTGGGTTAATGTTGCATTAACACCAAAGAACACAACTTGAAATAAGCGACATCCAAGATTCTTGTTTCGATGTAGCTGGAACGCAAAACAACGTGTTTTGCTCTGTTTTAGCTTACTACACTTTGATTTGCTATTTGTTGGTGAATGAACACCGAATGAAAAAATCCCACCTTATTCGTCTTGTTTCTATTGAGATGGAAGCAAAACACGTATGCTTAATTTGGGCTGATGACAAACATTTCACTGCGTGATTTTTGGGTGAATGTGCACTCTAATCTGAAAAGCAGCAATTGCAAGTAAGCGCAATCAAAGCTTATTCGTCTTCTTTCTGCACATATAGTTGCGAAAAGACGGTTTTTTGTCATTTGGGTCTCATTACATACACTTTGCGATTTCTGGGTTAATGTTGCATTAACACCAAAGAACACAACTTGAAATAAGCGACATCCAAGATTCATGTTTCGATGTAGCTGGAACGCAAAACAACCCATTTTGCTCTGTTTTAGCTGACTACATTTTGCTTTGCTATTTGTTGGTGAATGAACAAGGAATGAAAAAGTCCCAGCTTATTCGTCTTGTTTCTATTGAGATGGAAGCAAAACACGTATGCTTAATTTGGGCTGATGACAAACATTTCACTGCGTGATTTTTGGTTGAATGTGCATTCTAATCCGAAAAGCAGCAATTGCAAGTAAGGGCAATCAAAGCTTATTCGTCTTCTGCACATATGGTAGCTAAAACACGGTTTTTTGTCATTTGGGTCTCATTACATACACTTTGCGATTTCTGGGTTAAAGTTGCATTAACACCAAAGAACACAACTTGAAATAAGCGACACCCAAGATTCTTGTTTCGATGTAGCTGGAACGCAAAACAACCTGTTTTGCTCTGTTTTAGCTTACTACACTTTGATTTGCTATTTGTTGGTGAATGAACACCGAATGAAAAAATCCCAGCTTATTCGTCTTGTTTCTATTGAGATGGGACGAAAACACGTATGCTTAATTTGGGCTGATAACAAACATTTCACTGCGTGATTTTTGGTTGAATGTGCATTCTAATCCGAAAAGCAGCAATTGCAAGTAAGCGCAATCAAAGCTTATACGTCTTCTGGACATATGGTAGCTAAAACACGGTTTTTTGTCATTTGGGTCTCATTACATAAACTTTGCGATTTCTGGGTTAATGTTGCATTAACACCAAAGAACACAACTTGAAATAAGCGACATCCAAGATTCTTGTTTCGATGTAGCTGGAACGCAAAACAACCTGTTTTGCTCTGTTTTAGCTTACTACATTTTGCTTTGCTATTTGTTGGTGAATGAACAAGGAATGAAAAAGTCCCAGCTTATTCGTCTTGTTTCTATTGAGATGGAACGAAAACACGTATGCTTAATTTGGGCTGATAACAAACATTTCATGCGTGATTTTTGGTTGAATGTGCATTCTAATCCGAAAAGCAGCAATTGCAAGTAAGCGCAATCAAAGCTTATTCGTCTTCTTTCTGCGCATATGGTAGCGAAAAGACGGTGTTTTGTCATTTAGGTTTCATTACATACACTTTGCGATTTCTGGGTTAATGTTGCATTAACACCAAAGAACACAACTTGAAATAAGCGACATCCAAGATTCTTGTTTCGATGTAGCTGGAACGCAAAACAACCTGTTTTGCTCTGTTTTAGCTTACTACACTTTGATTTGCTATTTGTTGGTGAATGAACACCGAAGGAAAAAATCCCAGCTTATTCGTCTTGTTTCTATTGAGATGGGACGAAAGCACGTATGCTTAATTTGGGCTGATAACAAACATTTCACTGCGTGATTTTTGGTAGAATGTGCATTCTAATCCGAAAAGCAGCAATTGCAAGTAAGCGCAATCAAAGCTTATTCGTCTTCTTTCTGCGCATATGGTAGCGAAAAGACGGTGTTTTGTCATTTGGGTTTCATTACATACACTTTGCGATTTCTGGGTTAATGTTGCATTAACACCAAAGAACACAACTTGAAATAAGCGACATCCAAGATTCTTGTTTCGATGTAGCTGGAACGCAAAACAACCTGTTTTGCTCTGTTTTAGCTTACTACACTTTGATTTGCTATTTGTGGGTGAATGAACACCGAATGAAAAAATCCCAGCTTATTCGTCTTGTTTCTATTGAGATGGAAGCAAAACACGCATGCTTAATTTGGGCTGATGACAAACATTTCACTGCGTGATTTTTGGTTGAATGTGCATTCTAATCCGAAAAGCAGCAATTGCAAGTAAGGGCAATCAAAGCTTATTCGTCTTCTGCACATATGGTAGCTAAAACACGGTTTTTTGTCATTTGGGTCTCATTACATACACTTTGCGATTTCTGGGTTAAAGTTGCATTAACACCAAAGAACACAACTTGAAATAAGCGACACCCAAGATTCTTGTTTCGATGTAGCTGGAACGCAAAACAACTTGTTTTGCTCTGTTTTAGATTACTATGCTTTACTATTTGTTGGTGAATGAACACCGAGTGAAAAAATCCCAGCTTATTCGTCTTGTTTCTATTGAGATGGAACGAAAACACGTATGCTTAATTTGGGCTGATAACAAACATTTCACTGCGTGATATTTGGTTGAATGTGCATTCTAATCCGAAAAGCAGCAATTGCAAGTAAGCGCAATCAAAGCTTATACGTCTTCTGGACATATGGTAGCTAAAACACGGTTTTTTGTCATTTGGGTCTCATTACATAAACTTTGCGATTTCTGGGTTAATGTTGCATTAACACCAAAGAACACAACTTGAAATAAGCGACATCCAAGATTCTTGTTTCGATGTAGCTGGAACGCAAAACAACCTGTTTTGCTCTGTTTTAGCTTACTACATTTTGCTTTGCTATTTGTTGGTGAATGAACAAGGAATGAAAAAGTCCCAGCTTATTCGTCTTGTTTCTATTGAGATGGAACGAAAACACGTATGCTTAATTTGGGCTGATAACAAACATTTCACTGCGTGATTTTTGGTTGAATGTGCATTCTAATCTGAAAAGCAGCAATTGCAAGTAAGCGCAATCAAAGCTTATTCGTCTTCTTTCTGCGCATATGGTAGCGAAAAGACGGTGTTTTGTCATTTAGGTTTCATTACATACACTTTGCGATTTCTGGGTTAATGTTGCATTAACACCAAAGAACACAACTTGAAATAAGCGACATCCAAGATTCTTGTTTCGATGTAGCTTGAACGCTAAACAACCTGTTTTGCTCTGTTTTAGCTTACTACACTTTGATTTGCTATTTGTTGGTGAATGAACACCGAAGGAAAAAATCCCAGCTTATTCGTCTTGTTTCTATTGAGATGGGACGAAAGCACGTATGCTTAATTTGGGCTGATAACAAACATTTCACTGCGTGATTTTTGGTAGAATGTGCATTCTAATCCGAAAAGCAGCAATTGCAAGTAAGCGCAATCAAAGCTTATTCGTCTTCTTTCTGCGCATATGGTAGCGAAAAGACGGTGTTTTGTCATTTGGGTTTCATTACATACACTTTGCGATTTCTGGGTTAATGTTGCATTAACACCAAAGAACACAACTTGAAATAAGCGACATCCAAGATTCTTGTTTCGATGTAGCTGGAACGCAAAACAACCTGTTTTGCTCTGTTTTAGCTTACTACACTTTGATTTGCTATTTGTGGGTGAATGATCACCGAATGAAAAAATCCCAGCTTATTCGTCTTGTTTCTATTGAGATGGAAGCAAAACACGTATGCTTAATTTGGGCTGATGACAAACATTTCACTGCGTGATTTTTGGTTGAATGTGCATTCTAATCCGAAAAGCAGCAATTGCAAGTAAGGGCAATCAAAGCTTATTCGTCTTCTGCACATATGGTAGCTAAAACACGGTTTTTTGTCATTTGGGTCTCATTACATACTGTCAGGGGTTCAGGAGCAGAGGCAAGGGCAAGGGAGGAAACAGAGAGCGAAGGGGAGGAGGCAGAAGAAAGGATGAGCGATGACGACGACCCGAGATCTCCGAGTCTCTCCAGTGAGTCGGAGGATTCACAGAAAGGAGCACCAGTGGCCAAGGCAAGGGGGGAGTTTAGGGGGGCACCCCAAGGAGATAGAGCCAGAGGGGAATCAGAGGAGAGCAGTTGGAGATCGGGTCCAGCGTCACCGCCAGAGAGCAGGGAAGAGGAAAGGAGCCAGGGGGCAAGCGCTGGCAGCTCACAGCAGGAGGGAGGGCACGAGTCAGGGGTGGCCACACCTCCATCTGGGAGCGAAGAAACGGTTAGACGGAAGGTGGAAGGTTGGGCGCGCGCGCCAAGTTCAAATGCACAGGAAGGAGGCGCAGTAGGCAGCCCGGAAAGAGAGCCGGGTCCTAAAGCCCGGCGCAAGGAGACAGGAGAGTCCGGGGGGTCAGCGTCCGAAGAATCCCGGAAGGAAGAGACCCAGGGGGGCAGAGGGACCCAGAGAAGAACAGTCAGGCGGAAAAGGTGGAGCAGGGCTAGGATATTAAGTTGGTGTACGAGGGGCGGAGATTCAGACGGAGCTTCGCCGATCTAGCTACTAGACGTAGGGTTGCACGCAGCAGCTTGAGAATGGAAACTGTAACTCAATAAAGACTTTTACTTAATGACCGTTGGCTAGCGTGATCCTCTGTGAGCTAGGATCTTGAAGCAACCCTGACAGTAAGCTCCGTCTCTCGTATTGTGGGCATCTACAGCCTCGAGGAGAGGAGAGAAGCAGGTGCCTACTAGTGAGCTCACGAACGGCAGCCGACATGACGGCTGAACAGCAGATAGCGGAACTCAGAGAAGCAGTGTCACAGCTGAATGCCGAGGCTCTCGCATCCAGGAAGAGAGAGGAGGATGCAGCTGCCGCCTACAGGGATCTCCAGGTCAGGTTGGAAGTGCTTACGAAGCAAGGGCAACAGACACCCAAACCAGAGGGGATTGGGTTGGGGAGACGCACAGGCGGTCTGGTCTCTCACTTCGATGGGAACCTGCAACAGTATCCCAATTTTAAAGCAGACGTACTGTGTGCACTGCAACTGCTGAGTAAAGATTTTAGAGATGAGCAAGAGAAAGTGGGGTTCATCATGTCTTATTTGCATGGGGATGCCAGAGCATGGCTGCGCAATTTATGGAGGGATAACGATCCGGCGCTCCAAAATGCGAATGCCTTTATTAAAGCGATGGATGCGTGTTTTTTATCAAGCATTGACGTGGATCTTGCTCGGCAACAGATTCATGGACTGAAGCAGGGAAGGGCCAGCGTACGGCAGTACCATGCCCGCTTTTTCGCCTTGACCAGTGCCCTAGAATGGGACAGAGATGCGACCCCTGTAAGAGACCTTTTCTGGGAGGGACTAAACAGCTCTGTAAAAGATGAGATTGCGAGGGGGGAGAGACCCCGGACCACCCAGGAGGTCGTGCAGAGGGCGCTGGCAGTGGGGGTACGGCTGGAAGGACGTCCGTGGAGCAGGGACGAAGGGCGTGGAGGGCGCGAACCAGCCAGGGGCTCCTCCTTCTTTCCCAGAGAAGCAGCACGTACGCAATCCACGCCTCCGCCAGGGGGAGGAGCTGAACCGATGGAGGTTGGAGGTGCCAGGGCTCAGTCAGCAACCAGAGCCCTAGCACCAGCAGCAGTGAAAGCGAAGCCTCCTAGAGGGAACAGGAAGTGTTACGTCTGTGAGGAGCCAGGGCATATGGCGAAAGAGTGTCCCCAGAGGCTCCACAAGCTCACTGCAGCCTCAGCAATGGCGACTGCAGCAACGCAGCAAGGAGAACCACAGCAGGGAAACGACGCTGTCTGGCTGGAGGAAGAGGCACTGGGGCCCAGCCAGACGTATTAACGATGCAGTCCCCAGAGATTTTACAGCCCGTGAACCCCCTCCCGCCCAAACCAGTGGTGAGGCTCACCGCGTCGCTCCAGCTGCCCAATGGCATCACCATGGACGTGCCAATCACCATTGACTCAGGCAGCAATGCGGACTTTATGGGGCAGGACTTCGTCAACCAGCATGCTATACAGTTGCTGCCGGCCACACTGCCCCTGCAGGTGGTCACGGTGGATGGCAGGGAGCTGCTAGGAGGGCAAGTGGTGCAGCAGACGCCACCGATGGTGATGCGACTTGGGAATCACCAAGAAGTCATCAGCTTCAACGTCACTCAATTGTCGGACACGCCCATTGTGTTGGGCATGAGTTGGCTGGACAAACACAGCCCAACGCTGGCTTGGTACCAGAGGCAGCTGACCTTCGGCTCTTCCTTTTGTGCTGAACACTGCATCGTGCCCAGGCAGGAAGGAGAGGAAGAGGAGTCACAGCTACTGCTAGGCACGCTGCAAGCGATTCCCCACAAGTACGCAGAATTTTTGGAAGTTTTCTGCGAGAAGGAGGCAGACAGGCTACCCCCTCACAGGCCATATGACTGCAAGATTGACCTGCTGCCAGGGGCGGCGCTGCCTAAGGGGAGACTGTATTCCATGTCAGAGGACGAGCTGCAAGAACTCAAGGAGTTCATAGATCATAATTTGGAGCGCGGTTTCATCCGAGAGTCCAAGGCGGTGGGAGGCAGCCCGGTGTTCTTCGTTAAGAAGCGGGATACGCCCCAAAAGAGGCTCGTAGTGGATTACAGGACCTTGAACAGTGTGACTAAGCCGTCGGACTTCCCCATGCCCCGAATTGACGACCTCCTCGCAAAGGTGCGGAAGGGCAGAGTGTTCACCAAATTGGATCTGCGAGGTGCGTACAACCTCATTCGCATGCGGGAGGGAGACGAGTGGAAAACAGCCATGTTCACGCCACTGGGGACCTACGAATATAGAGTTATGCCTTTTGGATTGCAAAATGGCTCCCACGTTTTTCAAGCATTCATGCATCACGTGTTGGCGGGACTTCTCTACAAGACGTGCGTCTGTTTCTTAGATGACATCCTGATCTTTTCGGAGTCGCAACAGGAGCATGACAAACACGTCAAGGAAGTACTGAACAGGCTGAAGCACCATAGGCTCTACGCCAAGCTGGAGAAGTGCCAATTTGACGTGACGGAGGTGGATTTTCTGGGCTACAAGCTGTCTGACAAGGGGCTCGCCATGGACAGCGCCAAGGTTCGAGCGGTGTTGGATTGGAAGAGCCCGCGCAACCGGAAGGAGGTCCAACGGTTTGTCGGCTTTGCGAACTTCTATCGCAAGTTTATCAAGGGCTTCGCTATGCAGACGGCGGCCATCACTGACACGCTTAGCTCCAAGAAAAAGAAGTTCATTTGGACAGAGCAGGCGGAACAGTCCTTTCAGGCACTCAAGCGTCTCTTCGCGTCGGAAGAGCAGCTGCTTCATGTCAACCCCAGCAAGCCGATGAGGGTGGAGACTGACGCCTCGGACAGAGCCGTGGGGGCGGTCCTGCTGCAGAAAGACCCGCAGGGGGTGTGGCGACCGGGAGCGTTTTACTCCAGGAAGCTCAGCAAGTCCGAGCAGAACTACACCATATGGGACAGGGAGTTGCTGGCCATTCATGCAGCGTTCAAGGCGTGGAGGCACTTTCTGATCGGCGCCAAGCACACGGTGCAGGTTTGCACGGACCACAAGAACCTAGAGCACTGGCGCACGGCACAGTTCCTGAACCAGAGGCAGATACGTTGGGCTGAGTTCTTTGCGAACTTCGACTTCCGAATAGAGTATGTCCCGGGGGACACCAACATCATGGCGGACGCTCTCTCCCGCAAGCCACAGTATCTGGAGGAAGCAACGCCAGCGGCCGCCATGCACATCTTCGCACCAACAGTGTGGGCGTGCGCCGCGGCAACCGTGGATCTGGAGGCGGTGCGACGAGCGTTGCAAGGGGACTCCTTCGCGCAAGCAAAGATCTCAGAGGTGCAAAGGGGCAAAGCAGCGGCCGACGGTTTCCAGCTAAGAGATGGATTGCTCATCCGTAAAGGGGCCATCTACGTGCCGGGAGACGAACTTCGCGCCACGGTGCTGCAGCAGCTGCACGACGCGCCCACTGCAGGGCACTTCGGCAAGGAGAAGACGGTGGAACTAGTAGCCAGGGATTTCTGGTGGCCTGGAATGAGAAGGGAGGTCGCGGACTACGTGGCGAGGTGTGACACCTGCCAGAGGGCGAAGCCAGTGCTTAGACCGCCGGCCGGACTGTTGGAACCGCTGCAAACTCCGGCCGAACCTTGGGAGAGGGTGGCCCTGGACTTTGTCACGGATCTGCCCAGCTCAAGGGGCAAGACGGCAGTGCTGGTGGTGGTGGACTTGTTCTCCAAGATGGCACATTTCATTCCGTGTGCGAAGGTGGCCACGGCGGAACAAACCGCCAAACTGTTCATAGACCACGTGTTCAAGGTTCACGGTCTGCCACGGTCTATTCTGTCCGACCGGGGGCGGCAGTTCATCTCAAATTTCTGGCAGCGGCTGATGGGCTTCCTGAACGTCAAGATCAACCTGGCGTCGGCGAGACACCCGCAAACCAACGGGCAAGCAGAACGGGTCAATGCCATCATGCAGCAGTACTTGAGGTGCTATGCAAATCAACAGCCTGCGACGTGGGTGGATTATCTGCCGCTCGCCGAGTTCGCTTACAACAACACGAAGCACGTGTCCACGGGGGTCACACCGTTCTTCGCCAACAACGGGAGGCACCCCAGAACCTTCCCGGGACTGGAAAGGCTGGGGGAAGGGGAGCCGCAGGCGGCAGATGCGTTCGCGTCGGAACTGCAGGAAGTCCACGATCAGCTGAGGCGCCACCTGGAGCTGGCCAAGCACGCATACAAGGTACAAGCGGACAAACGCAGAAGGGTTGGCGAAGAGCTACACGTGGGGGACTGGGTCTGGTTAGCAGCCCACGCAGTGCCGGCCAGGTCGTTGGCCAAGAAGAAACTAGGGCATAAGCAACTGGGGCCCTATCAAGTCGAAGAGCAGGTCAACCCGGTGGCCTTCAGGCTGGCGCTTCCGGAGGGTTCCAGAATGCATCCGGTATTCCACAGATCGGTGCTCACGCCCTACAAGGCACCGCACAGGTTTCAGGAACCCGGAACGGCGCAGAGTCCGGCCAGAGACAGGACAGGGCACGCAGGAGTGGCACAGAAGGAGCGCATCAACGAAGTCACAGAGATTTTGGATTCCAGATGGGGGGAAGAAGGGGTAGAATACTTTCTCGCCAGGGAGGGCACCCCGGCCAGTGCAAACAGTTGGGTGCCGGACTACGCCTTGGACGAACCTCTGCTCAAAGACGAGTTTCATGCCCTCTTCCCACATAGACCGATGCCAGCAGACTTTTTCGACGACTGGCTTTTCACACCCACGCTTTCGGGCAGCACGTTCCGGGGGTTCGACTCTGACGAGGACCCGATACGAGACGTCCGTTCCCCGGAGGGGTCGCCCTCGGGATCTGCCTCAGAACCCTCGTATTGGTGGGACGACAAACCAGAGGAACAGTGGCGCAGGAAGTGGCAAGAAGGTCCAGGCCGAGCAACGCCGCCTGGAGGAAGCGAGGGAGAGACGGACATGGACATTTTCGGGGACGATCCAGGTTTCGAGCACGGCGGCACAGAGATGGAAGCAGAGGTGACCGTCGTCGACGAGAGAAGGGAGGAAGAACCGGAAGACTTCGGAGGGAGGCCCGCTACGGGAACCGAACGGTACCCGACATTCGTCTCCTTGACGCAGCAGCACCCAGCTCCAGCACCGGAAGGAGGGGAAGGGGGAGTGGGGGGCTTCGAGGGGGGGATGGATGTCAGGGGTTCAGGAGCAGAGGCAAGGGCAAGGGAGGAAACAGAGAGCGAAGGGGAGGAGGCAGAAGAAAGGATGAGCGATGACGACGACCCGAGATCTCCGAGTCTCTCCAGTGAGTCGGAGGATTCACAGAAAGGAGCACCAGTGGCCAAGGCAAGGGGGGAGTTTAGGGGGGCACCCCAAGGAGATAGAGCCAGAGGGGAATCAGAGGAGAGCAGTTGGAGATCGGGTCCAGCGTCACCGCCAGAGAGCAGGGAAGAGGAAAGGAGCCAGGGGGCAAGCGCTGGCAGCTCACAGCAGGAGGGAGGGCACGAGTCAGGGGTGGCCACACCTCCATCTGGGAGCGAAGAAACGGTTAGACGGAAGGTGGAAGGTTGGGCGCGCGCGCCAAGTTCAAATGCACAGGAAGGAGGCGCAGTAGGCAGCCCGGAAAGAGAGCCGGGTCCTAAAGCCCGGCGCAAGGAGACAGGAGAGTCCGGGGGGTCAGCGTCCGAAGAATCCCGGAAGGAAGAGACCCAGGGGGGCAGAGGGACCCAGAGAAGAACAGTCAGGCGGAAAAGGTGGAGCAGGGCTAGGATATTAAGTTGGTGTACGAGGGGCGGAGATTCAGACGGAGCTTCGCCGATCTAGCTACTAGACGTAGGGTTGCACGCAGCAGCTTGAGAATGGAAACTGTAACTCAATAAAGACTTTTACTTAATGACCGTTGGCTAGCGTGATCCTCTGTGAGCTAGGATCTTGAAGCAACCCTGACACATACACTTTGCGATTTCTGGGTTAAAGTTGCATTAACACCAAAGAACACAACTTGAAATAAGCGACACCCAAGATTCTTGTTTCGATGTAGCTGGAACGCAAAACAACCTGTTTTGCTCTGTTTTAGCTTACTACACTTTGATTTGCTATTTGTTGGTGAATGAACACCGAATGAAAAAATCCCAGCTTATTCGTCTTGTTTCTATTGAGATGGGACGAAAACACGTATGCTTAATTTGGGCTGATAACAAACATTTCACTGCGTGATTTTTGGTTGAATGTGCATTCTAATCCGAAAAGCAGCAATTGCAAGTAAGCGCAATTGTCAGAGACTGCCTCCCGGTCTCAGCTCACAGAAGACCAACGCTAGCCATTAGAACTGTACAGAAGTCTTTATTGGCATTTAGTTTCCATTTCCAAACACTAGCGTGCGTCTCTACGTCTAAACCCTAGACCAGCGAAGCCTCGTCTGAGTCTCCGCCCCCCGTACACCAGCTTAAGACTCTAGCCTTACTCCACCTTCTACGTTTCTCCTTCCTCCTCTGGGTCCTACTACCCCCCTGGGTGCCTTCTTTCCGGGATGCCTCGGAAGCGGACCCTTCGGACTCCTCCCCTTCTCTCCGGCGGGCTTTGGGACCCGGCTCTCTCTCCGGACTGCCCATTGCGCCCCCCTCCTGTACATTTGAACTTGGCGCGCGCGCGCTGCCCCTGACCTTCCTTTTGACCGTTACCTCGCTCTCTGATGCAGGCGTGGCTAACCCTGACTCATGTCCTTCCGCTGACGGAAGGCTGCCTGCTGCCGATGTTTGGGACTCCTCCCCCTTACTGCTCTCCGGTGGGAAAGTTGGTCCCGATTTCCAGCTGCTGCTCTCTGAGTCCCCTCTGGCCCCTCCTTCCTGGGGTGTTCCCTCTGGCAACCCCCTGGCTCTGACCACTGGGGCCCCTTTCTGTGAATCCTCTGATTCACTGGAGAGACTTAGAGACCTCGGATGGCTACCCTCGCTGACTTCTCCCTCCGATTCCTCTCCCTCGGTCTCTACTTCCTCCCTCTCCTGTCCCTCTGCTCCTGAACCCCTGACATCCATCCCCCCCTCGAAGCCCCCCCTTCCCCCCTCCCCTCCTTCCGGTGCGGGTACTGGGTGCTCCGTCGTCGCGGGGGTGCTTGCCGGATACAGTTCATCCCCCATGTACTCGTCAACGTCGCTCTCCTCTGCTTCCATCTCTCTGTCTTCATGCTCGAACCCCACGTTGTCCCCCAACACGTCCATGTCCGTCTCGCCCCTCTCCCCCTCTTCGGGTGGTCCCATCCAAGGACCCCTCAGCCACTTCCTGCGCCACTGCTCCTCTGGTTGATCGTCCCACCAATACGAGTGGTCTGAGGCAGACCCCGGTGGCGAACCCACCTGAGAGCTGGGGACTGGTGCCTGTTCCTCGTCCGAGTCGAACCCCAGGAATGTGCTGGCTGACAGAGTGGGTGTGAAAAGCCAGTCATCGAAATACTCTGCTGGCATGGGCCTGTGCGGGAAGAGGGCATGAAACTCCTCTTTGAGCAGCGGTTCCTCCAAGGCATAGTCCGGTACCCAGCTGTTGGCACTGGCCGGGGTACCCTCTCTGGCTAGGAAATATTCTACTCCCTCTTCCCCCCATCTGGAGTCCAAAATCTCTGTGACCTCATTGATGTGTCCCTTCCTAGGCGGCCCCCTCACTCTGGGCCCTTCACTGCTCTGGTCTGGTGCTGTGTCTGGCTCCTGAAACCTATGAGGTGCTTTGTAGGGCGTGAGCACCGATCTATGGAACACCGGATGCATTCTGGAACCCTCCGGAAGAGCCAACCGGAAGGCCACTGGATTGACCTGCGCCTGGACTTGGTAAGGTCCTAGCTGCTTATGTCCTAGCTTCTTCTTCGCTAATGATCTGGTCGGCACTGCTTGCGCTGCTAGCCAGACCCAGTCACCCACCTGTATGTCTTCCCCAACTCTTCTGTGTCTGTCGGCCTGCACCTTGTATGCGTGCTTTGCTAGTTCTAGCTGCCTCCTGAGCTGTTCGTGGACTTCCTGCAACTCTGACGCTAAGGCTTCCGCTGCCTGTGGCTCCCCCTCCCCCACTCTCTCTAAACCCGGGAAGGTTCTGGGATGCCTCCCGTTGTTGGCGAAGAACGGCGTCACCCCCGTCGACACGTGCTTCGTATTGTTGTAAGCGAACTCGGCGAGCGGCAGGTAGTCCACCCATGTCGTGGGCTGCTGGTTGGCGTAGCATCTTAGGTACTGCTGCATGACGGCGTTGACCCTCTCCGCTTGTCCGTTGGTCTGCGGGTGTCTCGCCGACGCCAAATTGACCTTGACGTTCAGAATGCCCATCAGCTTCTGCCAGAAGTTCGAGATGAACTGTCGCCCCCGGTCGGAAAGAATAGACCGTGGCAGACCGTGGACCTTGAACACGTGGTCTATGAACAGTTTGGCGGTCTGCTCTGCCGTGGCTACCTTCGCACACGGAATGAAGTGTGCCATCTTAGTAAACATGTCCACCACCACTAGCACTGCTGTCTTTCCCCTCGAGCTGGGCAGATCCGTGACGAAGTCCAGGGCCACCCTCTCCCACGGTTCAGACGGTGTCTGCAGCGGTTCCAGCAATCCCGCCGGCGGTCTGTGAACTGACTTGGCCCTTTGGCAGGTGTCACATCTCGAGACGTAATCCGCTACTTCCCCCCGCATCTTGGGCCACCAAAAGTCTCTGGCTACGAGTTCGACAGTCTTTTCTTTGCCAAAGTGCCCTGCGGTGGGAGCGTCGTGTAGCTGCTGCAGGACCCTTGCGCGGAGGTCGTCTCCCGGCACGTAGAGTGCTCCCTTGTGGAGGAGCAACCCATCGCGGATCTGGAACTCGTCGGCCCTCGGTGTGCCCCTGTGCACCTCCTCCATCTTGGCCCGTGCGAAGGGGTCTTCCCGCAGCGCGCGACGTACGGCGTCCAGGTCCACGGTTGCCGACGCGCATGCCCACGCTTCCGGTGCGAAAATGTGCTTGGCCGCCGACGGTGCCGCCTCCTCCAGGTATTGCGGCTTTCTGGACAATGCATCCGCCATCACGTTGTTGTCGCCTGGGATGTACTCTATCTTGAAGTCGAAGTCCGCGAAGAACTCTGCCCATCTAATGTGTCTCTGGTTGAGGAACCTAGCCGTGCGCCAGTACTCCAGATTCTTGTGGTCCGTGTGGACCTGCACTGTATGTCTGGCTCCGATGAGGAAGTGCCTCCATGCCTTGAATGCTGCATGTATGGCTAGCAACTCCCTGTCCCAGATAGTGTAATTCTGCTCCGACTTGCTGAGCTTCCTCGAGTAGAAGGTGCACGGCCTCCAGTCCCCCTGCTGGTCTTGTTGCAACAGGACAGCTCCCACGGCTCTGTCTGAGGCGTCCGTCTCCACCCTCATGGGTCTGCTGGGATTCACATGCAGCAGCTGCTCTTCGGACGCGAAGAGACGCTTGAGTTTCTGAAAGGACTGCTCCGCTTGCTCCGTCCAGATGAATTTCTTCTTCTTGGAGCTGAGCGTGTCGGTGATGGCCGCTGTCTGCATGGCAAATCCCTTGATGAACTTGCGGTAAAAGTTGGCAAAGCCGACAAACCGCTGGACTTCCTTCCGATTGCGTGGGCTCTTCCAGTCCAAAACTGCGCGAACCTTGGCGCTGTCCATGGCGAGCCCCTTGTCCGACAACTTGTAGCCCAGGAAATCCACCTCCGTCACGTCGAACTGGCACTTCTCCAGTTTGGCGTACAGCCTGTGCTCCTTCAGTCTCTGCAGAACTTCCCTGACATCCCTCTCGTGCTCCTCTCGCGATTCTGAAAAAATCAGGATGTCGTCCAGGAAGCATACGCACTTCTTGTAAAGGAGCCCCGCCAGCACGTGATGCATAAATGCTTGGAAAGTGTGAGAGCCATTTTGTAATCCGAAGGGCATAACTCTGTATTCGTAGGTGCCCAGTGGCGTGAACATGGCCGTCTTCCACTCGTCTCCGTCGCGCATGCGAATCAGGTTGTACGCGCCACGTAGATCCAGCTTGGTGAAAACGCGTCTGTCAGAGACTGCCTCCCGGTCTCAGCTTACAGAAGACCAACGCTAGCCATTAGAACTGTACAGAAGTCTTTATTGGCATTTAGTTTCCATTTCCAAACACTAGCGTGCGTCTCTACGTCTAAACCCTAGACCAGCGAAGCCTCGTCTGAGTCTCCGCCCCCTGTACACCAGCTTAAGACTCTAGCCTTACTCCACCTTCTACGTTTCTCCTTCCTCCTCTGGGTCCTACTACCCCCCTGGGTGCCTTCTTTCCGGGATGCCTCGGAAGCGGACCCTTCGGACTCCTCCCCTTCTCTCCGGCGGGCTTTGGGACCCGGCTCTCTCTCCGGACTGCCCATTGCGCCCCCCTCCTGTACATTTGAACTTGGCGCGCGCGCGCTGCCCCTGACCTTCCTTTTGACCGTTACCTCGCTCTCTGATGCAGGCGTGGCTAACCCTGACTCATGTCCTTCCGCTGACGGAAGGCTGCCTGCTGCCGATGTTTGGGACTCCTCCCCCTTACTGCTCTCCGGTGGGAAAGTTGGTCCCGATTTCCAGCTGCTGCTCTCTGAGTCCCCTCTGGCCCCTCCTTCCTGGGGTGTTCCCTCTGGCAACCCCCTGGCTCTGACCACTGGGGCCCCTTTCTGTGAATCCTCTGATTCACTGGAGAGACTTAGAGACCTCGGATGGCTACCCTCGCTGACTTCTCCCTCAGATTCCTCTCCCTCGGTCTCTACTTCCTCCCTCTCCTGTCCCTCTGCTCCTGAACCCCTGACACCACGTGTTCAAAGTCCACGGTCTGCCACGGTCTATTCTCTCCGACCGGGGGCGACAGTTCATCTCGAACTTCTGGCAGAAGCTGATGGGCATTCTGAACGTCAAAGTCAATTTGGCGTCGGCGAGACACCCACAGACCAACGGACAAGCGGAGAGGGTCAACGCCGTCATGCAGCAGTACCTAAGATGCTACGCCAACCAGCAGCCCACGACATGGGTGGACTACCTGCCGCTCGCCGAGTTCGCTTACAACAATACGAAGCACGTGTCGACGGGGGTGACGCCGTTCTTCGCCAACAACGGGAGGCATCCCAGAACCTTCCCGGGTTTAGAGAGAGTGGGGGAGGGGGAGCCACAGGCAGCGGAAGCCTTAGCGTCGGAGTTGCAGGAAGTCCACGAACAGCTCAGGAGGCAGTTAGAACTAGCAAAGCACGCATACAAGGTGCAGGCCGACAGACACAGAAGAGTTGGGGAAGACATACAGGTGGGTGACTGGGTCTGGTTAGCAGCGCAAGCAGTGCCGACCAGATCATTAGCTAAGAAGAAGCTAGGACATAAGCAGCTAGGACCTTACCAAGTCCAGGCGCAGGTCAATCCAGTGGCCTTCCGGTTGGCTCTTCCGGAGGGTTCCAGAATGCATCCGGTGTTCCATAGATCGGTGCTCACGCCCTACAAAGCACCTCATAGGTTTCAGGAGCCAGACACAGCACCAGACCAGAGCAGTGAAGGGCCCAGAGTGAGGGGGTCGCCTAGGAGGGGACACATCAATGAGGTCACAGAGATTTTGGACTCCAGATGGGGGGAAGAGGGAGTAGAATATTTCCTAGCCAGAGAGGGTACCCCGGCCAGTGCCAACAGCTGGGTACCGGACTATGCCTTGGAGGAACCGCTGCTCAAAGAGGAATTTCATGCCCTCTTCCCGCACAGGCCCATGCCAGCAGAGTATTTCGACGACTGGCTTTTCACACCCACTCTTTCAGCCAGCACATTCCTGGGGTTCGACTCGGACGAGGATCAGGCACCAGTCCCCAGCTCCCAGGTGGGTTCGCCACCGGGGTCTGCCTCAGACCACTCGTATTGGTGGGACGATCAACCAGAGGAGCAGTGGCGCAGGAAGTGGCTGAGGGGTCCTTGGATGGGACCACCCGAAGAGGGGGAGAGGGGCGAGACGGACATGGACGTGTTGGGGGACAACGTGGGGTTCGAGCACGAAGACAGAGAGATGGAAGCAGAGGAGAGCGACGTTGACGAGTACATGGGGGACGAACTGTATCCTGCAAGCACCCCCGCTACGACGGAGCACCCAGTACCCGCACCGGAAGGAGGGGAGGGGGGAAGGGGGGGCTTCGAGGGGGGGATGGATGTCAGGGGTTCAGGAGCAGAGGGACAGGAAAGGGAGGAAGTAGAGACCGAGGGAGAGGAATCTGAGGGAGAAGTCAGCGAGGGTAGCCATCTGTCAGGGGTTCAGGAGCAGAGGGACAGGAGAGGGAGGAAGTAGAGACCGAGGGAGAGGAATCTGAGGGAGAAGTCAGCGAGGGTAGCCATCCGAGGTCTCTAAGTCTCTCCAGTGAATCAGAGGATTCACAGAAAGGGGCCCCAGTGGTCAGAGCCAGGGGGTTGCCAGAGGGAACACCCCAGGAAGGAGGGGCCAGAGGGGATTCAGAGAGCAGCAGCTGGAAATCGGGACCAACTTTCCCACCGGAGAGCAGTAAGGGGGAGGAGTCCCAAACATCGGCAGCAGGCAGCCTTCCGTCAGCGGAAGGACATGAGTCAGGGTTAGCCACGCCTGCATCAGAGAGCGAGGTAACGGTCAAAAGGAAGGTCAGGGGCAGCGCGCGCGCGCCAAGTTCAAATGTACAGGAGGGGGGCGCAATGGGCAGTCCGGAGAGAGAGCCGGGTCCCAAAGCCCGCCGGAGAGAAGGGGAGGAGTCCGAAGGGTCCGCTTCCGAGGCATCCCGGAAAGAAGGCACCCAGGGGGGTAGTAGGACCCAGAGGAGGAAGGAGAAACGTAGAAGGTGGAGTAAGGCTAGAGTCTTAAGCTGGTGTACAGGGGGCGGAGACTCAGACGAGGCTTCGCTGGTCTAGGGTTCAGACGTAGAGACGCACTGTCAGGGGTTCAGGAGCAGAGGCAAGGGCAAGGAAGGAAACAGAGAGCGAAGGGGAGGAGGCAGAAGAAAGGATGAGCGATGACGACGACCCGAGATCTCCGAGTCTCTCCAGTGAGTCGGAGGATTCACAGAAAGGAGCACCAGTGGCCAAGGCAAGGGGGGAGTTTAGGGGGGCACCCCAGGGAGATAGAGCCAGAGGGGAATCAGAGGAGAGCAGTTGGAGATCGGGTCCAGCGTCACCGCCAGAGAACAGGGAAGAGGAAAGGAGCCAGGGGGCAAGCGCTGGCAGCTCACAGCAGGAGGGAGGGCACGAGTCAGGGGTGGCCACACCTCCATCTGGGAGCGAAGAGACGGTTAGACGGAAGGTGGAAGGTTGGGCGCGCGCGCCAAGTTCAAATGCACAGGAAGGAGGCGCAGTAGGCAGCCCGGAAAGAGAGCCGGGTCCTAAAGCCCGGCGCAAAGAGACAGGAGAGTCCGGGGGGTCAGCGTCCGAAGAATCCCGGAAGGAAGAGACCCAGGGGGGCAGAGGGACCCAGAGAAGAACAGTCAGGCGGAAAAGGTGGAGCAGGGCTAGGATATTAAGTTGGTGTACGAGGGGCGGAGATTCAGACGGAGCTTCGCCGATCTAGCTACTAGACGTAGGGTTGCACGCAGCAGCTTGAGAATGGAAACTGTAACTCAATAAAGACTTTTACTTAATGACCGTTGGCTAGCGTGATCCTCTGTGAGCTAGGATCTTGAAGCAACCCTGACAGTAAGCTCCGTCTCTTGTATTGTGGGCATCTACAGCCTCGAGGAGAGGAGAGAAGCAGGTGCCTACTAGTGAGCTCACGAACGGCAGCCGACATGACGGCTGAACAGCAGATAGCGGAACTCAGAGAAGCAGTGTCACAGCTGAATGCCGAGGCTCTCGCATCCAGGAAGAGAGAGGAGGACGCAGCTGCCGCCTACAGGGATCTCCAGGTCAGGTTGGAAGTGCTTACGAAGCAAGGGCAACAGACACCCAAACCAGAGGGGATTGGGTTGGGGAGACGCACAGGCGGTCTGGTCTCTCACTTCGATGGGAACCTGCAACAGTATCCCAATTTTAAAGCAGACGTACTGTGTGCACTGCAACTGCTGAGTAAAGATTTTAGAGATGAGCAAGAGAAAGTGGGGTTCATCATGTCTTATTTGCATGGGGATGCCAGAGCATGGCTGCGCAATTTATGGAGGGATAACGATCCGGCGCTCCAAAATGCGAATGCCTTTATTAAAGCGATGGATGCGTGTTTTTTATCAAGCATTGACGTGGATCTTGCTCGGCAACAGATTCATGGACTGAAGCAGGGAAGGGCCAGCGTACGGCAGTACCATGCCCGCTTTTTCGCCTTGGCCAGTGCCCTAGAATGGGACAGAGATGCGACCCCTGTAAGAGACCTTTTCTGGGAGGGACTAAACAGCTCTGTAAAAGATGAGATTGCGAGGGGGGAGAGACCCCGGACCACCCAGGAGGTCGTGCAGAGGGCGCTGGCAGTGGGGGTACGGCTGGAAGGACGTCCGTGGAGCAGGGACGAAGGGCGTGGAGGGCGCGAACCAGCCAGGGGCTCCTCCTTCTTTCCCAGAGAAGCAGCACGTACGCAATCCACGCCTCCGCCAGGGGGAGGAGCTGAACCGATGGAGGTTGGAGGTGCCAGGGCTCAGTCAGCAACCAGAGCCCTAGCACCAGCAGCAGTGAAAGCGAAGCCTCCTAGAGGGAACAGGAAGTGTTACGTCTGTGAGGAGCCAGGGCATATGGCGAAAGAGTGTCCCCAGAGGCTCCACAAGCTCACTGCAGCCTCAGCAATGGCGACTGCAGCAACGCAGCAAGGAGAACCACAGCAGGGAAACGACGCTGTCTGGCTGGAGGAAGAGGCACTGGGGCCCAGCCAGACGTATTAATGATGCAGTCCCCAGAGATTTTACAGCCCGTGAACCCCCTCCCGCCCAAACCAGTGGTGAGGCTCACCGCGTCGCTCCAGCTGCCCAATGGCATCACCATGGACGTGCCAATCACCATTGACTCAGGCAGCAATGCGGACTTTATGGGGCAGGACTTTGTCAACCAGCATGCTATACAGTTGCTGCCGGCCACACTGCCCCTGCAGGTGGTCACGGTGGATGGCAGGGAGCTGCTAGGAGGGCAAGTGGTGCAGCAGACGCCACCGATGGTGATGCGACTTGGGAATCACCAAGAAGTCATCAGCTTCAACGTCACTCAATTGTCGGACACGCCCATTGTGTTGGGCATGAGTTGGCTGGACAAACACAGCCCAACGCTGGCTTGGTACCAGAGGCAGCTGACCTTCGGCTCTTCCTTTTGTGCTGAACACTGCATCGTGCCCAGGCAGGAAGGAGAGGAAGAGGAGTCACAGCTACTGCTAGGCACGCTGCAAGCGATTCCCCACAAGTACGCAGAATTTTTGGAAGTTTTCTGCGAGAAGGAGGCAGACAGGCTACCCCCTCACAGGCCATATGACTGCAAGATTGACCTGCTGCCAGGGGCGGCGCTGCCTAAGGGGAAACTGTATTCCATGTCAGAGGACGAGCTGCAAGAACTCAAGGAGTTCATAGATCATAATTTGGAGCGCGGTTTCATCCGAGAGTCCAAGGCGGTGGGAGGCAGCCCGGTGTTCTTCGTTAAGAAGCGGGATACGCCCCAAAAGAGGCTCGTAGTGGATTACAGGATCTTGAACAGTGTGACTAAGCCGTCGGACTTCCCCATGCCCCGAATTGACGACCTCCTCGCAAAGGTGCGGAAGGGCAGAGTGTTCACCAAATTGGATCTGCGAGGTGCGTACAACCTCATTCGCATGCGGGAGGGAGACGAGTGGAAAACAGCCATGTTCACGCCACTGGGGACCTACGAATATAGAGTTATGCCTTTTGGATTGCAAAATGGCTCCCACGTTTTTCAAGCATTCATGCATCACGTGTTGGCGGGACTTCTCTACAAGACGTGCGTCTGTTTCTTAGATGACATCCTGATCTTTTCGGAGTCGCAACAGGAGCATGACAAACACGTCAAGGAAGTACTGAACAGGCTGAAGCACCATAGGCTCTACGCCAAGCTGGAGAAGTGCCAATTTGACGTGACGGAGGTGGATTTTCTGGGCTACAAGCTGTCTGACAAGGGGCTCGCCATGGACAGCGCCAAGGTTCGAGCGGTGTTGGATTGGAAGAGCCCGCGCAACCGGAAGGAGGTCCAACGGTTTGTCGGCTTTGCGAACTTCTATCGCAAGTTTATCAAGGGCTTCGCTATGCAGACGGCGGCCATCACTGACACGCTTAGCTCCAAGAAAAAGAAGTTCATTTGGACAGAGCAGGCGGAACAGTCCTTTCAGGCACTCAAGCGTCTCTTCGCGTCGGAAGAGCAGCTGCTTCATGTCAACCCCAGCAAGCCGATGAGGGTGGAGACTGACGCCTCGGACAGAGCCGTGGGGGCGGTCCTGCTGCAGAAAGACCCGCAGGGGGTGTGGCGACCGGGAGCGTTTTACTCCAGGAAGCTCAGCAAGTCCGAGCAGAACTACACCATATGGGACAGGGAGTTGCTGGCCATTCATGCAGCGTTCAAGGCGTGGAGGCACTTTCTGATCGGAGCCAAGCACACGGTGCAGGTTTGCACGGACCACAAGAACCTAGAGCACTGGCGCACGGCACAGTTCCTGAACCAAAGGCAGATACGTTGGGCTGAGTTCTTTGCGAACTTCGACTTCCGAATAGAGTATGTCCCGGGGGACACCAACATCATGGCGGACGCTCTCTCCCGCAAGCCACAGTATCTGGAGGAAGCAACGCCAGCGGCCGCCATGCACATCTTCGCACCAACAGTGTGGGCGTGCGCCGCGGCAACCGTGGATCTGGAGGCGGTGCGACGAGCGTTGCAGGGGGACTCCTTCGCGCAAGCAAAGATCTCAGAGGTGCAAAGGGGCAAAGCAGCGGCCGACGGTTTCCAGCTAAGAGATGGATTGCTCATCCGTAAAGGGGCCATCTACGTGCCGGGAGACGAACTTCGCGCCAAGGTGCTGCAGCAGATGCACGACGCGCCCACTGCAGGGCACTTCGGCAAGGAGAAGACGGTGGAACTAGTAGCCAGGGATTTCTGGTGGCCTGGAATGAGAAGGGAGGTCGCGGACTACGTGGCGAGGTGTGACACCTGCCAGAGGGCGAAGCCAGTGCTTAGACCGCCGGCCGGACTGTTGGAACCGCTGCAAACTCCGGCCGAACCTTGGGAGAGGGTGGCCCTGGACTTTGTCACGGATCTGCCCAGCTCGAGGGGCAAGACGGCAGTGCTGGTGGTGGTGGACTTGTTCTCCAAGATGGCACATTTCATTCCGTGTGCGAAGGTGGCCACGGCGGAACAAACCGCCAAACTGTTCATAGACCACGTGTTCAAGGTTCACGGTCTGCCACGGTCTATTCTGTCCGACCGGGGGCGGCAGTTCATCTCAAATTTCTGGCAGCGGCTGATGGGCTTCCTGAACGTCAAGATCAACCTGGCGTCGGCGAGACACCCGCAAACCAACGGGCAAGCAGAGCGGGTCAATGCCATCATGCAGCAGTACTTGAGGTGTTATGCAAATCAACAGCCTGCGACATGGGTGGATTACCTGCCGCTCGCCGAGTTCGCTTACAACAACACGAAGCACGTGTCCACGGGGGTCACACCGTTCTTCGCCAACAACGGGAGGCACCCCAGAACCTTCCCGGGACTGGAAAGGCTGGGGGAAGGGGAGCCGCAGACGGCAGATGCGTTCGCGTCGGAACTGCAGGAAGTCCACGATCAGCTGAGGCGCCACCTGGAACTGGCCAAGCACGCATACAAGGTACAAGCGGACAAACGCAGAAGGGTTGGCGAAGAGCTACACGTGGGGGACTGGGTCTGGTTAGCAGCCCACGCAGTGCCGGCCAGGTCGTTGGCCAAGAAGAAACTAGGGCATAAGCAACTGGGGCCCTATCAAGTCGAAGAGCAGGTCAACCCGGTGGCCTTCAGGCTGGCGCTTCCGGAGGGTTCCAGAATGCATCCGGTATTCCACAGATCGGTGCTCACTCCCTACAAGGCACCGCACAGGTTTCAGGAACCCGGAACGGCGCAGAGTCCGGCCAGAGACAGAACAGGGCACGCAGGAGTGGCACAGAAGGAGCGCATCAACGAAGTCACAGAGAATTTGGATTCCAGATGGGGGGAAGAAGGGGTAGAATACTTTCTCGCCAGGGAGGGCACCCCGGCCAGTGCGAACAGTTGGGTGCCGGACTACGCCTTGGACGAACCTCTGCTCAAAGACGAGTTTCATGCCCTCTTCCCACATAGACCGATGCCAGCAGACTTTTTCGACGACTGGCTTTTCACACCCACGCTTTCGGGCAGCACGTTCCGGGGGTTCGACTCGGACGAGGACCCGATACGAGACGTCCGTTCCCCGGAGGGGTCGCCCTCGGGATCTGCCTCAGAACCCTCGTATTGGTGGGACGACAAACCAGAGGAACAGTGGCGCAGGAAGTGGCAAGAAGGTCCAGGCCGAGCAACGCCGCCTGGAGGAAGCGAGGGAGAGACGGACATGGACATTTTCGGGGACGATCCAGGTTTCGAGCACGGCGGCACAGAGATGGAAGCAGAGGTGACCGTCGTCGACGAGAGAAGGGAGGAAGAACCGGAAGACTTCGGAGGGAGGCCCGCTACGGGAACCGAACGGTACCCGACATTCGTCTCCTTGACGCAGCAGCACCCAGCTCCAGCACCGGAAGGAGGGGAAGGGGGAGTGGGGGGCTTCGAGGGGGGGATGGATGTCAGGGGTTCAGGAGCAGAGGCAAGGGCAAGGAAGGAAACAGAGAGCGAAGGGGAGGAGGCAGAAGAAAGGATGAGCGATGACGACGACCCGAGATCTCCGAGTCTCTCCAGTGAGTCGGAGGATTCACAGAAAGGAGCACCAGTGGCCAAGGCAAGGGGGGAGTTTAGGGGGGCACCCCAGGGAGATAGAGCCAGAGGGGAATCAGAGGAGAGCAGTTGGAGATCGGGTCCAGCGTCACCGCCAGAGAACAGGGAAGAGGAAAGGAGCCAGGGGGCAAGCGCTGGCAGCTCACAGCAGGAGGGAGGGCACGAGTCAGGGGTGGCCACACCTCCATCTGGGAGCGAAGAGACGGTTAGACGGAAGGTGGAAGGTTGGGCGCGCGCGCCAAGTTCAAATGCACAGGAAGGAGGCGCAGTAGGCAGCCCGGAAAGAGAGCCGGGTCCTAAAGCCCGGCGCAAAGAGACAGGAGAGTCCGGGGGGTCAGCGTCCGAAGAATCCCGGAAGGAAGAGACCCAGGGGGGCAGAGGGACCCAGAGAAGAACAGTCAGGCGGAAAAGGTGGAGCAGGGCTAGGATATTAAGTTGGTGTACGAGGGGCGGAGATTCAGACGGAGCTTCGCCGATCTAGCTACTAGACGTAGGGTTGCACGCAGCAGCTTGAGAATGGAAACTGTAACTCAATAAAGACTTTTACTTAATGACCGTTGGCTAGCGTGATCCTCTGTGAGCTAGGATCTTGAAGCAACCCTGACACGCACGCTAGTGTTTGGAAATGGAAACTAAATGCCAATAAAGACTTCTGTACAGTTCTAATGGCTAGCGTTGGTCTTCTGTGAGCTGAGACCGGGAGGCAGTCTCTGACAGTAAGCCTCGTCTCCAGTTATCATCGGTTTTCTTCGCCTCAAGCATCGCTAAGGAAGCGAGGCAGGGAGGGTGGAAGACTGGTGCCTTGCGAGCTCACAAGAGTCAGGCAAGATGACTACAGAACAGAAAATAGCTTCCCTGCAAGAAGCGGTGACGCTACTCAACGCTGAAATAATCGCATCCAGGAAGAGAGAGGAAGAAGCGGCAGCTGCATGCAGAGATCTTCAAGCCAGGTTGGAAGGGCTTGTAAAGCAGGGGATCCCAGCACCCAGGTCCGAGGGGATCGGTTTGGGGAAGAGAGGAGGCAGCATTGTATCTCACTTTGATGGGAATTTGCAGCAGTACCCCAATTTCAGAGCAGATGTGCTGTTTGCGCTGCAGCTGCTGGAAAGAGACTTTAGAGATGAGCGGGAAAAAGTGGGGTTTATTTTGTCTCATTTGCATGGGGACGCGAAATCATGGCTACGCAACCTGTGGAGAGATAAGGATCCAGCGCTCCAAAGCGCAGATGCGTTCATTAAGGCGATGGACTCCTGTTTCTTATCCAAAATAGACCTGGACATTGCCAGGAGGGACATATTTGGGCTAAGACAAGGGAAAGCCAGCGTAAGGCAGTATCATTCCCGGTTTTTTGCATTGGTCAACGCGCTGAATTGGGATAAGGATTCTCCGCCGGTTAGAGACCTTTTTTGGGAGGGTCTGAATGCACAGATCAAGGATGAGATGGCAAGGGGAGAGAGACCCACCACCACTCAGCAAGTGGTTGAAAGAGCGTTGTCTATTGGGGTGAGGCAGGAAGAACGTCCGTGGAGCAAAGAAGAAGGGCGTTGGGGACGTTCACCAGCGAGAGTGCCCTCCCTCTTGCCCAGAGAGGCAGCGCGTGCGCAGTCCACGCCTCCACAGGGAGGGGGCGAGGAGCAGATGGAGATTGGCGGTGCTAGGGCTCACTCAGCTACCAGAGCCTTAACGCCGGGAGCAGTAAAATCGAAGCTGCCTAGAAGGAACAGGAAGTGTTATATATGTGAGAGTGCAGAGCACATGGCGAAAGAGTGTCCCCAGAGGAGTTTCAAGCACACTGCAGCTTCAGTGACAGTATTGGAAACAACTCAGCAGAGAGCACCACAGCAGGGAAACGACCAGGTCTGGCTGGAAGAGGAGGCACTGGGGCCCAGCCAGACGAGTCAGTGAGGAAGTCCCCAGAGATTTTGCAGCCCACAGACCCCCTCCCGCCCAAGCCAGTGGTGCAGCTAACCGCATCGCTTCAGCTGCCCAATGGACTCACCTTAGAAGTGCCTATTACAATTGACTCTGGCAGTAACGCAGACTTTATAGGATTGGAGTTCATTCAACAACACAACGTAGCATTACTGCCAGCCACACTGCCCCTGAAGGTTGTCACGGTGGATGGCAGGGAACTGCTAGGGGGGCAGGTGGTGCAGCAGACGCCGCCTATGGTGATGCAGATTGGGAATCACCGGGAAGTCATCAGTTTCAATGTCACCCAGCTGTCCGACACGCCTATAGTATTAGGCATGAGTTGGCTGCACAGGCACAGCCCAGCATTGGCGTGGTACCAGCGCCACCTGACTTTTGGCTCCTCCTACTGTGCAGAACACTGCATTATACCCAGCCCGGAAGGGGAAGAGGAGGACCCGCAGTTGCAGTTGGGCACGCTGCAAGCAGTACCCCACAAGTATGCGGAGTTTTTGGAGGTATTCTGCGAGAAGGAGGCGGACAAGCTACCCCCTCACAGACCCTATGATTGCAAGATTGACCTCCTGCCGGGGGCGACGCTGCCAACTGGGAAACTGTACTCCATGTCTGAGGATGAACTGCAAGAACTCAGGGAGTTCATAGATCACAATTTGAAGCGTGGGTTCATCCGGGAGTCGAAAGCGGTGGGAGGCAGTCCCGTATTCTTTGTGAAGAAGCGGGATACGCCCCAAAAAAGATTGGTGGTGGACTTCAGAATCTTGAATTCGAAAACCAAGCCCTCAGCTTTCCCCATGCCCAAGATAGACGACCTGCTCGCGACGGTGCGGAAAGGACGCGTTTTCACCAAGCTGGATCTACGTGGCGCGTACAACCTGATTCGCATGCGCGACGGAGACGAGTGGAAGACGGCCATGTTCACGCCACTGGGCACCTACGAATACAGAGTTATGCCCTTCGGATTACAAAATGGCTCTCACACTTTCCAAGCCTTCATGCATCACGTGCTGGCGGGGCTCCTTTACAAGAAGTGCGTATGCTTCCTGGACGACATCCTGATTTTTTCAGAATCGCGAGAGGCGCACGAGAGGGATGTCAGGGAGGTTCTGCAGAGACTGAAGGAGCACAGGCTGTACGCCAAACTGGAGAAGTGCCAGTTCGACGTGACGGAGGTGGATTTCCTGGGCTACAAGTTGTCGGACAAGGGGCTCGCCATGGACAGCGCCAAGGTTCGCGCAGTTTTGGACTGGAAGAGCCCACGCAATCGGAAGGAAGTCCAGCGGTTTGTCGGCTTTGCCAACTTTTACCGCAAGTTCATCAAGGGATTTGCCATGCAGACAGCGGCCATCACCGACACGCTCAGCTCCAAGAAGAAGAAATTCATCTGGACGGAGCAAGCGGAGCAGTCCTTTCAGAAACTCAAGCGTCTCTTCGCGTCCGAAGAGCAGCTGCTGCATGTGAATCCCAGCAGACCCATGAGGGTGGAGACGGACGCCTCAGACAGAGCCGTGGGAGCTGTCCTGTTGCAACAAGACCAGCAGGGGGACTGGAGGCCGTGCGCCTTCTACTCGAGGAAGCTCAGCAAGTCGGAGCAGAATTACACTATCTGGGACAGGGAGTTGCTAGCCATACATGCAGCATTCAAGGCATGGAGGCACTTCCTCATCGGAGCCAGACATACAGTGCAGGTCCACACGGACCACAAGAATCTGGAGTACTGGCGCACGGCTAGGTTCCTCAACCAGAGACACATTAGATGGGCAGAGTTCTTCGCGGACTTCGACTTCAAGATAGAGTACATCCCAGGCGACAACAACGTGATGGCGGATGCATTGTCCAGAAAGCCGCAATACCTGGAGGAGGTGGCACCGTCGGCGGCCAAGCACATTTTCGCACCGGAAGCGTGGGCATGCGCGTCGGCAACCGTGGACCTGGACGCCGTACGTCGCGCGCTGCGGGAAGACCCCTTCGCACGGGCCAAGATGGAGGAGGTGCACAGAGGCACAGCGAGGGCCGACGAGTTCCAGATTCGCGATGGGTTGCTCCTCCACAAGGGAGCACTCTATGTGCCGGGAGATGACCTCCGCGCAAGGGTCCTGCAGCAGCTACACGACGCTCCCACCGCAGGGCACTTTGGCAAAGAAAAGACTGTCGAACTCGTAGCCAGAGACTTTTGGTGGCCCAAGATGCGGGGGGAAGTAGCGGATTACGTCTCGAGATGTGACACCTGCCAAAGGGCCAAGTCAGTTCACAGACCGCCGGCGGGATTGCTGGAACCGCTGCAGACACCGTCTGAACCGTGGGAGAGGGTGGCCCTGGACTTCGTCACGGATCTGCCCAGCTCGAGGGGAAAGACAGCGGTGCTAGTGGTGGTGGACATGTTTACTAAGATGGCACACTTCATTCCGTGTGCGAAGGTAGCCACGGCAGAGCAGACCGCCAAGCTGTTCATAGACCACGTGTTCAAAGTCCACGGTCTGCCACGGTCTATTCTCTCCGACCGGGGGCGACAGTTCATCTCGAACTTCTGGCAGAAGCTGATGGGCATTCTGAACGTCAAAGTCAATTTGGCGTCGGCGAGACACCCACAGACCAACGGACAAGCGGAGAGGGTCAACGCCATCATGCAGCAGTACCTAAGATGCTACGCCAACCAGCAGCCCACGACATGGGTGGACTACCTGCCGCTCGCCGAGTTCGCTTACAACAATACGAAGCACGTGTCGACGGGGGTGACGCCGTTCTTCGCCAACAACGGGAGGCATCCCAGAACCTTCCCGGGTTTAGAGAGAGTGGGGGAGGGGGAGCCACAGGCAGCGGAAGCCTTAGCGTCGGAGTTGCAGGAGGTCCATGAACAGCTCAGGAGGCAGTTAGAACTAGCAAAGCACGCATACAAGGTGCAGGCCGACAGACACAGAAGAGTTGGGGAAGACATACAGGTGGGAGACTGGGTCTGGTTAGCAGCGCAAGCAGTGCCGACCAGATCATTAGCTAAGAAGAAGCTAGGACATAAGCAGCTAGGACCTTACCAGGTCCAGGCGCAGGTCAATCCAGTGGCCTTCCGGTTGGCTCTTCCGGAGGGTTCCAGAATGCATCCGGTGTTCCATAGATCGGTGCTCACGCCCTACAAAGCACCTCATAGGTTTCAGGAGCCAGACACAGCACCAGACCAGCGCAGAGAAGGGCCCAGAGTGAGGGGGTCGCCTAGGAGGGGACACATCAATGAGGTCACAGAGATTTTGGACTCCAGATGGGGGGAAGAGGGAGTAGAATATTTCCTAGCCAGAGAGGGTACCCCGGCCAGTGCCAACAGCTGGGTACCGGACTATGCCTTGGAGGAACCGCTGCTCAAAGAGGAGTTTCATGCCCTCTTCCCGCACAGGCCCATGCCTGCAGAGTATTTCGACGACTGGCTTTTCACACCCACTCTTTCAGCCAGCACATTCCTGGGGTTCGACTCGGACGAGGAACAGGCACCAGTCCCCAGCTCCCAGGTGGGTTCGCCACCGGGGTCTGCCTCAGACCACTCGTATTGGTGGGACGATCAACCAGAGGAGCAGTGGCGCAGGAAGTGGCTGAGGGGCCCTTGGATGGGACCACCCGAAGAGGGGGAGAGGGGCGAGACGGACATGGACGTGTTGGGGGACAACGTGGGGTTCGAGCACGAAGACAGAGAGATGGAAGCAGAGGAGAGCGACGTTGACGAGTACATGGGGGACGAACTGTATCCTGCAAGCACCCCCGCTACGACGGAGCACCCAGTACCCGCACCGGAAGGAGGGGAGGGGGGAAGGGGGGGCTTCGAGGGGGGGATGGATGTCAGGGGTTCAGGAGCAGAGGGACAGGAAAGGGAGGAAGTAGAGACCGAGGGAGAGGAATCTGAGGGAGAAGTCAGCGAGGGTAGCCATCCGAGGTCTCTAAGTCTCTCCAGTGAATCAGAGGATTCACAGAAAGGGGCCCCAGTGGTCAGAGCCAGGGGGTTGCCAGAGGGAACACCCCAGGAAGGAGGGGCCAGAGGGGACTCAGAGAGCAGCAGCTGGAAATCGGGACCAGCTTCCCCACCGGAGAGCAGTAAGGGGGAGGAGTCCCAAACATCGGCAGCAGGCAGCCTTCCGTCAGCGGAAGGACAGGAGTCAGGGTTAGCCACGCCTGCATCAGAGAGCGAGGTAACGGTCAAAAGGAAGGTCAGGGGCAGCGCGCGCGCGCCAAGTTCAAATGTACAAGAGGGGGGCGCAATGGGCAGTCCGGAGAGAGAGCCGGGTCCCAAAGCCCGCCGGAGAGAAGGGGAGGAGTCCGAAGGGTCCGCTTCCGAGGCATCCAGGAAGGAAGGCACCCAGGGGGGTAGTAGGACCCAGAGGAGGAAGGAGAAACGTAGAAGGTGGAGTAAGGCTAGAGTCTTAAGCTGGTGTACAGGGGGCGGAGACTCAGACGAGGCTTCGCTGGTCTAGGGTCTAGACGTAGAGACGCACGCTAGTGCTTGAAAATGGAAACTAAATGTCAATAAAGACTTCTGTACAGTTCTACTGGCTAGCGTTGGTCTTCTGTGAGCTGAGACCGGGAGGCAGTCTCTGACAGCAACTTTAACCCAGAAATCGCAAAGTGTATGTAATGAGACCCAAATGACAAAAAACCGTGTTTTAGCTACCATATGTGCAGAAGACGAATAAGCTTTGATTGCCCTTACTTGCAATTGCTGCTTTTCGGATTAGAATGCACATTCAACCAAAAATCACGCAGTGAAATGTTTGTCATCAGCCCAAATTAAGCATACGTGTTTTGCTTCCATCTCAATAGAAACAAGACGAATAAGGTGGGATTTTTTCATTCGGTGTTCATTCACCAACAAATAGCAAATCAAAGTGTAGTAAGCTAAAACAGAGCAAAACAGGTTGTTTTGCGTTCCAGCTACATCGAAACAAGAATCTTGGATGTCGCTTATTTCAAGTTGTGTTCTTTGGTGTTAATGCAACATTAACCCAGAAATCGCAAAGTGTATGTAATGAAACCCAAATGACAAAACACCGTCTTTTCGCTACCATATGCGCAGAAAGAAGACGAATAAGCTTTGATTGCGCTTACTTGCAATTGCTGCTTTTCGGATTAGAATGCACATTCTACCAAAAATCACGCAGTGAAATGTTTGTTATCAGCCCAAATTAAGCATACGTGTTTTGCTTCCATCTCAATAGAAACAAGAATAAGCTGGGATTTTTTCATTCGGTGTTCATTCACCAACAAATAGCAAATCAAAGTGTAGTAAGCTAAAACAGAGCAAAACAGGTTGTTTTGCGTTCCAGCTACACCGAAACAAGAATCTTGGATGTCGCTTATTTCAAGTTGTGTTCTTTGGTGTTAATGCAACATTAACCCAGAAATCGCAAAGTGTATGTAATGAAACCCAAATGACAAAACACCGTCTTTTCGCTACCATATGCGCAGAAAGAAGACGAATAAGCTTTGATTGCGCTTACTTGCAATTGCTGCTTTTCGGATTAGAATGCACATTCAACCAAAAATCACGCAGTGAAATGTTTGTTATCAGCCCAAATTAAGCATACGTGTTTTCGTTCCATCTCAATAGAAACAAGACGAACAAGCTGGGACTTTTTCATTCCTTGTTCATTCACCTACAAATAGCAAAGCAAAATGTAGTAAGCTAAAACAGAGCAAAACAGGTTGTTTTGCGTTCCAGCTACATCGAAACAAGAATCTTGGGTGTCGCTTATTTCAAGTTGTGTTCTTTGGTGTTAATGCAACTTCAACCCAGAAATCGCAAAGTGTATGTAATGAGACCCAAATGACAAAAAACCGTGTTTTAGCTACCATATGTGCAGAAGACGAATAAGCTTTGATTGCCCTTACTTGCAATTGCTGCTTTTCGGATTAGAATGCACATTCAACCAAAAATCACGCAGTGAAATGTTTGTCATCAGCCCAAATTAAGCATACGTGTTTTGCTTCCATCTCCATAGAAACAAGACGAATAAGCTGGGATTTTTTCATTCGGTGTTCATTCACCCACAAATAGCAAATCAAAGTGTAGTAAGCTAAAACAGAGCAAAACAGGTTGTTTTGCGTTCCAGCTACATCGAAACAAGAATCTTGGATGTCGCTTATTTCAAGTTGTGTTCTTTGGTGTTAATGCAACATTAACCCAGAAATCGCAAAGTGTATGTAATGAAACCCAAATGACAAAATACCGTCTTTTCGCTACCATATGCGCAGAAAGAAGACGAATAAGCTTTGATTGCGCTTACTTGCAATTGCTGCTTTTCGGATTAGAATGCACATTCTACCAAAAATCACGCAGTGAAATGTTTGTTATCAGCCCAAATTAAGCATACGTGTTTTGCTTCCATCTCAATAGAAACAAGACGAATAAGCTGGGACTTTTTCATTCCTTGTTCATTCACCAACAAATAGCAAAGCAAAATGTAGTAAGCTAAAACAGAGCAAAACAGGTTGTTTTGCGTTCCAGCTACATCGAAACAAGAATCTTGGATGTCGCTTATTTCAAGTTGTGTTCTTTGGTGTTAATGCAACATTAACCCAGAAATCGCAAAGTGTATGTAATGAGACCCAAATGACAAAAAACCGTCTTTTCGCTACCATATGCGCAGAAAGAAGACGAATAAGCTTTGATTGCGCTTACTTGCAATTGCTGCTTTTCGGATTAGAATGCACATTCAACCAAAAATCACGCAGTGAAATGTTTGTTATCAGCCCAAATTAAGCATACGTGTTTTCGTTCCATCTCAATAGAAACAAGACGAATAAGCTGGGATTTTTTCACTCGGTGTTCATTCACCAACAAATAGCAAATCAAAGTGTAGTAAGCTAAAACAGAGCAAAACAGGTTGTTTTGCGTTCCAGCTACATCGAAACAAGAATCTTGGGTGTCGCTTATTTCAAGTTGTGTTCTTTGGTGTTAATGCAACTTTAACCCAGAAATCGCAAAGTGTATGTGTCAGAGACTGCCTCCCGGTCTCAGCTCACAGAAGACCAACGCTAGCCATTAGAACTGTACAGAAGTCTTTATTGGCATTTAGTTTCCATTTCCAAACACTAGCGTGCGTCTCTACGTCTAAACCCTAGACCAGCGAAGCCTCGTCTGAGTCTCCGCCCCCTGTACACCAGCTTAAGACTCTAGCCTTACTCCACCTTCTACGTTTCTCCTTCCTCCTCTGGGTCCTACTACCCCCCTGGGTGCCTTCTTTCCGCGATGCCTCGGAAGCGGACCCTTCGGACTCCTCCCCTTCTCTCCGGCGGGCTTTGGGACCCGGCTCTCTCTCCGGACTGCCCATTGCGCCCCCCTCCTGTACATTTGAACTTGGCGCGCGCGCGCTGCCCCTGACCTTCCTTTTGACCGTTACCTCGCTCTCTGATGCAGGCGTGTCTAACCCTGACTCATGTCCTTCCGCTGACGGAAGGCTGCCTGCTGCCGATGTTTGGGACTCCTCCCCCTTACTGCTCTCCGGTGGGAAAGTTGGTCCCGATTTCCAGCTGCTGCTCTCTGAGTCCCCTCTGGCCCCTCCTTCCTGGGGTGTTCCCTCTGGCAACCCCCTGGCTCTGACCACTGGGGCCCCTTTCTGTGAATCCTCTGATTCACTGGAGAGACTTAGAGACCTCGGATGGCTACCCTCGCTGACTTCTCCCTCAGATTCCTCTCCCTCGGTCTCTACTTCCTCCCTCTCCTGTCCCTCTGCTCCTGAACCCCTGACAGTATGTAATGAGACCCAAATGACAAAAAACTGTGTTTTAGCTACCATATGCGCAGAAAGAAGACGAATAAGCTTTGATTGCCCTTACTTGCAATTGCTGCTTTTCGGATTAGAATGCACATTCAACCAAAAATCACGCAGTGAAATGTTTGTCATCAGCCCAAATTAAGCATACGTGTTTTGCTTCCATCTCAATAGAAACAAGAATAAGCTGGGATTTTTTCATTCGGTGTTCATTCACCAACAAATAGCAAATCAAAGTGTAGTAAGCTAAAACAGAGGAAAACAGGTTGTTTTGCGTTCCAGCTACATCGAAACAAGAATCTTGGATGTCGCTTATTTCAAGTTGTGTTCTTTGGTGTTAATGCAACATTAACCCAGAAATCGCAAAGTGTATGTAATGAAACCCAAATGACAAAACACCGTCTTTTCGCTACCATATGCGCAGAAAGAAGACGAATAAGCTTTGATTGCGCTTACTTGCAATTGCTGCTTTTCGGATTAGAATGCACATTCAACCAAAAATCACGCAGTGAAATGTTTGTTATCAGCCCAAATTAAGCATACGTGTTTTCGTTCCATCTCAATAGAAACAAGACGAAAAACTGGGACTTTTTCATTCCTTGTTCATTCACCTACAAATAGCAAAGCAAAATGTAGTAAGCTAAAACAGAGCAAAACAGGTTGTTTTGCGTTCCAGCTACATCGAAACAAGAATCTTGGATGTCGCTTATTAAAAGTTGTGTTCTTTGGTGTTAATGCAACATTAACCCAGAAATCGCAAAGTGTATGTAATGAGACCCAAATGACAAAAAACCGTCTTTTCGCTACCATATGCGCAGAAAGAAGACGAATAAGCTTTGATTGCGCTTACTTGCAATTGCTGCTTTTCGGATTAGAATGCACATTCAACCAAAAATCACGCAGTGAAATGTTTGTTATCAGCCCAAATTAAGCATACGTGTTATCGTTCCATCTCAATAGAAACAAGACGAACAAGCTGGGATTTTTTCATTCCTTGTTCATTCACCAACAAATAGCAAATCAAAGTGTAGTAAGCTAAAACAGAGCAAAACAGGTTGTTTTGCGTTCCAGCTACATCGAAACAAGAATCTTGGGTGTCGCTTATTTCAAGTTGTGTTCTTTGGTGTTAATGCAACTTTAACCCAGAAATCGCAAAGTGTATGTAATGAGACCCAAATGACAAAAAACCGTGTTTTAGCTACCATATGTGCAGAAGACGAATAAGCTTTGATTGCCCTTACTTGCAATTGCTGCTTTTCGGATTAGAATGCACATTCAACCAAAAATCACGCAGTGAAATGTTTGTCATCAGCCCAAATTAAGCATACGTGTTTTGCTTCCATCTCAATAGAAACAAGACGAATAAGGTGGGATTTTTTCATTCGGTGTTCATTCACCAACAAATAGCAAATCAAAGTGTAGTAAGCTAAAACAGAGCAAAATAGGTTGTTTTGCGTTCCAGCTACATCGAAACAAGAATCTTGGATTTCGCTTATTTCAAGTTGTGTTCTTTGGTGTTAATGCAACATTAAACCAGAAATCGCAACGTGTATGTAATGAGACCCAAATGACAAAACACCGTCTTTTCGCTACCATATGCGCAGAAAGAAGACGAATAAGCTTTGATTGCGCTTACTTCCAATTGCTGCTTTTCGGATTAGAATGCACATTCAACCAAAAATCACGCAGTGAAATGTTTGTTATCAGCCCAAATTAAGCATACATGTTTTCGTCCCATCTCAATAGAAACAAGACGAATAAGCTGGGATTTTTTCACTCGGTGTTCATTCACCAACAAATAGCAAATCAAAGTGTAGTAAGCTAAAACAGAGCAAAACAGGTTGTTTTGCGTTCCAGCTACATCGAAACAAGAATCTTGGGTGTCGCTTATTTCAAGTTGTGTTCTTTGGTGTTAATGCAACATTAACCCAGAAATCGCAAAGTGTATGTAATGAAACCCAAATGACAAAACACCGTCTTTTCGCTACCATATGCGCAGAAAGAAGACGAATAAGCTTTGATTGCGCTTACTTGCAATTGCTGCTTTTCGGATTAGAATGCACATTCTACCAAAAATCACGCAGTGAAATGTTTGTTATCAGCCCAAATTAAGCATACGTGTTTTGCTTCCATCTCAATAGAAACAAGAATAAGCTGGGATTTTTTCATTCGGTGTTCATTCACCAACAAATAGCAAATCAAAGTGTAGTAAGCTAAAACAGAGCAAAACAGGTTGTTTTGCGTTCCAGCTACATCGAAACAAGAATCTTGGATGTCGCTTATTTCACGTTGTGTTCTTTGGTGTTAATGCAACATTAACCCAGAAATCGCAAAGTGTATGTAATGAAACCCAAATGACAAAACACCGTCTTTTCGCTACCATATGCGCAGAAAGAAGACGAATAAGCTTTGATTGCGCTTACTTCCAATTGCTGCTTTTCGGATTAGAATGCACATTCAACCAAAAATCACGCAGTGAAATGTTTGTTATCAGCCCAAATTAAGCATACGTGTTTTCGTTCCATCTCAATAGAAACAAGACGAACAAGCTGGGACTTTTTCATTCCTTGTTCATTCACCTACAAATAGCAAAGCAAAATGTAGTAAGCTAAAACAGAGCAAAACAGGTTGTTTTGCGTTCCAGCTACATCGAAACAAGAATCTTGGGTGTCGCTTATTTCAAGTTGTGTTCTTTGGTGTTAATGCAACTTTAACCCAGAAATCGCAAAGTGTATGTAATGAGACCCAAATGACAAAAAACCGTGTTTTAGCTACCATATGTGCAGAAGACGAATAAGCTTTGATTGCCCTTACTTGCAATTGCTGCTTTTCGGATTAGAATGCACATTCAACCAAAAATCACGCAGTGAAATGTTTGTCATCAGCCCAAATTAAGCATACGTGTTTTGCTTCCATCTCAATAGAAACAAGACGAATAAGCTGGGATTTTTTCATTCGGTGTTCATTCACCCACAAATAGCAAATCAAAGTGTAGTAAGCTAAAACAGAGCAAAACAGGTTGTTTTGCGTTCCAGCTACATCGAAACAAGAATCTTGGATGTCGCTTATTTCAAGTTGTGTTCTTTGGTGTTAATGCAACATTAACCCAGAAATCGCAAAGTGTATGTAATGAAACCCAAATGACAAAACACCGTCTTTTCGCTACCATATGCGCAGAAAGAAGACGAATAAGCTTTGATTGCGCTTACTTCCAATTGCTGCTTTTCGGATTAGAATGCACATTCAACCAAAAATCACGCAGTGAAATGTTTGTTATCAGCCCAAATTAAGCATACGTGTTTTCGTTCCATCTCAATAGAAACAAGACGAATAAGCTGGGACTTTTTCATTCCTTGTTCATTCACCAACAAATAGCAAAGCAAAATGTAGTAAGCTAAAACAGAGCAAAACAGGTTGTTTTGCGTTCCAGCTACATCGAAACAAGAATCTTGGATGTCGCTTATTTCAAGTTGTGTTCTTTGGTGTTAATGCAACATTAACCCAGAAATCGCAAAGTGTATGTAATGAGACCCAAATGACAAAAAACCGTCTTTTCGCTACCATATGCGCAGAAAGAAGACGAATAAGCTTTGATTGCGCTTACTTGCAATTGCTGCTTTTCGGATTAGAATGCACATTCTACCAAAAATCACGCAGTGAAATGTTTGTTATCAGCCCAAATTAAGCATACGTGTTTTGCTTCCATCTCAATAGAAACAAGAATAAGCTGGGATTTTTTCATTCGGTGTTCATTCACCAACAAATAGCAAATCAAAGTGTAGTAAGCTAAAACAGAGCAAAACAGGTTGTTTTGCGTTCCAGCTACATCGAAACAAGAATCTTGGATGTCGCTTATTTCAAGTTGTGTTCTTTGGTGTTAATGCAACATTAACCCAGAAATCGCAAAGTGTATGTAATGAAACCCAAATGACAAAACACCGTCTTTTCGCTACCATATGCGCAGAAAGAAGACGAATAAGCTTTGATTGCGCTTACTTCCAATTGCTGCTTTTCGGATTAGAACGCACATTCAACCAAAAATCACGCAGTGAAATGTTTGTTATCAGCCCAAATTAAGCATACGTGTTTTCGTTCCATCTCAATAGAAACAAGACGAACAAGCTGGGACTTTTTCATTCCTTGTTCATTCACCTACAAATAGCAAAGCAAAATGTAGTAAGCTAAAACAGAGCAAAACAGGTTGTTTTGCGTTCCAGCTACATCGAAACAAGAATCTTGGGTGTCGCTTATTTCAAGTTGTGTTCTTTGGTGTTAATGCAACTTTAACCCAGAAATCGCAAAGTGTATGTAATGAGACCCAAATGACAAAAAACCCTGTTTTAGCTACCATATGTGCAGAAGACGAATAAGCTTTGATTGCCCTTACTTGCAATTGCTGCTTTTCGGATTAGAATGCACATTCAACCAAAAATCACGCAGTGAAATGTTTGTCATCAGCCCAAATTAAGCATACGTGTTTTGCTTCCATCTCAATAGAAACAAGACGAATAAGCTGGGATTTTTTCATTCGGTGTTCATTCACCCACAAATAGCAAATCAAAGTGTAGTAAGCTAAAACAGAGCAAAACAGGTTGTTTTGCGTTCCAGCTACATCGAAACAAGAATCTTGGATGTCGCTTATTTCAAGTTGTGTTCTTTGGTGTTAATGCAACATTAACCCAGAAATCGCAAAGTGTATGTAATGAAACCCAAATGACAAAACACCGTCTTTTCGCTACCATATGCGCAGAAAGAAGACGAATAAGCTTTGATTGCGCTTACTTCCAATTGCTGCTTTTCGGATTAGAATGCACATTCAACCAAAAATCACGCAGTGAAATGTTTGTTATCAGCCCAAATTAAGCATACGTGTTTTCGTTCCATCTCAATAGAAACAAGACGAATAAGCTGGGACTTTTTCATTCCTTGTTCATTCACCAACAAATAGCAAAGCAAAATGTAGTAAGCTAAAACAGAGCAAAACAGGTTGTTTTGCGTTCCAGCTACATCGAAACAAGAATCTTGGATGTCGCTTATTTCAAGTTGTGTTCTTTGGTGTTAATGCAACATTAACCCAGAAATCGCAAAGTGTATGTAATGAGACCCAAATGACAAAAAACCGTCTTTTCGCTACCATATGCGCAGAAAGAAGACGAATAAGCTTTGATTGCGCTTACTTGCAATTGCTGCTTTTCGGATTAGAATGCACATTCAACCAAAAATCACGCAGTGAAATGTTTGTTATCAGCCCAAATTAAGCATACGTGTTTTCGTTCCATCTCAATAGAAACAAGACGAATAAGCTGGGATTTTTTCACTCGGTGTTCATTCACCAACAAATAGTAAAGCATAGTAATCTAAAACAGAGCAAAACAGGTTGTTTTGCGTTCCAGCTACATCGAAACAAGAATCTTGGGTGTCGCTTATTTCAAGTTGTGTTCTTTGGTGTTAATGCAACTTTAACCCAGAAATCGCAAAGTGTATGTAATGAGACCCAAATGACAAAAAACCGTGTTTTAGCTACCATATGTGCAGAAGACGAATAAGCTTTGATTGCCCTTACTTGCAATTGCTGCTTTTCGGATTAGAATGCACATTCAACCAAAAATCACGCAGTGAAATGTTTGTCATCAGCCCAAATTAAGCATACGTGTTTTGCTTCCATCTCAATAGAAACAAGACGAATAAGCTGGGATTTTTTCATTCGGTGTTCATTCACCCACAAATAGCAAATCAAAGTGTAGTAAGCTAAAACAGAGCAAAACAGGTTGTTTTGCGTTCCAGCTACATCGAAACAAGAATCTTGGATGTCGCTTATTTCAAGTTGTGTTCTTTGGTGTTAATGCAACATTAACCCAGAAATCGCAAAGTGTATGTAATGAAACCCAAATGACAAAACACCGTCTTTTCGCTACCATATGCGCAGAAAGAAGACGAATAAGCTTTGATTGCGCTTACTTGCAATTGCTGCTTTTCGGATTAGAATGCACATTCTACCAAAAATCACGCAGTGAAATGTTTGTTATCAGCCCAACTTAAGCATACGTGTTTTGCTTCCATCTCAATAGAAACAAGAATAAGCTGGGATTTTTTCATTCGGTGTTCATTCACCAACAAATAGCAAATCAAAGTGTAGTAAGCTAAAACAGAGCAAAACAGGTTGTTTTGCGTTCCAGCTACATCGAAACAAGAATCTTGGATGTCGCTTATTTCAAGTTGTGTTCTTTGGTGTTAATGCAACATTAACCCAGAAATCGCAAAGTGTATGTAATGAAACCCAAATGACAAAACACCGTCTTTTCGCTACCATATGCGCAGAAAGAAGACGAATAAGCTTTGATTGCGCTTACTTGCAATTGCTGCTTTTCGGATTAGAATGCACATTCAACCAAAAATCACGCAGTGAAATGTTTGTTATCAGCCCAAATTAAGCATACGTGTTTTCGTTCCATCTCAATAGAAACAAGACGAATAAGCTGGGATTTTTTCACTCGGTGTTCATTCACCAACAAATAGTAAAGCATAGTAATCTAAAACAGAGCAAAACAGGTTGTTTTGCGTTCCAGCTACATCGAAACAAGAATCTTGGGTGTCGCTTATTTCAAGTTGTGTTCTTTGGTGTTAATGCAACTTTAACCCAGAAATCGCAAAGTGTATGTAATGAGACCCAAATGACAAAAAACCGTGTTTTAGCTACCATATGTGCAGAAGACGAATAAGCTTTGATTGCCCTTACTTGCAATTGCTGCTTTTCGGATTAGAATGCACATTCAACCAAAAATCACGCAGTGAAATGTTTGTCATCAGCCCAAATTAAGCATACGTGTTTTGCTTCCATCTCAATAGAAACAAGACGAATAAGCTGGGATTTTTTCATTCGGTGTTCATTCACCCACAAATAGCAAATCAAAGTGTAGTAAGCTAAAACAGAGCAAAACAGGTTGTTTTGCGTTCCAGCTACATCGAAACAAGAATCTTGGATGTCGCTTATTTCAAGTTGTGTTCTTTGGTGTTAATGCAACATTAACCCAGAAATCGCAAAGTGTATGTAATGAAACCCAAATGACAAAACACCGTCTTTTCGCTACCATATGCGCAGAAAGAAGACGAATAAGCTTTGATTGCGCTTACTTGCAATTGCTGCTTTTCGGATTAGAATGCACATTCTACCAAAAATCACGCAGTGAAATGTTTGTTATCAGCCCAACTTAAGCATACGTGTTTTGCTTCCATCTCAATAGAAACAAGAATAAGCTGGGATTTTTTCATTCGGTGTTCATTCACCAACAAATAGCAAATCAAAGTGTAGTAAGCTAAAACAGAGCAAAACAGGTTGTTTTGCGTTCCAGCTACATCGAAACAAGAATCTTGGATGTCGCTTATTTCAAGTTGTGTTCTTTGGTGTTAATGCAACATTAACCCAGAAATCGCAAAGTGTATGTAATGAAACCCAAATGACAAAACACCGTCTTTTCGCTACCATATGCGCAGAAAGAAGACGAATAAGCTTTGATTGCGCTTACTTGCAATTGCTGCTTTTCGGATTAGAATGCACATTCAACCAAAAATCACGCAGTGAAATGTTTGTTATCAGCCCAAATTAAGCATACGTGTTTTCGTTCCATCTCAATAGAAACAAGACGAATAAGCTGGGACTTTTTCATTCCTTGTTCATTCACCTACAAATAGCAAAGCAAAATGTAGTAAGCTAAAACAGAGCAAAACAGGTTGTTTTGCGTTCCAGCTACATCGAAACAAGAATCTTGGATGTCGCTTATTAAAAGTTGTGTTCTTTGGTGTTAATGCAACATTAACCCAGAAATCGCAAAGTGTATGTAATGAGACCCAAATGACAAAAAACCGTCTTTTCGCTACCATATGCGCAGAAAGAAGACGAATAAGCTTTGATTGCGCTTACTTGCAATTGCTGCTTTTCGGATTAGAATGCACATTCAACCAAAAATCACGCAGTGAAATGTTTGTTATCAGCCCAAATTAAGCATACGTGTTTTCGTTCCATCTCAATAGAAACAAGACGAATAAGCTGGGATTTTTTCACTCGGTGTTCATTCACCAACAAATAGTAAAGCATAGTAATCTAAAACAGAGCAAAACAGGTTGTTTTGCGTTCCAGCTACATCGAAACAAGAATCTTGGGTGTCGCTTATTTCAAGTTGTGTTCTTTGGTGTTAATGCAACTTTAACCCAGAAATCGCAAAGTGTATGTAATGAGACCCAAATGACAAAAAACCGTGTTTTAGCTACCATATGTGCAGAAGACGAATAAGCTTTGATTGCCCTTACTTGCAATTGCTGCTTTTCGGATTAGAATGCACATTCAACCAAAAATCACGCAGTGAAATGTTTGTCATCAGCCCAAATTAAGCATACGTGTTTTGCTTCCATCTCAATAGAAACAAGACGAATAAGCTGGGATTTTTTCATTCGGTGTTCATTCACCCACAAATAGCAAATCAAAGTGTAGTAAGCTAAAACAGAGCAAAACAGGTTGTTTTGCGTTCCAGCTACATCGAAACAAGAATCTTGGATGTCGCTTATTTCAAGTTGTGTTCTTTGGTGTTAATGCAACATTAACCCAGAAATCGCAAAGTGTATGTAATGAAACCCAAATGACAAAACACCGTCTTTTCGCTACCATATGCGCAGAAAGAAGACGAATAAGCTTTGATTGCGCTTACTTGCAATTGCTGCTTTTCGGATTAGAATGCACATTCTACCAAAAATCACGCAGTGAAATGTTTGTTATCAGCCCAACTTAAGCATACGTGTTTTGCTTCCATCTCAATAGAAACAAGAATAAGCTGGGATTTTTTCATTCGGTGTTCATTCACCAACAAATAGCAAATCAAAGTGTAGTAAGCTAAAACAGAGCAAAACAGGTTGTTTTGCGTTCCAGCTACATCGAAACAAGAATCTTGGATGTCGCTTATTTCAAGTTGTGTTCTTTGGTGTTAATGCAACATTAACCCAGAAATCGCAAAGTGTATGTAATGAAACCCAAATGACAAAACACCGTCTTTTCGCTACCATATGCGCAGAAAGAAGACGAATAAGCTTTGATTGCGCTTACTTGCAATTGCTGCTTTTCGGATTAGAATGCACATTCAACCAAAAATCACGCAGTGAAATGTTTGTTATCAGCCCAAATTAAGCATACGTGTTTTCGTTCCATCTCAATAGAAACAAGACGAATAAGCTGGGACTTTTTCATTCCTTGTTCATTCACCTACAAATAGCAAAGCAAAATGTAGTAAGCTAAAACAGAGCAAAACAGGTTGTTTTGCGTTCCAGCTACATCGAAACAAGAATCTTGGATGTCGCTTATTAAAAGTTGTGTTCTTTGGTGTTAATGCAACATTAACCCAGAAATCGCAAAGTGTATGTAATGAGACCCAAATGACAAAAAACCGTCTTTTCGCTACCATATGCGCAGAAAGAAGACGAATAAGCTTTGATTGCGCTTACTTGCAATTGCTGCTTTTCGGATTAGAATGCACATTCAACCAAAAATCACGCAGTGAAATGTTTGTTATCAGCCCAAATTAAGCATACGTGTTTTCGTTCCATCTCAATAGAAACAAGACGAACAAGCTGGGACTTTTTCATTCCTTGTTCATTCACCAACAAATAGCAAATCAAAGTGTAGTAAGCTAAAACAGAGCAAAACAGGTTGTTTTGCGTTCCAGCTACATCGAAACAAGAATCTTGGGTGTCGCTTATTTCAAGTTGTGTTCTTTGGTGTTAATGCAACTTTAACCCAGAAATCGCAAAGTGTATGTAATGAGACCCAAATGACAAAAAACCGTGTTTTAGCTACCATATGTGCAGAAGACGAATAAGCTTTGATTGCCCTTACTTGCAATTCCTGCTTTTCGGATTAGAATGCACATTCAACCAAAAATCACGCAGTGAAATGTTTGTCATCAGCCCAAATTAAGCATACGTGTTTTGCTTCCATCTCAATAGAAACAAGACGAATAAGGTGGGATTTTTTCATTCGGTGTTCATTCACCAACAAATAGCAAATCAAAGTGTAGTAAGCTAAAACAGAGCAAAATAGGTTGTTTTGCGTTCCAGCTACATCGAAACAAGAATCTTGGATTTCGCTTATTTCAAGTTGTGTTCTTTGGTGTTAATGCAACATTAAACCAGAAATCGCAACGTGTATGTAATGAGACCCAAATGACAAAACACCGTCTTTTCGCTACCATATGCGCAGAAAGAAGACGAATAAGCTTTGATTGCGCTTACTTCCAATTGCTGCTTTTCGGATTAGAATGCACATTCAACCAAAAATCACGCAGTGAAATGTTTGTTATCAGCCCAAATTAAGCATACGTGTTTTCGTCCCATCTCAATAGAAACAAGACGAATAAGCTGGGATTTTTTCACTCGGTGTTCATTCACCAACAAATAGCAAATCAAAGTGTAGTAAGCTAAAACAGAGCAAAACAGGTTGTTTTGCGTTCCAGCTACATCGAAACAAGAATCTTGGGTGTCGCTTATTTCAAGTTGTGTTCTTTGGTGTTAATGCAACTTTAACCCAGAAATCGCAAAGTGTATGTAATGAGACCCAAATGACAAAAAACCGTGTTTTAGCTACCATATGTGCAGAAGACGAATAAGCTTTGATTGCCCTTACTTGCAATTGCTGCTTTTCGGATTAGAATGCACATTCAACCAAAAATCACGCAGTGAAATGTTTGTCATCAGCCCAAATTAAGCATACGTGTTTTGCTTCCATCTCAATAGAAACAAGACGAATAAGCTGGGACTTTTTCATTCAGTGTTCATTCACCCACAAATAGCAAATCAAAGTGTAGTAAGCTAAAACAGAGCAAAACAGGTTGTTTTGCGTTCCAGCTACATCGAAACAAGAATCTTGGATGTCGCTTATTTCAAGTTGTGTTCTTTGGTGTTAATGCAACATTAACCCAGAAATCGCAAAGTGTATGTAATGAAACCCAAATGACAAAACACCGTCTTTTCGCTACCATATGCGCAGAAAGAAGACGAATAAGCTTTGATTGCGCTTACTTGCAATTGCTGCTTTTCGGATTAGAATGCACATTCTACCAAAAATCACGCAGTGAAATGTTTGTTATCAGCCCAAATTAAGCATACGTGTTTTCGTCCCATCTCAATAGAAACAAGAATAAGCTGGGATTTTTTCATTCGGTGTTCATTCACCAACAAATAGCAAATCAAAGTGTAGTAAGCTAAAACAGAGCAAAACAGGTTGTTTTGCGTTCCAGCTACATCGAAACAAGAATCTTGGATGTCGCTTATTTCAAGTTGTGTTCTTTGGTGTTAATGCAACATTAACCCAGAAATCGCAAAGTGTATGTAATGAAACCCAAATGACAAAACACCGTCTTTTCGCTACCATATGCGCAGAAAGAAGAAGAATAAGCTTTGATTGCGCTTACTTGCAATTGCTGCTTTTCGGATTAGAATGCACATTCAACCAAAAATCACGCAGTGAAATGTTTGTTATCAGCCCAAATTAAGCATACGTGTTTTCGTCCCATCTCAATAGAAACAAGACGAATAAGCTGGGATTTTTTCATTCGGTGTTCATTCACCAACAAATAGCAAATCAAAGTGTAGTAAGCTAAAACAGAGCAAAACAGGTTGTTTTGCGTTCCAGCTACATCGAAACAAGAATCTTGGGTGTCGCTTATTTCAAGTTGTGTTCTTTGGTGTTAATGCAACTTTAACCCAGAAATCGCAAAGTGTATGTAATGAGACCCAAATGACAAAAAACCGTGTTTTAGCTACCATATGTGCAGAAGACGAATAAGCTTTGATTGCCCTTACTTGCTGTCAGAGACTGCCTCCCGGTCTCAGCTCACAGAAGACCAACGCTAGCCATTAGAACTGTACAGAAGTCTTTATTGGCATTTAGTTTCCATTTCCAAACACTAGCGTGCGTCTCTACGTCTAAACCCTAGACCAGCGAAGCCTCGTCTGAGTCTCCGCCCCCTGTACACCAGCTTAAGACTCTAGCCTTACTCCACCTTCTACGTTTCTCCTTCCTCCTCTGGGTCCTACTACCCCCCTGGGTGCCTTCTTTCCGGGATGCCTCGGAAGCGGACCCTTCGGACTCCTCCCCTTCTCTCCGGCGGGCTTTGGGACCCGGCTCTCTCTCCGGACTGCCCATTGCGCCCCCCTCCTGTACATTTGAACTTGGCGCGCGCGCGCTGCCCCTGACCTTCCTTTTGACCGTTACCTCGCTCTCTGATGCAGGCGTGGCTAACCCTGACTCATGTCCTTCCGCTGACGGAAGGCTGCCTGCTGCCGATGTTTGGGACTCCTCCCCCTTACTGCTCTCCGGTGGGAAAGTTGGTCCCGATTTCCAGCTGCTGCTCTCTGAGTCCCCTCTGGCCCCTCCTTCCTGGGGTGTTCCCTCTGGCAACCCCCTGGCTCTGACCACTGGGGCCCCTTTCTGTGAATCCTCTGATTCACTGGAGAGACTTAGAGACCTCGGATGGCTACCCTCGCTGACTTCTCCCTCAGATTCCTCTCCCTCGGTCTCTACTTCCTCCCTCTCCTGTCCCTCTGCTCCTGAACCCCTGACATCCATCCCCCCCTCGAAGCCCCCCCTTCCCCCCTCCCCTCCTTCCGGTGCGGGTACTGGGTGCTCCGTCGTCGCGGGGGTGCTTGCCGGATACAGTTCATCCCCCATGTACTCGTCAACGTCGCTCTCCTCTGCTTCCATCTCTCTGTCTTCATGCTCGAACCCCACGTTGTCCCCCAACACGTCCATGTCCGTCTCGCCCCTCTCCCCCTCTTCGGGTGGTCCCATCCAAGGACCCCTCAGCCACTTCCTGCGCCACTGCTCCTCTGGTTGATCGTCCCACCAATACGAGTGGTCTGAGGCAGACCCCGGTGGCGAACCCACCTGAGAGCTGGGGACTGGTGCCTGTTCCTCGTCCGAGTCGAACCCCAGGAATGTGCTGGCTGAAAGAGTGGGTGTGAAAAGCCAGTCATCGAAATACTCTGCTGGCATGGGCCTGTGCGGGAAGAGGGCATGAAACTCCTCTTTGAGCAGCGGTTCCTCCAAGGCATAGTCCGGTACCCAGCTGTTGGCACTGGCCGGGGTACCCTCTCTGGCTAGGAAATATTCTACTCCCTCTTCCCCCCATCTGGAGTCCAAAATCTCTGTGACCTCATTGATGTGTCCCTTCCTAGGCGGCCCCCTCACTCTGGGCCCTTCACTGCTCTGGTCTGGTGCGGTGTCTGGCTCCTGAAACCTATGAGGTGCTTTGTAGGGCGTGAGCACCGATCTATGGAACACCGGATGCATTCTGGAACCCTCCGGAAGAGCCAACCGGAAGGCCACTGGATTGACCTGCGCCTGGACTTGGTAAGGTCCTAGCTGCTTATGTCCTAGCTTCTTCTTAGCTAATGATCTGGTCGGCACTGCTTGCGCTGCTAGCCAGACCCAGTCACCCACCTGTATGTCTTCCCCAACTCTTCTGTGTCTGTCTGCCTGCACCTTGTATGCGTGCTTTGCTAGTTCTAACTGCCTCCTGAGCTGTTCGTGGACTTCCTGCAACTCTGACGCTAAGGCTTCCGCTGCCTGTGGCTCCCCCTCCCCCACTCTCTCTAAACCCGGGAAGGTTCTGGGATGCCTCCCGTTGTTGGCGAAGAACGGCGTCACCCCCGTCGACACGTGCTTCGTATTGTTGTAAGCGAACTCGGCGAGCGGCAGGTAGTCCACCCACGTCGTGGGCTGCTGGTTGGCGTAGCATCTTAGGTACTGCTGCATGACGGCGTTGACCCTCTCCGCTTGTCCGTTGGTCTGCGGGTGTCTCGCCGACGCTAAATTAACTTTGACGTTCAGAATGCCCATCAGCTTCTGCCAGAAGTTCGAGATGAACTGTCGCCCCCGGTCGGAAAGAATAGACCGTGGCAGACCGTGGACCTTGAACACGTGGTCTATGAACAGTTTGGCGGTCTGCTCTGCCGTGGCTACCTTCGCACACGGAATGAAGTGTGCCATCTTAGTAAACATGTCCACCACCACTAGCACCGCTGTCTTTCCCCTCGAGCTGGGCAGATCCGTGACGAAGTCCAGGGCCACCCTCTCCCACGGTTCAGACGGTGTCTGCAGCGGTTCCAGCAGTCCCGCCGGCGGTCTGTGAACTGACTTGGCCCTTTGGCAGGTGTCACATCTCGAGACGTAATCCGCTACTTCCCCCCGCATCTTGGGCCACCAAAAGTCTCTGGCTACGAGTTCGACAGTCTTTTCTTTGCCAAAGTGCCCGGCGGTGGGAGCGTCGTGTAGCTGCTGCAGGACCCTTGCGCGGAGGTCGTCTCCCGGCACGTAGAGTGCTCCCTTGTGGAGGAGCAACCCATCGCGTATCTGGAACTCGTCGGCCCTCGCTGTGCCCCTGTGCACCTCCTCCATCTTGGCCCGTGCGAAGGGGTCTTCCCGCAGCGCGCGACGTACGGCGTCCAGGTCCACGGTTGCCGACGCGCATGCCCACGCTTCCGGTGCGAAAATGTGCTTGGCCGCCGACGGTGCCGCCTCCTCCAGGTATTGCGGCTTTCTGGACAATGCATCCGCCATCACGTTGTTGTCGCCTGGGATGTACTCTATCTTGAAGTCGAAGTCCGCGAAGAACTCTGCCCATCTAATGTGTCTCTGGTTGAGGAACCTAGCCGTGCGCCAGTACTCCAGATTCTTGTGGTCCGTGTGGACCTGCACTGTATGTCTGGCTCCGATGAGGAAGTGTCTCCATTCCTTGAATGCTGCATGTATGGCTAGCAACTCCCTGTCCCAGATAGTGTAATTCTGCTCCGACTTGCTGAGCTTCCTCGAGTAGAAGGCGCACGGCCTCCAGTCCCCCTGCTGGTCTTGTTGCAACAGGACAGCTCCCACGGCTCTGTCTGAGGCGTCTGTCTCCACCCTCATGGGTCTGCTGGGATTCACATGCAGCAGCTGCTCTTCGGACGCGAAGAGACGCTTGAGTTTCTGAAAGGACTGCTCCGCTTGCTCCGTCCAGATGAATTTCTTCTTCTTGGAGCTGAGCGTGTCGGTGATGGCCACTGTCTGCATGGCAAATCCCTTGATGAACTTGCGGTAAAAGTTGGCAAAGCCGACAAACCGCTGGACTTCCTTCCGATTGCGTGGGCTTTTCCAGTCCAAAACTGCGCGAACCTTGGCGCTGTCCATGGCGAGCCCCTTGTCCGACAACTTGTAGCCCAGGAAATCCACCTCCGTCACGTCGAACTGGCACTTCTCCAGCTTGGCGTACAGCCTGTGCTCCTTCAGTCTCTGCAGAACTTCCCTGACATCCCTCTCGTGCGCCTCTCGCGATTCTGAAAAAATCAGGATGTCGTCCAGGAAGCATACGCACTTCTTGTAAAGGAGCCCCGCCAGCACGTGATGCATAAAGGCTTGGAAAGTGTGAGAGCCATTTTGTAATCCGAAGGGCATAACTCTGTATTCGTAGGTGCCCAGTGGCGTGAACATGGCCGTCTTCCACTCGTCGCCGTCGCGCATGCGAATCAGGTTGTACGCGCCACGTAGATCCAGCTTGGTGAAAACGCGTCCTTTCCGCACCGTCGCGAGCAGGTCGTCTATCTTGGGCATGGGGAAAGCTGAGGGCTTGGTTTTCGAATTTAAGATTCTGAAGTCCACCACCAGCCTCCGTTGGGGCGTGTCCCGCTTCTTCACAAAGAATACGGGACTGCCTCCCACCGCTTTCGACTCCCGGATGAAACCACGCTTCAAATTGTGATCTATGAACTCCCTGAGTTCTTGCAGTTCATCCTCAGACATGGAGTACAGTTTCCCAGTTGGCAGCGTCGCCCCCGGCAGGAGGTCAATCTTGCAATCATAGGGTCTGTGAGGGGGTAGCTTGTCCGCCTCCTTCTCGCAGAATACCTCCAAAAACTCCGCATACTTGTGGGGTACTGCTTGCAGCGTGCCCAACTGTAACTGCGGGTCCTCCTCTTCCCCTTCCGGGCTGGGTATAATGCAGTGTTCTGCACAGTAGGAGGAGCCAAAAGCCAGTTGGCGCTGGTACCAAGCCAATGCTGGGCTGTGTCTGTGCAGCCAACTCATGCCTAATACTATAGGCGTGTCGGACAGTTGGGTGACATTGAAACTGATGACTTCCCGGTGATTCCCAATTTGCATCACCATAGGCGGCGTCTGCTGCACCACCTGCCCCCCTAGCAGTTCCCTGCCATCCACCGTGACAACCTTCAGGGGCAGCGTGGCTGGCAGTAATGCTACGTTGTGTTGTTGAATGAACTCCAATCCTATAAAGTCTGCGTTACTGCCAGAGTCAATTGTAATAGGCACTTCTAAGGTGAGTCCATTGGGCAGCTGAAGCGATGCGGTTAGCTGCACCACTGGCTTGGGCGGGAGGGGGTCCGTGGGCTGCAAAATCTCTGGGGACTTCCTCACTGACTCGTCTGGCTGGGCCCCAGTGCCTCCTCTTCCAGCCAGACTTGGTCGTTTCCCTGCTGTGGTGCTCTCTGCTGAGTTGTTTCCAATATTGTCACTGAAGCTGCAGTGTGCTTGAGAATCCTCTGGGGACACTCTTTCGCCATGTGCTCTGCACTCTCACATATATAACACTTCCTGTTCCTTCTAGGCAGCTTCGATTTTACTGCTCCCGGCGTTAAGGCTCTGGTAGCTGAGTGAGCCCTAGCACCGCCAATCTCCATCTGCTCCTCGCCCCCTCCCTGTGGAGGCGTGGACTGCGCACGCGCTGCCTCTCTGGGCAAGAGGGAGGGCACTCTCGCTGGTGAGCGTCCCCAACGCCCTTCTTCTTTGCTCCACGGGCGTTCTTCCTGCCTCACCCCAATAGACAACGCTCTTTCAACCACTTGTTGAGTGGTTGTGGGTCTCTCTCCCCTTGCCATCTCATCCTTGATCTGTGCATTCAGACCCTCCCAAAAAAGGTCTCTAACCGGCGGAGAATCCTTATCCCAATTCAGCGCGTTGACCAATGCAAAAAACCGGGAATGATACTGCCTGACGCTGGCTTTCCCTTGTCTTAGCCCAAATATGTCCCTCCGGGCAATGTCAAGGTCTATTTTGGATAAGAAACAGGAGTCCATCGCCTTAATGAACGCATCTGCGCTTTGGAGCGCTGGATCATTATCCCTCCACAGGTTGCGCAGCCATGCTTTCGCGTCCCCATGCAAATGAGACAAAATAAACCCCACTTTCTCCCGCTCATCTCTAAAGTCTCTTTCCAGCAGCTGCAGCGCAAAAAGCACATCTGCTCGGAAATTGGGGTACTGCTGCAAATTCCCATCAAAATGAGATACAATGCTGCCTCCTCTCTTCCCCAAACCGATCCCCTCGGATCTGGGTACTGGGATCCCCTGCTTTACAAGCCCTTCCAACCTGGCTTGAAGATCTCTGCAGGCAGCTGCCGCTTCTTCCTCTCTCTTCCTGGATGCGATTATTTCAGCGTTGAGTAGTGTCACCGCTTCTTGCAGGGAAGCTATTTTCTGTTCTGTAGTCATTTTGCCTGACTCTTGTGAGCTCGCAAGGCACCAGTCTTCTACCCTCCCTGCCTCGCTTCCTTAGCGATGCTTGAGGCGCAGAAAACCGATGATACTGGAGACGAGGCTTACTGTCAGAGACTGCCTCCCGGTCTCAGCTCACAGAAGACCAACGCTAGCCAGTAGAACTGTACAGAAGTCTTTATTGACATTTAGTTTCCATTTTCAAGCACTAGCGTGCGTCTCTACGTCTAGACCCTAGACCAGCGAAGCCTCGTCTGAGTCTCCGCCCCCTGTACACCAGCTTAAGACTCTAGCCTTACTCCACCTTCTACGTTTCTCCTTCCTCCTCTGGGTCCTACTACCCCCCTGGGTGCCTTCCTTCCTGGATGCCTCGGAAGCGGACCCTTCGGACTCCTCCCCTTCTCTCCGGCGGGCTTTGGGACCCGGCTCTCTCTCCGGACTGCCCATTGCGCCCCCCTCTTGTATATTTGAACTTGGCGCGCGCGCGCTGCCCCTGACCTTCCTTTTGACCGTTACCTCGCTCTCTGATGCAGGCGTGGCTAACCCTGACTCCTGTCCTTCCGCTGACGGAAGGCTGCCTGCTGCCGATGTTTGGGACTCCTCCCCCTTACTGCTCTCCGGTGGGGAAGCTGGTCCCGATTTCCAGCTGCTGCTCTCTGAGTCCCCTCTGGCCCCTCCTTCCTGGGGTGTTCCCTCTGGCAACCCCCTGGCTCTGACCACTGGGGCCCCTTTCTGTGAATCCTCTGATTCACTGGAGAGACTTAGAGACCTCGGATGGCTACCCTCGCTGACTTCTCCCTCAGATTCCTCTCCCTCGGTCTCTACTTCCTCCCTTTCCTGTCCCTCTGCTCCTGAACCCCTGACAGTTGCATTAACACCAAAGAACACAACTTGAAATAAGCGACACCCAAGATTCTTGTTTCGATGTAGCTGGAACGCAAAACAACCTGTTTTGCTCTGTTTTAGATTACTATGCTTTACTATTTGTTGGTGAATGAACACCGAGTGAAAAAATCCCAGCTTATTCGTCTTGTTTCTATTGAGATGGAACGAAAACACGTATGCTTAATTTGGGCTGATAACAAACATTTCACTGCGTGATTTTTGGTTGAATGTGCATTCTAATCCGAAAAGCAGCAATTGCAAGTAAGCGCAATCAAAGCTTATTCGTCTTCTTTCTGCGCATATGGTAGCGAAAAGACGGTTTTTTGTCATTTGGGTCTCATTACATACACTTTGCGATTTCTGGGTTAATGTTGCATTAACACCAAAGAACACAACTTGAAATAAGCGACATCCAAGATTCTTGTTTCGATGTAGCTGGAACGCAAAACAACCTGTTTTGCTCTGTTTTAGCTTACTACATTTTGCTTTGCTATTTGTTGGTGAATGAACAAGGAATGAAAAAGTCCCAGCTTATTCGTCTTGTTTCTATTGAGATGGAACGAAAACACGTATGCTTAATTTGGGCTGATAACAAACATTTCACTGCGTGATTTTTGGTTGAATGTGCATTCTAATCCGAAAAGCAGCAATTGGAAGTAAGCGCAATCAAAGCTTATTCGTCTTCTTTCTGCGCATATGGTAGCGAAAAGACGGTGTTTTGTCATTTGGGTTTCATTACATACACTTTGCGATTTCTGGGTTAATGTTGCATTAACACCAAAGAACACAACTTGAAATAAGCGACATCCAAGATTCTTGTTTCGATGTAGCTGGAACGCAAAACAACCTGTTTTGCTCTGTTTTAGCTTACTACACTTTGATTTGCTATTTGTTGGTGAATGAACACCGAATGAAAAAATCCCAGCTTATTCTTGTTTCTATTGAGATGGAAGCAAAACACGTATGCTTAATTTGGGCTGATAACAAACATTTCACTGCGTGATTTTTGGTAGAATGTGCATTCTAATCCGAAAAGCAGCAATTGCAAGTAAGCGCAATCAAAGCTTATTCGTCTTCTTTCTGCGCATATGGTAGCGAAAAGACGGTGTTTTGTCATTTGGGTTTCATTACATACACTTTGCGATTTCTGGGTTAATGTTGCATTAACACCAAAGAACACAACTTGAAATAAGCGACATCCAAGATTCTTGTTTCGATGTAGCTGGAACGCAAAACAACCTGTTTTGCTCTGTTTTAGCTTACTACACTTTGATTTGCTATTTGTGGGTGAATGAACACCGAATGAAAAAATCCCAGCTTATTTGTCTTGTTTCTATTGAGATGGAAGCAAAACACGTATGCTTAATTTGGGCTGATGACAAACATTTCACTGCGTGATTTTTGGTTGAATGTGCATTCTAATCCGAAAAGCAGCAATTGCAAGTAAGGGCAATCAAAGCTTAGTCGTCTTCTGCACATATGGTAGCTAAAACACGGTTTTTTGTCATTTGGGTCTCATTACATACACTTTGCGATTTCTGGGTTAAAGTTGCATTAACACCAAAGAACACAACTTGAAATAAGCGACACCCAAGATTCTTGTTTCGATGTAGCTGGAACGCAAAACAACCTGTTTTGCTCTGTTTTAGATTACTATGCTTTACTATTTGTTGGTGAATGAACACCGAGTGAAAAAATCCCAGCTTATTCGTCTTGTTTCTATTGACATGGAACGAAAACACGTATGCTTAATTTGGGCTGATAACAAACATTTCACTGCGTGATTTTTGGTTGAATGTGCATTCTAATCCGAAAAGCAGCAATTGCAAGTAAGCGCAATCAAAGCTTATTCGTCTTCTTTCTGCGTATATGGTAGCGAAAAGACGGTTTTTTGTCATTTGGGTCTCATTACATACACTTTGCGATTTCTGGGTTAATGTTGCATTAACACCAAAGAACACAACTTGAAATAAGCGACATCCAAGATTCTTGTTTCGATGTAGCTGGAACGCAAAACAACCTGTTTTGCTCTGTTTTAGCTTACTACATTTTGCTTTGCTATTTGTTGGTGAATGAACAAGGAATGAAATAGTCCCAGCTTATTCGTCTTGTTTCTATTGAGATGGAACGAAAACACGTATGCTTAATTTGGGCTGATAACAAACATTTCACTGCGTGATTTTTGGTTGAATGTGCATTCTAATCCGAAAAGCAGCAATTGCAAGTAAGCGCAATCAAAGCTTATTCGTCTTCTTTCTGCGCATATGGTAGCGAAAAGACGGTGTTTTGTCATTTGGGTTTCATTACATACACTTTGCGATTTCTGGGTTAATGTTGCATTAACACCAAAGAACACAACTTGAAATAAGCGACATCCAAGATTCTTGTTTCGATGTAGCTGGAACGCAAAACAACCTGTTTTGCTCTGTTTTAGCTTACTACACTTTGATTTGCTATTTGTTGGTGAATGAACACCGAATGAAAAAATCCCAGCTTATTCTTGTTTCTATTGAGATGGGACGAAAACACGTATGCTTAATTTGGGCTGATAACAAACATTTCACTGCGTGATTTTTGGTAGAATGTGCATTCTAATCCGAAAAGCAGCAATTGCAAGTAAGCGCAATCAAAGCTTATTCGTCTTCTTTCTGCGCATATGGTAGCGAAAAGACGGTGTTTTGTCATTTGGGTTTCATTACATACACTTTGCGATTTCTGGGTTAATGTTGCATTAACACCAAAGAACACAACTTGAAATAAGCGACATCCAAGATTCTTGTTTCGATGTAGCTGGAACGCAAAACAACCTGTTTTGCTCTGTTTTAGCTTACTACACTTTGATTTGCTATTTGTGGGTGAATGAACACCGAATGAAAAAATCCCAGCTTATTCGTCTTGTTTCTATTGAGATGGAAGCAAAACACGTATGCTTAATTTGGGCTGATGACAAACATTTCACTGCGTGATTTTTGGGTGAATGTGCATTCTAATCCGAAAAGCAGCAATTGCAAGTAAGGGCAATCAAAGCTTATTCGTCTTCTGCACATATGGTAGCTAAAACACGTTTTTTTGTCATTTGGGTCTCATTACATACACTTTGCGATTTCTGGGTTAAAGTTGCATTAACACCAAAGAACACAACTTGAAATAAGCGACACCCAAGATTCTTGTTTCGATGTAGCTGGAACGCAAAACAACCTGTTTTGCTCTGTTTTAGCTTACTACACTTTGATTTGCTATTTGTTGGTGAATGAACACCGAATGAAAAAATCCCAGCTTATTCGTCTTGTTTCTATTGAGATGGGACGAAAACCCGTATGCTTAATTTGGGCTGATAACAAACATTTCACTGCGTGATTTTTGGTTGAATGTGCATTCTAATCCGAAAAGCAGCAATTGGAAGTAAGCGCAATCAAAGCTTATTCGTCTTCTTTCTGCGCATATGGTAGCGAAAAGACGGTGTTTTGTCATTTGGGTCTCATTACATACACGTTGCGATTTCTGGTTTAATGTTGCATTAACACCAAAGAACACAACTTGAAATAAGCGACATCGAAGATTCTTGTTTCGATGTAGCTGGAACGCAAAACAACCTGTTTTGCTCTGTTTTAGATTACTACACTTTGCTTTGCTATTTGTTGGTGAATGAACACCGAATGAAAAAATCCCAGCTTATTCTTCTTGTTTCTATTGAGATGGAACGAAAACACGTATGCTTAATTTGGGCTGATAACAAATATTTCACTGCGTGATTTTTGGTTGAATGTGCATTCTAATCCGAAAAGCAGCAATTGCAAGTAAGCGCAATCAAAGCTTATTCGTCTTCTTTCTGCGCATATGGTAGCGAAAAGACGGTGTTTTGTCATTTGGGTTTCATTACATACTGTCAGAGACTGCCTCCCGGTCTCAGCTCACAGAAGACCAACGCTAGCCATTAGAACTGTACAGAAGTCTTTATTGACATTTAGTTCCCATTTTCAAGCACTAGCGTGCGTCTCTACGTCTAGACCCTAGACCAGCGAAGCCTCGTCTGAGTCTCCGCCCCCTGTACACCAGCTTAAGACTCTAGCCTTACTCCACCTTCTACGTTTCTCCTTCCTCCTCTGGGTCCTACTACCCCCCTGGGTGCCTTCCTTCCTGGATGCCTCGGAAGCGGATCCTTCGGACTCCTCCCCTTCTCTCCGGCGGGCTTTGGGACCCGGCTCTCTCTCCGGACTGCTCATTGCGCCCCCCTCTTGTACATTTGAACTTGGCGCGCGCGCGCTGCCCCTGACCTTCCTCTTGACCGTTACGTCGCTCTCTGATGCAGGCGTGGCTAACCCTGACTCCTGTCCTTCCGCTGACGGAAGGCTGCCTGCTGCCGATGTTTGGGACTCCTCCCCCTTACTGCTCTCTGGTGGGGAAGCTGGTCCCGATTTCCAGCTGCTGCTCTCTGAGTCCCCTCTGGCCCCTCCTTCCTGGGGTGTTCCCTCTGGCAACCCCCTGGCTCTGACCACTGGGGCCCCTTTCTGTGAATCCTCTCATTCACTGGAGAGACTTAGAGACCTCGGATGGCTACCCTCGCTGACTTCTCCCTCAGATTCCTCTCCCTCGGTCTCTACTTCCTCCCTTTCCTGTCCCTCTGCTCCTGAACCCCTGACATCCATCCCCCCCTCGAAGCCCCGCCTTCCCCCCTCCCCTCCTTCCGGTGCGGGTACTGGGTGCTCCGTCGTAGCGGGGGTGCTTGCAGGATACAGTTCGTCCCCCATGTACTCGTCAACGTCGCTCTCCTCTGCTTCCATCTCTCTGTCTTCGTGCTCGAACCCCACGTTGTCCCCCAACACGTCCATGTCCGTCTCGCCCCTCTCCCCCTCTTCGGGTGGTCCCATCCAAGGACCCCTCAGCCACTTCCTGCGCCACTGCTCCTCTGGTTGATCGTCCCACCAATACGAGTGGTCTGAGGCAGACCCCGGTGGCGAACCCACCTGGGAGCTGGGGACTGGTGCCTGTTCCTCGTCCGAGTCGAACCCCAGGAATGTGCTGGCTGAAAGAGTGGGTGTGAAAAGCCAGTCGTCGAAATACTCTGCTGGCATGGGCCTGTGCGGGAAGAGGGCATGAAACTCCTCTTTGAGCAGCGGTTCCTCCAAGGCATAGTCCGGTACCCAGCTGTTGGCACTGGCCGGGGTACCCTCTCTGGCTAGGAAATATTCTACTCCCTCTTCCCCCCATCTGGAGTCCAAAATCTCTGTGACCTCATTGATGTGTCCCCTCCTAGGCGACCCCCTCACTCTGGGCCCTTCTCTGCTCTGGTCTGGTGCTGTGTCTGGCTCCTGAAACCTATGAGGTGCTTTGTAGGGCGTGAGCACCGATCTATGGAACACCGGATGCATTCTGGAACCCTCCGGAAGAGCCAACCGGAAGGCCACTGGATTGACCTGTGCCTGGACTTGGTAAGGTCCTAGCTGCTTATGTCCTAGCTTCTTCTTAGCTAATGATCTGGTCGGCACTGCTTGCGCTGCTAACCAGACCCAGTCACCCACCTGTATGTCTTCCCCAACTCTTCTGTGTCTGTCGGCCTGCACCTTGTATGCGTGCTTTGCTAGTTCTAACTGCCTCCTGAGCTGTTCGTGGACCTCCTGCAACTCCGACGCTAAGGCTTCCGCTGCCTGTGGCTCCCCCTCCCCCACTCTCTCTAACCCCGGGAAGGTTCTGGGATGCCTCCCGTTGTTGGCGAAGAACGGCGTCACCCCCGTCGACACGTGCTTCGTATTGTTGTAAGCGAACTCGGCGAGCGGCAGGTAGTCCACCCATGTCGTGGGCTGCTGGTTGGCGTAGCATCTTAGGTACTGCTGCATGATGGCGTTGACCCTCTCCGCTTGTCCGTTGGTCTGTGGGTGTCTCGCCGACGCCAAATTGACTTTGACGTTCAGAATGCCCATCAGCTTCTGCCAGAAGTTCGAGATGAACTGTCGCCCCCGGTCGGAGAGAATAGACCGTGGCAGACCGTGGACCTTGAACACGTGGTCTATGAACAGCTTGGCGGTCTGCTCTGCCGTGGCTACCTTCGCACACGGAATGAAGTGTGCCATCTTAGTAAACATGTCCACCACCACTAGCACTGCTGTCTTTCCCCTCGAGCTGGGCAGATCCGTGACGAAGTCCATAGCCACCCTCTCCCACGGTTCAGACGGTGTCTGCAGCGGTTCCAGCAGTCCCGCCGGCGGTCTGTGAACTGACTTGGCCCTTTGGCAGGTGTCACATCTCGAGACGTAATCCGCTACTTCCCCCCGCATCTTGGGCCACCAAAAGTCTCTGGCTACGAGTTCGACAGTCTTTTCTTTGCCAAAGTGCCCGGCGGTGGGAGCGTCGTGTAGCTGCTGCAGGACCCTTGCGCGGAGGTCGTCTCCCGGCACGTAGAGTGCTCCCTTGTGGAGGAGCAACCCATCGCGTATCTGGAACTCGTCGGCCCTCGCTGTGCCCCTGTGCACCTCCTCCATCTTGGCCCGTGCGAAGGGGTCTTCCCGCAGCGCGCGACGTACGGCGTCCAGGTCCACGGTTGCCGACGCGTATGCCCATGCTTCCGGTGCGAAAATGTGCTTGGCCGCCGACGGTGCCGCCTCCTCCAGGTATTGCGGCTTTCTGGACAATGCATCCGCCATCACGTTGTTGTCGCCTGGGATGTACTCTATCTTGAAGTCGAAGTCCGCGAAGAACTCTGCCCATCTAATGTGTCTCTGGTTGAGGAACCTAGCCGTGCGCCAGTACTCCAGATTCTTGTGGTCCGTGTGGACCTGCACTGTATGTCTGGCTCCGATGAGGAAGTGCCTCCATGCCTTGAATGCTGCATGTATGGCTAGCAACTCCCTGTCCCAGATAGTGTAATTCTGCTCCGACTTGCTGAGCTTCCTCGAGTAGAAGGCGCACGGCCTCCAGTCCCCCTGCTGGTCTTGTTGCAACAGGACAGCTCCCACGGCTCTGTCTGAGGCGTCTGTCTCCACCCTCATGGGTCTGCTGGGATTCACATGCAGCAGCTGCTCTTCGGACGCGAAGAGACGCTTGAGTTTCTGAAAGGACTGCTCCGCTTGCTCCGTCCAGATGAATTTCTTCTTCTTGGAGCTGAGCGTGTCGGTGATGGCCGCTGTCTGCATGGCAAATCCCTTGATGAACTTGCGGTAAAAGTTGGCAAAGCCGACAAACCGCTGGACTTCCTTCCGATTGCGTGGGCTTTTCCAGTCCAAAACTGCGCGAACCTTGGCGCTGTCCATGGCGAGCCCCTTGTCCGACAACTTGTAGCCCAGGAAATCCACCTCCGTCACGTCGAACTGGCACTTCTCCAGCTTGGCGTACAGCCTGTGCTCCTTCAGTCTCTGCAGAACTTCCCTGACATCCCTCTCGTGCGCCTCTCGCGATTCTGAAAAAATCAGGATGTCGTCCAGGAAGCATACGCACTTCTTGTAAAGGAGCCCCGCCAGCACGTGATGCATAAAGGCTTGGAAAGTGTGAGAGCCATTTTGTAATCCGAAGGGCATAACTCTGTATTCGTAGGTGCCCAGTGGCGTGAACATGGCCGTCTTCCACTCGTCGCCGTCGCGCATGCGAATCAGGTTGTACGCGCCACGTAGATCCAGCTTGGTGAAAACGCGTCCTTTCCGCACCGTCGCGAGCAGGTCGTCTATCTTGGGCATGGGGAAAGCTGAGGGCTTGGTTTTCGAATTTAAGATTCTGAAGTCCACCACCAGCCTCCGTTGGGGCGTGTCCCGCTTCTTCACAAAGAATACGGGACTGCCTCCCACCGCTTTCGACTCCCGGATGAACCCACGCTTCAAATTGTGATCTATGAACTCCCTGAGTTCTTGCAGTTCATCCTCAGACATGGAGTACAGTTTCCCAGTTGGCAGCGTCGCCCCCGGCAGGAGGTCAATCTTGCAATCATAGGGTCTGTGAGGGGGTAGCTTGTCCGCCTCCTTCTCGCAGAATACCTCCAAAAACTCCGCATACTTGTGGGGTACTGCTTGCAGCGTGCCCAACTGTAACTGCGGGTCCTCCTCTTCCCCTTCCGGGCTGGGTATAATGCAGTGTTCTGCACAGTAGGAGGAGCCAAAAGCCAGTTGGCGCTGGTACCAAGCCAATGCTGGGCTGTGTCTGTGCAGCCAACTCATGCCTAATACTATAGGCGTGTCGGACAGTTGGGTGACATTGAAACTGATGACTTCCCGGTGATTCCCAATTTGCATCACCATAGGCGGCGTCTGCTGCACCACCTGCCCCCCTAGCAGTTCCCTGCCATCCACCGTGACAACCTTCAGGGGCAGTGTGGCTGGCAGTAATGCTACGTTGTGTTGTTGAATGAACTCCAATCCTATAAAGTCTGCGTTACTGCCAGAGTCAATTGTAATAGGCACTTCTAAGGTGAGTCCATTGGGCAGCTGAAGCGATGCGGTTAGCTGCACCACTGGCTTGGGCGGGAGGGGGTCTGTGGGCTGCAAAATCTCTGGGGACTTCCTCACTGACTCGTCTGGCTGGGCCCCAGTGCCTCCTCTTCCAGCCAGACTTGGTCGTTTCCCTGCTGTGGTGCTCTCTGCTGAGTTGTTTCCAATACTGTCACTGAAGCTGCAGTGTGCTTGAGAATCCTCTGGGGACACTCTTTCGCCATGTGCTCTGCACTCTCACATATATAACACTTCCTGTTCCTTCTAGGCAGCTTCGATTTTACTGCTCCCGGTGTTAAGGCTCTGGTAGCTGAGTGAGCCCTAGCACCGCCAATCTCCATCTGCTCCTCGCCCCCTCCCTGTGGAGGCGTGGACTGCGCACGCGCTGCCTCTCTGGGCAAGAGGGAGGGCACTCTCGCTGGTGAGCGTCCCCAACGCCCTTCTTCTTTGCTCCACGGGCGTTCTTCCTGCCTCACCCCAATAGACAACGCTCTTTCAACCACTTGTTGCGTGGTTGTGGGTCTCTCTCCCCTTGCCATCTCATCCTTGATCTGTGCATTCAGACCCTCCCAAAAAAGGTCTCTAACCGGCGGAGAATCCTTATCCCAATTCAGCGCGTTGACCAATGCAAAAAACCGGGAATGATACTGCCTTACGCTGGCTTTCCCTTGTCTTAGCCCAAATATGTCCCTCCGGGCAATGTCAAGGTCTATTTTGGATAAGAAACAGGAGTCCATCGCCTTAATGAACGCATCTGCGCTTTGGAGCGCTGGATCCTTATCCCTCCACAGGTTGCGCAGCCATGCTTTCGCGTCCCCATACAAATGAGACAAAATAAACCCCACTTTCTCCCGCTCATCTCTAAAGTCTCTTTCCAGCAGCTGCAGCGCAAACAGCACATCTGCTCGGAAATTGGGGTACTGCTGCAAATTCCCATCAAAATGAGATACAATGCTGCCTCCTCTCTTCCCCAAACCGATCCCCTCGGATCTGGGTACTGGGATCCCCTGCTTTACAAGCCCTTCCAACCTGGCTTGAAGATCTCTGCAGGCAGCTGCCGCTTCTTCCTCTCTCTTCCTGGATGCGATTATTTCAGCGTTGAGTAGTGTCACCGCTTCTTGCAGGGAAGCTATTTTCTGTTCTGTAGTCATCTTGCCTGACTCTTGTGAGCTCGCAAGGCACCAGTCTTCTACCCTCCCTGCCTCGCTTCCTTAGCGATGCTTGAGGCGAAGAAAACCGATGATACTGGAGACGAGGCTTACTGTCAGAGACTGCCTCCCGGTCTCAGCTCACAGAAGACCAACGCTAGCCATTAGAACTGTACAGAAGTCTTTATTGACATTTAGTTCCCATTTTCAAGCACTAGCGTGCGTCTCTACGTCTAGACCCTAGACCAGCGAAGCCTCGTCTGAGTCTCCGCCCCCTGTACACCAGCTTAAGACTCTAGCCTTACTCCACCTTCTACGTTTCTCCTTCCTCCTCTGGGTCCTACTACCCCCCTGGGTGCCTTCCTTCCTGGATGCCTCGGAAGCGGATCCTTCGGACTCCTCCCCTTCTCTCCGGCGGGCTTTGGGACCCGGCTCTCTCTCCGGACTGCCCATTGCGCCCCCCTCTTGTACATTTGAACTTGGCGCGCGCTGCCCCTGACCTTCCTCTTGACCGTTACCTCGCTCTCTGATGCAGGCGTGGCTAACCCTGACTCCTGTCCTTCCGCTGACGGAAGGCTGCCTGCTGCCGATGTTTGGGACTCCTCCCCCTTACTGCTCTCTGGTGGGGAAGCTGGTCCCGATTTCCAGCTGCTGCTCTCTGAGTCCCCTCTGGCCCCTCCTTCCTGGGGTGTTCCCTCTGGCAACCCCCTGGCTCTGACCACTGGGGCCCCTTTCTGTGAATCCTCTGATTCACTGGAGAGACTTAGAGACCTCGGATGGCTACCCTCGCTGACTTCTCCCTCAGATTCCTCTCCCTCGGTCTCTACTTCCTCCCTTTCCTGTCCCTCTGCTCCTGAACCCCTGACACATACACTTTGCGATTTCTGGGTTAATGTTGCATTAACACCAAAGAACACAACTTGAAATAAGCGACATCCAAGATTCTTGTTTCGATGTAGCTGGAACGCAAAACAACCTGTTTTGCTCTGTTTTAGCTTACTACACTTTGATTTGCTATTTGTTGGTGAATGAACACCGAATGAAAAAATCCCACCTTATTCGTCTTGTTTCTATTGAGATGGAAGCAAAACACGTATGCTTAATTTGGGCTGATGACAAACATTTCACTGCGTGATTTTTGGGTGAATGTGCACTCTAATCTGAAAAGCAGCAATTGCAAGTAAGCGCAATAAAGCTTATTCGTCTTCTTTCTGCACATATAGTAGCGAAAAGACGGTGTTTTGTCATTTGGGTCTCATTACATACACTTTGCGATTTCTGGGTTAATGTTGCATTAACACCAAAGAACACAACTTGAAATAAGCGACATCCAAGATTCTTGTTTCGATGTAGCTGGAACGCAAAACAACCCGTTTTTCTCTGTTTTAGATTACTATGCTTTGCTATTTGTTGGTGAATGAACACCGAATGAAAAAATCCCAGCTTATTCGTCTTGTTTCTATTGAGATGGAACGAAAACACGTATGCTTAATTTGGGCTGATAACAAACATTTCACTGCGTGATTTTTGGTTGAATGTGCATTCTAATCCGAAAAGCAGCAATTGCAAGTAAGGGCAATCAAAGCTTATTCATCTTCTTTCTGCACATATAGTAGCGAAAAGACGGTGTTTTGTCATTTGGGTCTCATTACATACACTTTGCGATTTCTGGGGTAATGTTGCATTAACACCAAAGAACACAACTTGAAATAAGCGACATCCAAGATTCTTGTTTCGATGTAGCTGGAACGCAAAACAACCTGTTTTGCTCTGTTTTAGCTTACTACACTTTGATTTGCTATTTGTTGGTGAATGAACACCGAATGAAAAAATCCCAGCTTATTCTTCTTGTTTCTATTGGGATGGAACGAAAACACGTATGCTTAATTTGGGCTGATAACAAACATTTCACTGCGTGATTTTTGGTTGAATGTGCATTCTAATCCGAAAAGCAGCAATTGCAAGTAAGGGCAATCAAAGCTTATTCGTCTTCTGCACATATGGTTGCGAAAAGACGGTTTTTTGTCATTTGGGTCTCATTACATACACTTTGCGATTTCTGGGTTAAAGTTGCATTAACACCAAAGAACACAACTTGAAATAAGCGACACCCAAGATTCTTGTTTCGATGTAGCTGGAACGCAAAACAACCTGTTTTGCTCTGTTTTAGCTTACTACACTTTGATTTGCTATTTATTGGTGAATGAACACCGAATGAAATAATCCCAGCTTATTCGTCTTGTTTCTATTGAGATGGGACGAAAACACGTATGCTTAATTTGGGCTGATAACAAACATTTCACTGCGTGATTTTTGGTTGAATGTGCATTCTAATCCGAAAAGCAGCAATTGCAAGTAAGCGCAATCAAAGCTTATTCGTCTTCTTTCTGCGCATATGGTAGCGAAAAGACGGTGTTTTGTCATTTGGGTTTCATTACATACACTTTGCGATTTCTGGGTTAATGTTGCATTAACACCAAAGAACACAACTTGAAATAAGCGACATCCAAGATTCTTGTTTCGATGTAGCTGGAACGCAAAACAACCTGTTTTGCTCTGTTTTAGCTTACTACACTTTGATTTGCTATTTGTTGGTGAATGAACACCGAATGAAAAAATCCCACCTTATTCGTCTTGTTTCTATTGAGATGGAAGCAAAACACGTATGCTTAATTTGGGCTGATGACAAACATTTCACTGCGTGATTTTTGGGTGAATGTGCACTCTAATCTGAAAAGCAGCAATTGCAAGTAAGCGCAATCAAAGCTTATTCGTCTTCTTTCTGCACATATAGTTGCGAAAAGACGGTTTTTTGTCATTTGGGTCTCATTACATACACTTTGCGATTTCTGGGTTAATGTTGCATTAACACCAAAGAACACAACTTGAAATAAGCGACATCCAAGATTCATGTTTCGATGTAGCTGGAACGCAAAACAACCCATTTTGGGGTTTTAGCTGACTACATTTTGCTTTGCTATTTGTTGGTGAATGAACAAGGAATGAAAAAGTCCCAGCTTATTCGTCTTGTTTCTATTGAGATGGAACGAAAACACGTATGCTTAATTTGGGCTGATAACAAACATTTCACTGCGTGATTTTTGGGTGAATGTGCACTCTAATCTGAAAAGCAGCAATTGCAAGTAAGCGCAATAAAGCTTATTCGTCTTCTTTCTGCACATATAGTAGCGAAAAGACGGTGTTTTGTCATTTGGGTCTCATTACATACACTTTGCGATTTCTGGGTTAATGTTGCATTAACACCAAAGAACACAACTTGAAATAAGCGACATCCAAGATTCTTGTTTCGATGTAGCTGGAACGCAAAACAACCCGTTTTTCTCTGTTTTAGATTACTATGCTTTGCTATTTGTTGGTGAATGAACACCGAATGAAAAAATCCCAGCTTATTCGTCTTGTTTCTATTGAGATGGGACGAAAACACGTATGCTTAATTTGGGCTGATAACAAACATTTCACTGCGTGATTTTTGGTTGAATGTGCATTCTAATCCGAAAAGCAGCAATTGCAAGTAAGCGCAATCAAAGCTTATTCGTCTTCTGCACATATGGTAGCTAAAACACGGTTTTTTGTCATTTGGGTCTCATTACATAAATGTCAGAGACGGCCCCCAGGTCTCAGCTCACAGAAGACCAACGCTAGCCAGCGGAACTGTACAAAGTCTTTATTGAAGTTTAGTTCCCATTTTCAAACCCTAGCGTGCGTCTCTACGTCTAGACCCTAGACCAGCGAAGCCTCGTCTGAGTCTCCGCCCCCTGTACACCAGTTTAAGACTCTAGCCTTACTCCACCTTCTACGTTTCTCCTTCCTCCTCTGGGTCCTACTACCCCCCTGGGTGCCTTCCTTCCTGGACGCCTCGGAAGCGGACCCTTCGGACTCCTCCCCTTCTCTTCGCCGGGCTTTAGGACCCGGCTCCCTCTCCGGGCTGCTCATTGCCCCCCCCTCTTGTACATTTGAAATTGGCGCGTGCGCACTGCCCCTGACCTTCCTTTTGACCGTTTCCTCGCTCTCTGATGCAGGCGTGGCTAACCCTGACTCATGTCCTTCCGCTGACGGAAAGCTGCCTGCTGCCGATGCTTGGGACTCCTCCCCCTTACTGCTCTCCGGTGGGGAAGCTGGTCCCGATTTCCAGCTGCTGCTCTCTGAGTCCCCTCTGGCCCCTCCTTCCTGGAGTGTTCCCTCTGGCAACCCCCTAGCTCTGACCACGGGAGCCCCTTTCTGTGAATCCTCTGATTCGCTGGAGAGACTTAGAGACCTCGGATGGCTATCATCGCTGACCTCTCCCTCGGATTCCTCTCCCTCGGTCTCCAATCCCTCCCTTTCCTGTCCCTCTGCTCCTGAACCCCTGACAATAAACTTTGCGATTTCTGGGTTAATGTTGCATTAACACCAAAGAACACAACTTGAAATAAGCGACATCCAAGATTCTTGTTTCGATGTAGCTGGAACGCAAAACTACCTGTTTTGCTCTGTTTTAGATTACTATGCTTTACCATTTGTTGGTGAATGAACACCGAGTGAAAAAATCCCAGCTTATTCGTCTTGTTTCTATTGAGATGGAAGCAAAACACGTATGCTTAATTTGGGCTGATGACAAACATTTCACTGCGTGATTTTTGGTTGAATGTGCATTCTAATCCGAAAAGCAGCAATTGCAAGTAAGGGCAATCAAAGCTTATTCGTCTTCTGCACATATGGTAGCTAAAACACGGTTTTTTGTCATTTGGGTCTCATTACATACACTTTGCGATTTCTGGGTTAAAGTTGCATTAACACCAAAGAACACAACTTGAAATAAGCGACACCCAAGATTCTTGTTTCGATGTAGCTGGAACGCAAAACAACCTGTTTTGCTCTGTTTTAGCTTACTACACTTTGATTTGCTATTTGTTGGTGAATGAACACCGAATGAAAAAATCCCAGCTTATTCGTCTTGTTTCTATTGAGATGGGACGAAAACACGTATGCTTAATTTGGGCTGATAACAAACATTTCACTGCGTGATTTTTGGTTGAATGTGCATTCTAATCCGAAAAGCAGCAATTGGAAGTAAGCGCAATCAAAGCTTATTCGTCTTCTTTCTGCGCATATGGTAGCGAAAAGACGGTGTTTTGTCATTTGGGTCTCATTACATACACGTTGCGATTTCTGGTTTAATGTTGCATTAACACCAAAGAACACAACTTGAAATAAGCGAAATCCAAGATTCTTGTTTCGATGTAGCTGGAACGCAAAACAACCTATTTTGCTCTGTTTTAGCTTACTACACTTTGATTTGCTATTTGTGGGTGAATGAACACCGAATGAAAAAATCCCACCTTATTCGTCTTGTTTCTATTGAGATGGAAGCAAAACACGTATGCTTAATTTGGGCTGATGACAAACATTTCACTGCGTGATTTTTGGTTGAATGTGCATTCTAATCCGAAAAGCAGCAATTGCAAGTAAGGGCAATCAAAGCTTATTCGTCTTCTGCACATATGGTAGCTAAAACACGGTTTTTTGTCATTTGGGTCTCATTACATACACTTTGCGATTTCTGGGTTAAAGTTGCATTAACACCAAAGAACACAACTTGAAATAAGCGACACCCAAGATTCTTGTTTCGATGTAGCTGGAACGCAAAACAACCTGTTTTGCTCTGTTTTAGCTTACTACACTTTGATTTGCTATTTGTTGGTGAATGAACACCGAATGAAAAAATCCCAGCTTATTCGTCTTCTTTCTATTGAGATGGGACGAAAACACGTATGCTTAATTTGTGCTGATAACAAACATTTCACTGCGTGATTTTTGGTTGAATGTGCATTCTAATCCGAAAAGCAGCAATTGCAAGTAAGCGCAATCAAAGCTTATTCGTCTTCTTTCTGCGCATATGGTAGCGAAAAGACGGTGTTTTGTCATTTGGGTTTCATTACATACACTTTGCGATTTCTGGGTTAATGTTGCATTAACACCAAAGAACACAACTTGAAATAAGCGACATCCAAGATTCTTGTTTCGATGTAGCTGGAACGCAAAACAACCTGTTTTGCTCTGTTTTAGCTTACTACACTTTGATTTGCTATTTGTTGGTGAATGAACACCGAATGAAAAAATCCCACCTTATTCGTCTTGTTTCTATTGAGATGGAAGCAAAACACGTATGCTTAATTTGGGCTGATGACAAACATTTCACTGCGTGATTTTTGGGTGAATGTGCACTCTAATCTGAAAAGCAGCAATTGCAAGTAAGCGCAATCAAAGCTTATTCGTCTTCTTTCTGCACATATAGTTGCGAAAAGACGGTTTTTTGTCATTTGGGTCTCATTACATACACTTTGCGATTTCTGGGTTAATGTTGCATTAACACCAAAGAACACAACTTGAAATAAGCGACATCCAAGATTCATGTTTCGATGTAGCTGGAACGCAAAACAACCCATTTTGGGGTTTTAGCTGACTACATTTTGCTTTGCTATTTGTTGGTGAATGAACAAGGAATGAAAAAGTCCCAGCTTATTCGTCTTGTTTCTATTGAGATGGAACGAAAACACGTATGCTTAATTTGGGCTGATAACAAACATTTCACTGCGTGATTTTTGGTTGAATGTGCATTCTAATCCGAAAAGCAGCAATTGCAAGTAAGGGCAATCAAAGCTTATTCGTCTTCTGCACATATGGTAGCTAAAACACGGTTTTTTGTCATTTGGGTCTCATTACATAAACTTTGCGATTTCTGGGTTAATGTTGCATTAACACCAAAGAACACAACTTGAAATAAGCGACACCCAAGATTCTTGTTTCGATGTAGCTGGAACGCAAAACAACCTGTTTTGCTCTGTTTTAGCTTACTACACTTTGATTTGCTATTTGTTGGTGAATGAACACCGAATGAAAAAATCCCAGCTTATTCGTCTTGTTTCTATTGAGATGGGACGAAAACACGTATGCTTAATTTGGGCTGATAACAAACATTTCACTGCGTGATTTTTGGTTGAATGTGCATTCTAATCCGAAAAGCAGCAATTGCAAGTAAGCGCAATCAAAGCTTATTCGTCTTCTGCACATATGGTAGCTAAAACACGGTTTTTTGTCATTTGGGTCTCATTACATAAATGTCAGAGACGGCCCCCAGGTCTCAGCTCACAGAAGACCAACGCTAGCCAGCGGAACTGTACAAAGTCTTTATTGAAGTTTAGTTCCCATTTTCAAACCCTAGCGTGCGTCTCTACGTCTAGACCCTAGACCAGCGAAGCCTCGTCTGAGTCTCCGCCCCCTGTACACCAGTTTAAGACTCTAGCCTTACTCCACCTTCTACGTTTCTCCTTCCTCCTCTGGGTCCTACTACCCCCCTGGGTGCCTTCCTTCCTGGACGCCTCGGAAGCGGACCCTTCGGACTCCTCCCCTTCTCTTAACCGGGCTTTAGGACCCGGCTCCCTCTCCGGGCTGCTCATTGCCCCCCCCTCTTGTACATTTGAAATTGGCGCGTGCGCACTGCCCCTGACCTTCCTTTTGACCGTTTCCTCGCTCTCTGATGCAGGCGTGGCTAACCCTGACTCATGTCCTTCCGCTGACGGAAAGCTGCCTGCTGCCGATGCTTGGGACTCCTCCCCCTTACTGCTCTCCGGTGGGGAAGCTGGTCCCGATTTCCAGCTGCTGCTCTCTGAGTCCCCTCTGGCCCCTCCTTCCTGGAGTGTTCCCTCTGGCAACCCCCTAGCTCTGACCACGGGAGCCCCTTTCTGTGAATCCTCTGATTCGCTGGAGAGACTTAGAGACCTCGGATGGCTATCATCGCTGACCTCTCCCTCGGATTCCTCTCCCTCGGTCTCCAATCCCTCCCTTTCCTGTCCCTCTGCTCCTGAACCCCTGACAATAAACTTTGCGATTTCTGGGTTAATGTTGCATTAACACCAAAGAACACAACTTGAAATAAGCGACATCCAAGATTCTTGTTTCGATGTAGCTGGAACGCAAAACTACCTGTTTTGCTCTGTTTTAGATTACTATGCTTTACCATTTGTTGGTGAATGAACACCGAGTGAAAAAATCCCAGCTTATTCGTCTTGTTTCTATTGAGATGGAAGCAAAACACGTATGCTTAATTTGGGCTGATGACAAACATTTCACTGCGTGATTTTTGGTTGAATGTGCATTCTAATCCGAAAAGCAGCAATTGCAAGTAAGGGCAATCAAAGCTTATTCGTCTTCTGCACATATGGTAGCTAAAACACGGTTTTTTGTCATTTGGGTCTCATTACATACACTTTGCGATTTCTGGGTTAAAGTTGCATTAACACCAAAGAACACAACTTGAAATAAGCGACACCCAAGATTCTTGTTTCGATGTAGCTGGAACGCAAAACAACCTGTTTTGCTCTGTTTTAGCTTACTACACTTTGATTTGCTATTTGTTGGTGAATGAACACCGAATGAAAAAATCCCAGCTTATTCGTCTTCTTTCTATTGAGATGGGACGAAAACACGTATGCTTAATTTGGGCTGATAACAAACATTTCACTGCGTGATTTTTGGTTGAATGTGCATTCTAATCCGAAAAGCAGCAATTGGAAGTAAGCGCAATCAAAGCTTATTCGTCTTCTTTCTGCGCATATGGTAGCGAAAAGACGGTGTTTTGTCATTTGGGTCTCATTACATACACGTTGCGATTTCTGGTTTAATGTTGCATTAACACCAAAGAACACAACTTGAAATAAGCGAAATCCAAGATTCTTGTTTCGATGTAGCTGGAACGCAAAACAACCTATTTTGCTCTGTTTTAGCTTACTACACTTTGATTTGCTATTTGTGGGTGAATGAACACCGAATGAAAAAATCCCACCTTATTCGTCTTGTTTCTATTGAGATGGAAGCAAAACACGTATGCTTAATTTGGGCTGATGACAAACATTTCACTGCGTGATTTTTGGTTGAATGTGCATTCTAATCCGAAAAGCAGCAATTGCAAGTAAGGGCAATCAAAGCTTATTCGTCTTCTGCACATATGGTAGCTAAAACACGGTTTTTTGTCATTTGGGTCTCATTACATACACTTTGCGATTTCTGGGTTAAAGTTGCATTAACACCAAAGAACACAACTTGAAATAAGCGACACCCAAGATTCTTGTTTCGATGTAGCTGGAACGCAAAACAACCTGTTTTGCTCTGTTTTAGCTTACTACACTTTGATTTGCTATTTGTTGGTGAATGAACACCGAATGAAAAAATCCCAGCTTATTCGTCTTCTTTCTATTGAGATGGGACGAAAACACGTATGCTTAATTTGTGCTGATAACAAACATTTCACTGCGTGATTTTTGGTTGAATGTGCATTCTAATCCGAAAAGCAGCAATTGCAAGTAAGCGCAATCAAAGCTTATTCGTCTTCTTTCTGCGCATATGGTAGCGAAAAGACGGTTTTTTGTCATTTGGGTCTCATTACATACACTTTGCGATTTCTGGGTTAATGTTGCATTAACACCAAAGAACACAACTTGAAATAAGCGACATCCAAGATTCTTGTTTCGATGTAGCTGGAACGCAAAACAACCTGTTTTGCTCTGTTTTAGCTTACTACATTTTGCTTTGCTATTTGTTGGTGAATGAACAAGGAATGAAAAAGTCCCAGCTTATTCGTCTTGTTTCTATTGAGATGGAACGAAAACACGTATGCTTAATTTGGGCTGATAACAAACATTTCACTGCGTGATTTTTGGTTGAATGTGCATTCTAATCCGAAAAGCAGCAATTGCAAGTAAGCGCAATCAAAGCTTATTCGTCTTCTTTCTGCGCATATGGTAGCGAAAAGACGGTTGTCAGAGACGGCCCCCAGGTCTCAGCTCACAGAAGACCAACGCTAGCCAGCAGAACTGTACAAAGTCTTTATTGAAGTTTAGTTCCCATTTTCAAACCCTAGCGTGCGTCTCTACGTCTAGACCCTAGACCAGCGAAGGCTCGTCTGAGTCTCCGCCCCCTGTACACCAGTTTAAGACTCTAGCCTTACTCCACCTTCTACGCTTCTCCTTCCTCCTCTGGGTCCTACTACCCCCCTGGGTGCCTTCCTTCCTGGACGCCTCGGAAGCGGACCCTTCGGACTCCTCCCCCTCTCTTCGCCGGGCTTTAGGACCCGGCTCCCTCTCCGGGCTGCTCATTGCGCCCCCCTCTTGTACATTTGAACTTGGCGCGCGCGCGCTGCCCCTGACCTTCCTTTTGACCGTTTCCTCGCTCTCTGATGCAGGCGTGGCTAACCCTGACTCATGTCCTTCCGCTGACGGAAAGCTGCCTGCTGCCGATGCTTGGGACTCCTCCCCCTTACTGCTCTCCGGTGGGGAAGCTGGTCCCGATTTCCAGCTGCTGCTTTCTGAGTCCCCTCTGGCCCCTCCTTCCTGGGGTGTTCCCTCTGGCAACCCCCTAGCTCTGACCACGGGAGCCCCTTTCTGTGAATCCTCTGATTCGCTGGAGAGACTTAGAGACCTCGGATGGCTATCATCGCTGACCTCTCCCTCGGATTCCTCTCCCTCGGTCTCCAATCCCTCCGTTTCCTGTCCCTCTGCTCCTGAACCCCTGACATCCATCCCCCCCTCGAAGCCCCCCCTTCCCCCCTCCCCTCCTTCCGGTGTGGGTACTGGGTGCTCCGTCGTAGCGGGGGTGCGTGCAGGATACAGTTCGTCCCCCATGTACTCGTCGACCTCGCTCTCCTCTGCCTCCATCTCTCTGTCTCCGTGCTCGAACCCCACGTTGTCCCCCAACACGTCCATGTCCGTCTCGCCCCCCTCCCCCTCTTCGGGTGGTCCCAGCCAAGGACCCCGCAGCGACTTCCTGCGCCACTGCTCCTCTGGTTGATCGTCCCACCAATACGAGTGGTCTGAGGCAGACCCTGGTGGCGAACCCACCTGGGAGCTCGGGACTGGTGCCTGTTCCTCGTCCGAGGCGAACCCCTGGAATGTGCTGGCTGAAAGAGTGGGTGTGAAGAGCCAGTCGTCGAAATACTCTGCTGGCATGGGCCTGTGCGGGAAGATGGCATGAAACTCCTCTTTGAGCAGAGGCTCCTCCAAGGCATAGTCCGGTACCCAGCTGTTGGCACTGGCCGGGGTACCCTCTCTGGCTAGGAGATATTCTACTCCCTCTTCCCCCCATCTCGAGTCTAAAATCTCTGTGACCTCGTTGATGTGCCCCCTTCTAGGCGACCCCCCCTTTCTGGGCCCTTCTCTGAGCGGGTCTGGTGCTGTGTCTGGCTCCTGAAATCTATGAGGTGCTTTGTAGGGCGTGAGCACCGATCTATGGAACACCGGATGCATTCTGGAACCTTCCGGAAGAGCCAACCGGAAGGCCACTGGATTGACCTGTGCCTGGACTTGGTAAGGTCCTAGCTGCTTATGCCCTAGCTTCTTCTTCGCTAACGATCTGGTCGGCACTGCTTGCGCTGCTAACCAGACCCAGTCTCCCACCTGTATGTCTTCCCCAACTCTTCTGTGTCTGTCAGCCTGCACCTTGTATGCGTGCTTTGCTAGTTCTAACTGCCTCCTGAGTTGTTCGTGGACTTCCTGCAACTCCGACGCTAAGGCTTCCGCTGCCTGTGGCTCCCCCTCCCCCACTCTCTCTAAACCCGGGAAGGTTCTGGGATGCCTCCCGTTGTTGGCGAAGAACGGCGTCACCCCCGTCGACACGTGCTTCATATTGTTGTAAGCGAACTCGGCGAGTGGCAGGTAGTCCACCCATGTCGTGGGCTGCTGATTGGCGTAGCATCTCAGGTACTGCTGCATGATGGCGTTGACCCTCTCCGCTTGCCCGTTGGTCTGTGGGTGTCTCGCCGACGCCAAATTGACTTTGACGTTCAGAATGCCCATCAGCTTCTGCCAGAAGTTCGAGATGAACTGTCGCCCCCGGTCGGAGAGAATGGACCGTGGCAGACCGTGGACTTTGAACACGTGGTCTATGAACAGTTTGGCGGTCTGCTCTGCCGTGGCTACCTTCGCACACGGAATGAAGTGTGCCATTTTAGTAAACAAGTCCACCACCACTAGCACTGCTGTCTTTCCCCTCGAGCTGGGCAGATCCGTGACGAAGTCCAGGGCCACCCTCTCCCACGGTTCAGACGGTGTCTGCAGCGGTTCCAGCAGTCCCGCCGGCGGTTTGTGAACTGACTTGGCCCTTTGGCAGGTGTCACATCTCGAGACGTAATCCGCTACCTCCCCCCGCATCTTGGGCCACCAAAAGTCTCTGGCTACTAGCTCGACAGTCTTTTCCTTGCCAAAGTGCCCGGCGGTGGGGGCGTCGTGTAGCTGCTGCAGGACCCTTGCGCGGAGGTCGTCTCCCGGCACGTAGAGTGCTCCCTTGTGGAGGAGCAACCCATCGCGTATCTGGAACTCGTCGGCCCTCGCTGTGCCCCTGTGCACCTCCTCCATCTTGGCCTGTGCGAAGGGGTCTTCCCGCAGCGCGCGACGTACGGCGTCCAGGTCCACGGTTGCCGACGCGCATGCCCACGCTTCCGGTGCGAAAATGTGCTTGGCCGCCGACGGTGCCGCCTCCTCCAGGTATTGCGGCTTTCTGGACAATGCATCCGCCATCACGTTGTTGTCGCCTGGGATGTACTCTATCTTGAAGTCGAAGTCCGCGAAGAACTCTGCCCATCTAATGTGTCTCTGGTTGAGGAACCTAGCCGTGCGCCAGTACTCCAGATTCTTGTGGTCCGTGTGGACCTGCACTGTATGTCTGGCTCCGATGAGGAAGTGCCTCCATGCCTTGAATGCTGCATGTATGGCTAGCAACTCCCTGTCCCAGATCGTGTAATTCTGCTCCGACTTGCTGAGCTTCCTCGAGTAGAAGGCGCACGGCCTCCAGTCCCCCTGCTGGTCTTGTTGCAACAGGACAGCTCCCACGGCTCTGTCTGAGGCGTCTGTCTCCACCCTCATGGGTCTGCTGGGATTCACATGCAGCAGCTGCTCTTCGGACGCGAAGAGACGCTTGAGTTTCTGAAAGGACTGCTCCGCTTGCTCCGTCCAGATGAATTTCTTCTTCTTGGAGCTGAGCGTGTCGGTGATGGCCGCTGTCTGCATGGCAAATCCCTTGATGAACTTGCGGTAAAAGTTGGCAAAGCCGACAAACCGCTGGACTTCCTTCCGATTGCGTGGGCTTTTCCAATCCAACACTGCGCGAACTTTGGCGCTGTCCATGGCGAGCCCCTTGTCCGACAACTTGTAGCCCAGGAAATCCACCTCCGTCACGTCGAACTGGCACTTCTCCAGCTTGGCGTACAGCCTGTGCTCCTTCAGTCTCTGCAGAACTTCCCTGACATCCCTCTCGTGCGCTTCTCGCGATTCTGAAAAAATCAGGATGTCGTCCAGGAAGCATACGCACTTCTTGTAAAGGAGCCCCGCCAGCACATGATGCATAAAGGCTTGGAAAGTGTGAGAGCCATTTTGTAATCCGAAGGGCATAACTCTGTATTCGTAGGTGCCCAGAGGCGTGAACATGGCGGTCTTCCACTCGTCGCCGTCGCGCATGCGAATCAGGTTGTACGCCCCACGTAGATCCAACTTGGTAAAAACGCGTCCTTTCCGCACCGTCGCGAGCAGGTCGTCTATCTTGGGCATGGGGAAAGCTGAGGGCTTGGTTTTCGAATTCAAAATTCTGAAGTCCACCACCAGCCTCCGTTGGGGCGTGTCCCGCTTCTTCACAAAGAATACTGGACTGCCTCCCACCGCTTTCGACTCCCGGATGAACCCACGCTTCAAATTGTGATCTATGAACTCCCTGAGTTCCTGCAGTTCATCCTCAGACATGGAGTACAGTTTCCCAGTTGGCAGCGTCGCCCCCGGCAGGAGGTCAATCTTGCAATCATAGGGTCTGTGAGGAGGTAGCTTGTCCGCCTCCTTCTCGCAGAATACCTCCAAAAACTCCGCATACTTGAGGGGTACTGCTTGCAGCGTGCCCAACTGTAACTGCGGGTCCTCCTCTTCCCCTTCTGGGCTGGGTATAATGCAGTGTTCTGCACAGTAGGAGGAGCCAAAAGTCAGTTGGCGCTGGTACCAAGCCAATGCTGGGCTGTGCCTGTGCAGCCAACTCATGCCTAATACTACAGGCGTGTCCGACAGTTGGGTGACATTGAAGCTGATGACCTCCCGGTGATTCCCAATTTGCATCACCATCGGCGGCGTCTGCTGCACCACCTGCCCCCCTAGCAGTTCCCTGCCATCCACCGTGACAACCTTCAGGGGCAGCGTGGCTGGCAGTAACGCTACGTTGTGTTGTTGAATGAACTCCAGTCCTATAAAGTCTGCATTACTGCCAGAGTCAATTGTAATAGGCACTTCTAAGGTGAGTCCATTGGGCAGCTGGAGCGATGCGGTGAGCTGCACCACTGGTTTGGGCGAGAGGGGGTCTGTGGGCTGTAAAATCTCTGGGGACTTCCTCACTGACTCGTCTGGCTGGGCCCCAGTGCCTCCGTTTCCAGCCAGACTTGGTCGTTTCCCTGCTGTGTTTCTCTCTGCTGAGTTGTTTCCAATACTGTCACTGAAGCTGCAGTGTGCTTGTGGATCCTCTGGGGACACTCTTTCGCCATGTGCTCTTCACTCTCACATATATAGCACTTCCTGTTCCTTCTAGGCAGCTTCGGTTTTACTGCTCCCGGCGTTAAGGCTCTGGTAGCTGAGTGAGCCCTAGCACCGCCAATCTCCATCTGCTCGTCGCCCCCTCCCTGTGGAGGCGTGGACTGCGCACGCGCTGCCTCTCTAGGCAAGAGGGAGGGCACTCTCGCTGGTGTGCGTCCCCAACGCCCTTCTTCTTTGCTCCATGGGCGTTCCTCCTGCCTCACCCCAATCGACAGCGCTCTTTCAACCACTTGCTGAGTGGTTGTGGGTCTCTCTCCCCGTGCCATCTCATCCTTGATTTGTGGGTTCAATCCCTCCAAAAAAAGGTCTCTAACTGGCGGAGAATCCTTATCCCAATTCAGCGCGTTGACCAATGCAAAAAACCGGGAATGATACTGTCTTACGCTGGCTTTCCCTTGTCTTAGCCCAAATATGTCCTTCCGGGCAATGTCAATGTCTATGTTGGATAAGAAACAGGAGTCCATTGCTTTAATGAATGCATCTGCGCTTTGGAGCGCTGGATCATTATCCCTCCACAGATTGCGCAGCCATGCTTTCGCGTCCCCATGCAGATGAGACAAAATAAACCCCACTTTCTCCCGCTCATCTCTAAAGTCTCTATCCAGCAGCTGCAGCGCAAACAGCACATCTGCTCGGAAATTGGGGTACTGCTGCAAATTCCCATCAAAATGAGATACAATGCTGCCTCCTCTCTTCCCCAGCCCAATTCCCTCGGATCTGGGTCCCGGTAGCCCCTGCTTCACAAGCCCTTCCAACCTGGCTTGAAGATCTCTGCAGGCAGCTGCCGCTTCCTCCTCTCTCTTCCTGGATGGGATTATTTCAGCGCTGAGTTGTGTCACCGCTTCTTGCAGGGAAGCTATCTTCTGTTCTGTAGTCATCTCGCCTGACTCTTGTGAGCTCGCAAGGCACCAGTCTTCTGCCCTCCCTGCCTCGCTCCCGCTGCGATGCTTGAGGCGAAGAAAACCGATGAAACTGTGAGACGAGGCTTACTGTCAGAGACGGCCCCCAGGTCTCAGCTCACAGAAGACCAACGCTAGCCAGCAGAACTGTACAAAGTCTTTATTGAAGTTTAGTTCCCATTTTCAAACCCTAGCGTGCGTCTCTACGTCTAGACCCTAGACCAGCGAAGCCTCGTCTGAGTCTCCGCCCCCTGTACACCAGTTTAAGACTCTAGCCTTACTCCACCTTCTACGCTTCTCCTTCCTCCTCTGGGTCCTACTACCCCCCTGGGTGCCTTCCTTCCTGGACGCCTCGGAAGCGGACCCTTCAGACTCCTCCCCCTCTCTTCGCCGGGCTTTAGGACCCGGCTCCCTCTCCGGGCTGCTCATTGCGCCCCCCTCTTGTACATTTGAACTTGGCGCGCGCGCGCTGCCCCTGACCTTCCTTTTGACCGTTTCCTCGCTCTCTGATGCAGGCGTGGCTAACCCTGACTCATGTCCTTCCGCTGACGGAAAGCTGCCTGCTGCCGATGCTTGGGACTCCTCCCCCTTACTGCTCTCCGGTGGGGAAGCTGGTCCCGATATCCAGCTGCTGCTTTCTGAGTCCCCTCTGGCCCCTCCTTCCTGGGGTGTTCCCTCTGGCAACCCCCTAGCTCTGACCACGGGAGCCCCTTTCTGTGAATCCTCTGATTCGCTGGAGAGACTTAGAGACCTCGGATGGCTATCATCGCTGACCTCTCCCTCGGATTCCTCTCCCTCGGTCTCCAATCCCTCCGTTTCCTGTCCCTCTGCTCCTGAACCCCTGACAACGGTGTTTTGTCATTTGGGTTTCATTACATACACTTTGCGATTTCTGGGTTAATGTTGCATTAACACCAAAGAACACAACTTGAAATAAGCGACATCCAAGATTCTTGTTTCGATGTAGCTGGAACGCAAAACAACCTGTTTTGCTCTGTTTTAGCTTACTACACTTTGATTTGCTATTTGTTGGTGAATGAACACCGAATGAAAAAATCCCAGCTTATTCTTGTTTCTATTGAGATGGAAGCAAAACACGTATGCTTAATTTGGGCTGATAACAAACATTTCACTGCGTGATTTTTGGTAGAATGTGCATTCTAATCCGAAAAGCAGCAATTGCAAGTAAGCGCAATCAAAGCTTATTCGTCTTCTTTCTGCGCATATGGTAGCGAAAAGACGGTGTTTTGTCATTTGGGTTTCATTACATACACTTTGCGATTTCTGGGTTAATGTTGCATTAACACCAAAGAACACAACTTGAAATAAGCGACATCCAAGATTCTTGTTTCGATGTAGCTGGAACGCAAAACAACCTGTTTTGCTCTTTTAGCTTACTACACTTTGATTTGCTATTTGTGGGTGAATGAACACCGAATGAAAAAATCCCAGCTTATTCGTCTTGTTTCTATTGAGATGGAAGCAAAACACGTATGCTTAATTTGGGCTGATGACAAACATTTCACTGCGTGATTTTTGGTTGAATGTGCATTCTAATCCGAAAAGCAGCAATTGCAAGTAAGGGCAATCAAAGCTTATTCGTCTTCTGCACATATGGTAGCTAAAACACGGTTTTTTGTCATTTGGGTCTCATTACATACACTTTGCGATTTCTGGGTTAAAGTTGCATTAACACCAAAGAACACAACTTGAAATAAGCGACACCCAAGATTCTTGTTTCGATGTAGCTGGAACGCAAAACAACCTGTTTTGCTCTGTTTTAGATTACTATGCTTTACTATTTGTTGGTGAATGAACACCGAGTGAAAAAATCCCAGCTTATTCGTCTTGTTTCTATTGAGATGGAACGAAAACACGTATGCTTAATTTGGGCTGATAACAAACATTTCACTGCGTGATTTTTGGTTGAATGTGCATTCTAATCCGAAAAGCAGCAATTGCAAGTAAGCGCAATCAAAGCTTATTCGTCTTCTTTCTGCGTATATGGTAGCGAAAAGACGGTTTTTTGTCATTTGGGTCTCATTACATACACTTTGCGATTTCTGGGTTAATGTTGCATTAACACCAAAGAACACAACTTGAAATAAGCGACATCCAAGATTCTTGTTTCGATGTAGCTGGAACGCAAAACAACCTGTTTTGCTCTGTTTTAGCTTACTACATTTTGCTTTGCTATTTGTTGGTGAATGAACAAGGAATGAAAAAGTCCCAGCTTATTCGTCTTGTTTCTATTGAGATGGAACGAAAACACGTATGCTTAATTTGGGCTGATAACAAACATTTCACTGCGTGATTTTTGGTTGAATGTGCATTCTAATCCGAAAAGCAGCAATTGCAAGTAAGCGCAATCAAAGCTTATTCGTCTTCTTTCTGCGCATATGGTAGCGAAAAGACGGTGTTTTGTCATTTGGGTTTCATTACATACACTTTGCGATTTCTGGGTTAATGTTGCATTAACACCAAAGAACACAACTTGAAATAAGCGACATCCAAGATTCTTGTTTCGATGTAGCTGGAACGCAAAACAACCTGTTTTGCTCTGTTTTAGCTTACTACACTTTGATTTGCTATTTGTTGGTGAATGAACACCGAATGAAAAAATCCCAGCTTATTCTTGTTTCTATTGAGATGGGACGAAAACACGTATGTTTAATTTGGGCTGATAACAAACATTTCACTGCGTGATTTTTGGTAGAATGTGCATTCTAATCCGAAAAGCAGCAATTGCAAGTAAGCGCAATCAAAGCTTATTCGTCTTCTTTCTGCGCATATGGTAGCGAAAAGACGGTGTTTTGTCATTTGGGTTTCATTACATACACTTTGCGATTTCTGGGTTAATGTTGCATTAACACCAAAGAACACAACTTGAAATAAGCGACATCCGAGATTCTTGTTTCGATGTAGCTGGAACGCAAAACAACCTGTTTTGCTCTGTTTTAGCTTACTACACTTTGATTTGCTATTTGTTGGTGAATGAACACCGAATGAAAAAATCCCACCTTATTCGTCTTGTTTCTATTGAGATGGATGCAAAACACGTATGCTTAATTTGGGCTGATGACAAACATTTCACTGCGTGATTTTTGGGTGAATGTGCACTCTAATCTGAAAAGCAGCAATTGCAAGTAAGCGCAATCAAAGCTTATTCGTCTTCTTTCTGCACATATAGTAGCGAAAAGACAGTGTTTTGTCATTTGGGTCTCATTACATACACTTTGCGATTTCTGGGTTAATGTTGCATTAACACCAAAGAACACAACTTGAAATAAGCGACATCCAATATTCTTGTTTCGATGTAGCTGGAACGCAAAACAACCTGTTTTGCTCTGTTTTAGCTTACTACATTTTGCTTTGCTATTTGTTGGTGAATGAACAAGGAATGAAAAAGTCCCAGCTTATTCGTCTTGTTTCTATTGAGATGGAACGAAAACACGTATGCTTAATTTGGGCTGATAACAAACATTTCACTGCGTGATTTTTGGTTGAATGTGCATTCTAATCCGAAAAGCAGCAATTGCAAGTAAGGGCAATCAAAGCTTATTCGTCTTCTGCACATATGGTAGCTAAAACACGGTTTTTTGTCATTTGGGTCTCATTACATAAACTTTGCGATTTCTGGGTTAATGTTGCATTAACACCAAAGAACACAACTTGAAATAAGCGACATCCAAGATTCTTGTTTCGATGTAGCTGGAACGCAAAACAACCTGTTTTGCTCTGTTTTAGATTACTATGCTTTGCTATTTGTTGGTGAATGAACACCGAGTGAAAAAATCCCAGCTTATTCGTCTTGTTTCTATTGAGATGGGACGAAAACACGTATGCTTAATTTGGGCTGATAACAAACATTTCACTGCGTGATTTTTGGTTGAATGTGCATTCTAATCCGAAAAGCAGCAATTGCAAGTAAGGGCAATTGTCAGGGGTTCAGGAGCAGAGGGACAGGAAAGGGAGGAAGTAGAGACCGAGGGAGAGGAATCTGAGGGAGAAGTCAGCGAGGGTAGCCATCCGAGGTCTCTAAGTCTCTCCAGTGAATCAGAGGATTCACAGAAAGGGGCCCCAGTGGTCAGAGCCAGGGGGTTGCCAGAGGGAACACCCCAGGAAGGAGGGGCCAGAGGGGACTCAGAGCAGCAGCTGGAAATCGGGACCAGCTTCCCCACCGGAGAGCAGTAAGGGGGAGGAGTCCCAAACATCGGCAGCAGGCAGCCTTCCGTCAGCGGAAGGACAGGAGTCAGGGTTAGCCACGCCTGCATCAGAGAGCGAGGTAACGGTCAAAAGGAAGGTCAGGGGCAGCGCGCGCGCGCCAAGTTCAAATGTACAAGAGGGGGGGCGCAATGGGCAGTCCGGAGAGAGAGCCGGGTCCCAAAGCCCGCCGGAGAGAAGGGGAGGAGTCCGAAGGGTCCGCTTCCGAGGCATCCAGGAAGGAAGGCACCCAGGGGGGTAGTAGGACCCAGAGGAGGAAGGAGAAACGTAGAAGGTGGAGTAAGGCTAGAGTCTTAAGCTGGTGTACAGGGGGCGGAGACTCAGACGAGGCTTCGCTGGTCTAGGGTCTAGACGTAGAGACGCACGCTAGTGCTTGAAAATGGAAACTAAATGTCAATAAAGACTTCTGTACAGTTCTAATGGCTAGCGTTGGTCTTCTGTGAGCTGAGACCGGGAGGCAGTCTCTGACAGTAAGCCTCGTCTCAAGTATCATCGGTTTTCTTCGCCTCAAGCATCGCTAAGGAAGCGAGGCAGGGAGGGTAGAAGACTGGTGCCTTGCGAGCTCACAAGAGTCAGGCAAGATGACTACAGAACAGAAAATAGCTTCCCTGCAAGAAGCGGTGACACTACTCAACGCTGAAATAATCGCATCCAGGAAGAGAGAGGAAGAAGCGGCAGCTGCCTGCAGAGATCTTCAAGCCAGGTTGGAAGGGCTTGTAAAGCAGGGGATCCCAGTACCCAGATCCGAGGGGATCGGTTTGGGGAAGAGAGGAGGCAGCATTGTATCTCATTTTGAAGGGAATTTGCAGCAGTACCCCAATTTCCGAGCAGATGTGCTGTTTGCGCTGCAGCTGCTGGAAAGAGACTTTAGAGATGAGCGGGAGAAAGTGGGGTTTATTTTGTCTCATTTGCATGGGGACGCGAAAGCATGGCTGCGCAACCTGTGGAGGGATAAGGATCCAGCGCTCCAAAGCGCAGATGCGTTCATTAAGGCGATGGACTCCTGTTTCTTATCCAAAATAGACCTTGACATTGCCCGGAGGGACATATTTGGGCTAAGACAAGGGAAAGCCAGCGTAAGGCAGTATCATTCCCGGTTTTTTGCATTGGTCAACGCGCTGAATTGGGATAAGGATTCTCCGCCGGTTAGAGACCTTTTTTGGGAGGGTCTGAATGCACAGATCAAGGATGAGATGGCAAGGGGAGAGAGACCCACAACCACTCAACAAGTGGTTGAAAGAGCGTTGTCTATTGGGGTGAGGCAGGAAGAACGCCCGTGGAGCAAAGAAGAAGGGCGTTGGGGACGCTCACCAGCGAGAGTGCCCTCCCTCTTGCCCAGAGAGGCAGCGCGTGCGCAGTCCACGCCTCCACAGGGAGGGGGCGAGGAGCAGATGGAGATTGGCGGTGCTAGGGCTCACTCAGCTACCGGAGCCTTAACACCGGGAGCAGTAAAATCAAAGCTGCCTAGAAGGAACAGGAAGTGTTGTATATGTGAGAGTGCAGAGCACATGGCGAAAGAGTGTCCCCAGAGGATTCTCAAGCACACTGCAGCTTCAGTGACAGTATTGGAAACAACTCAGCAGAGAGCACCACAGCAGGGAAACGACCAAGTCTGGCTGGAAGAGGAGGCACTGGGGCCCAGCCAGACGAGTCAGTGAGGAAGTCCCCAGAGATTTTGCAGCCCACAGACCCCCTCCCGCCCAAGCCAGTGGTGCAGCTAACCGCATCGCTTCAGCTGCCCAATGGACTCACCTTAGAAGTGCCTATTACAATTGACTCTGGCAGTAACGCAGACTTTATAGGATTGGAGTTCATTCAACAACACAACGTAGCATTACTGCCAGCCACACTGCCCCTGAAGGTTGTCACGGTGGATGGCAGGGAACTGCTAGGGGGGCAGGTGGTGCAGCAGACGCCGCCTATGGTGATGCGAATTGGGAATCACCGGGAAGTCATCAGTTTCAATGTCACCCAACTGTCCGACACGCCTATAGTATTAGGCATGAGTTGGCTGCACAGACACAGCCCAGCATTGGCTTGGTACCAGCGCCAACTGACTTTTGGCTCCTCCTACTGTGCAGAACACTGCATTATACCCAGCACGGAAGGGGAAGAGGAGGACCCGCAGTTACAGTTGGGCACGCTGCAAGCAGTACCCCACAAGTATGCGGAGTTTTTGGAGGTATTCTGCGAGAAGGAGGCGGACAAGCTACCCCCTCACAGACCCTATGATTGCAAGATTGACCTCCTGCCGGGGGCGACGCTGCCAACTGGGAAACTGTACTCCATGTCTGAGGATGAACTGCAAGAACTCAGGGAGTTCATAGATCACAATTTGAAGCGTGGGTTCATCCGGGAGTCGAAAGCGGTGGGAGGCAGTCCCGTATTCTTTGTGAAGAAGCGGGACACGCCCCAACGGAGGCTGGTGGTGGACTTCAGAATCTTAAATTCGAAAACCAAGCCCTCAGCTTTCCCCATGCCCAAGATAGACGACCTGCTCGCGACGGTGCGGAAAGGACGCGTTTTCACCAAGCTGGATCTACGTGGGGCGTACAACCTGATTCGCATGCGCGACGGCGACGAGTGGAAGACGGCCATGTTCACGCCACTGGGCACCTACGAATACAGAGTTATGCCCTTCGGATTACAAAATGGCTCTCACACTTTCCAAGCCTTTATGCATCACGTGCTGGCGGGGCTCCTTTACAAGAAGTGCGTATGCTTCCTGGACGACATCCTGATTTTTTCAGAATCGCGAGAGGCGCACGAGAGGGATGTCAGGGAAGTTCTGCAGAGACTGAAGGAGCACAGGCTGTACGCCAAGCTGGAGAAGTGCCAGTTCGACGTGACGGAGGTGGATTTCCTGGGCTACAAGTTGTCGGACAAGGGGCTCGCCATGGACAGCGCCAAGGTTCGCGCAGTTTTGGACTGGAAAAGCCCACGCAATCGGAAGGAAGTCCAGCGGTTTGTCGGCTTTGCCAACTTTTACCGCAAGTTCATCAAGGGATTTGCCATGCAGACAGCGGCCATCACCGACACGCTCAGCTCCAAGAAGAAGAAATTCATCTGGACGGAGCAAGCGGAGCAGTCCTTTCAGAAACTCAAGCGTCTCTTCGCGTCCGAAGAGCAGCTGCTGCATGTGAATCCCAGCAGACCCATGAGGGTGGAGACAGACGCCTCAGACAGAGCCGTGGGAGCTGTCCTGTTGCAACAAGACCAGCAGGGGGACTGGAGGCCGTGCGCCTTCTACTCGAGGAAGCTCAGCAAGTCGGAGCAGAATTACACTATCTGGGACAGGGAGTTGCTAGCCATACATGCAGCATTCAAGGCATGGAGGCACTTCCTCATCGGAGCCAGACATACAGTGCAGGTCCACACGGACCACAAGAATCTGGAGTACTGGCGCACGGCTAGGTTCCTCAACCAGAGACACATTAGATGGGCAGAGTTCTTCGCGGACTTCGACTTCAAGATAGAGTACATCCCAGGTGACAACAACGTGATGGCGGATGCATTGTCCAGAAAGCCGCAATACCTGGAGGAGGCGGCACCGTCGGCGGCCAAGCACATTTTCGCACCGGAAGCGTGGGCATGCGCGTCGGCAACCGTGGACCTGGACGCCGTACGTCGCGCGCTGCGGGAAGACCCCTTCGCACGGGCCAAGATGGAGGAGGTGCACAGGGGCACAGCGAGGGCCGACGAGTTCCAGATACGCGATGGGTTGCTCCTCCACAAGGGAGCACTCTACGTGCCGGGAGACTACCTCCGCGCAAGGGTCCTGCAGCAGCTACACGACGCTCCCACCGCCGGGCACTTTGGCAAAGAAAAGACTGTCGAACTCGTAGCCAGAGACTTTTGGTGGCCCAAGATGCGGGGGGAAGTAGCGGATTACGTCTCGAGATGTGACACCTGCCAAAGGGCCAAGTCAGTTCACAGACCGCCGGCGGGACTGCTGGAACCGCTGCAGACACCGTCTGAACCGTGGGAGAGGGTGGCCCTGGACTTCGTCACGGATCTGCCCAGCTCGAGGGGAAAGACAGCAGTGCTAGTGGTGGTGGACATGTTTACTAAGATGGCACACTTCATTCCGTGTGCGAAGGTAGCCACGGCAGAGCAGACCGCCAAACTGTTCATAGACCACGTGTTCAAAGTCCACGGTCTGCCACGGTCTATTCTCTCCGACCGGGGGCGACAGTTCATCTCGAACTTCTGGCAGAAGCTGATGGGCATTCTGAACGTCAAAGTCAATTTGGCGTCGGCAAGACACCCACAGACCAACGGACAAGCGGAGAGGGTCAACGCCATCATGCAGCAGTACCTAAGATGCTACGCCAACCAGCAGCCCACGACATGGGTGGACTACCTGCCGCTCGCCGAGTTCGCTTACAACAATACGAAGCACGTGTCGACGGGGGTGACGCCGTTCTTCGCCAACAACGGGAGGCATCCCAGAACCTTCCCGGGTTTAGAGAGAGTGGGGGAGGGGGAGCCACAGGCAGCGGAAGCCTTAGCGTCGGAGTTGCAGGAGGTCCACGAACAGCTCAGGAGGCAGTTAGAACTAGCAAAGCACGCATACAAGGTGCAGGCCGACAGACACAGAAGAGTTGGGGAAGACATACAGGTGGGTGACTGGGTCTGGTTAGCAGCGCAAGCAGTGCCGACCAGATCATTAGCTAAGAAGAAGCTAGGACATAAGCAGCTAGGACCTTACCAAGTCCAGGCGCAGGTCAATCCAGTGGCCTTCCGGTTGGCTCTTCCGGAGGGTTCCAGAATGCATCCGGTGTTCCATAGATCGGTGCTCACGCCCTACAAAGCACCTCATAGGTTTCAGGAGCCAGACACAGCACCAGACCAGAGCAGAGAAGGGCCCAGAGTGAGGGGATCGCCTAGGAGGGGACACATCAATGAGGTCACAGAGATTTTGGACTCCAGATGGGGGGAAGAGGGAGTAGAATATTTCCTAGCCAGAGAGGGTACCCCGGCCAGTGCCAACAGCTGGGTACCGGACTATGCCTTGGAGGAACCGCTGCTCAAAGAGGAGTTTCATGCCCTCTTCCCGCACAGGCCCATGCCAGCAGAGTATTTCGACGACTGGCTTTTCACACCCACTCTTTCAGCCAGCACATTCCTGGGGTTCGACTCGGACGAGGATCAGGCACCAGTCCCCAGCTCCCAGGTGGGTTCGCCACCGGGGTCTGCCTCAGACCACTCGTATTGGTGGGACGATCAACCAGAGGAGCAGTGGCGCAGAAAGTGGCTGAGGGGTCCTTGGATGGGACCACCCGAAGAGGGGGAGAGGGGCGAGACGGACATGGACGTGTTGGGGGACAACGTGGGGTTCGAGCACGAAGACAGAGAGATGGAAGCAGAGGAGAGCGACGTTGACGAGTACATGGGGGACGAACTGTATCCTGCAAGCACCCCCGCTACGACGGAGCACCCAGTACCCGCACCGGAAGGAGGGGAGGGGGGAAGGGGGGGCTTCGAGGGGGGGATGGATGTCAGGGGTTCAGGAGCAGAGGGACAGGAAAGGGAGGAAGTAGAGACCGAGGGAGAGGAATCTGAGGGAGAAGTCAGCGAGGGTAGCCATCCGAGGTCTCTAAGTCTCTCCAGTGAATCAGAGGATTCACAGAAAGGGGCCCCAGTGGTCAGAGCCAGGGGGTTGCCAGAGGGAACACCCCAGGAAGGAGGGGCCAGAGGGGACTCAGAGAGCAGCAGCTTGAAATCGGGACCAGCTTCCCCACCGGAGAGCAGTAAGGGGGAGGAGTCCCAAACATCGGCAGCAGGCAGCCTTCCGTCAGCGGAAGGACAGGAGTCAGGGTTAGCCACGCCTGCATCAGAGAGCGAGGTAACGGTCAAAAGGAAGGTCAGGGGCAGCGCGCGCGCGCCAAGTTCAAATGTACAAGAGGGGGGCGCAATGGGCAGTCCGGAGAGAGAGCCGGGTCCCAAAGCCCGCCGGAGAGAAGGGGAGGAGTCCGAAGGGTCCGCTTCCGAGGCATCCAGGAAGGAAGGCACCCAGGGGGGTAGTAGGACCCAGAGGAGGAAGGAGAAACGTAGAAGGTGGAGTAAGGCTAGAGTCTTAAGCTGGTGTACAGGGGGCGGAGACTCAGACGAGGCTTCGCTGGTCTAGGGTCTAGACGTAGAGACGCACGCTAGTGCTTGAAAATGGAAACTAAATGTCAATAAAGACTTCTGTACAGTTCTAATGGCTAGCGTTGGTCTTCTGTGAGCTGAGACCGGGAGGCAGTCTCTGACAGCAATCAAAGCTTATTCATCTTCTTTCTGCGTATATGGTAGCGAAAAGACGGTGTTTTGTCATTTGGGTCTCATTACATACACTTTGCGATTTCTGGGTTAATGTTGCATTAACACCAAAGAACACAACTTGAAATAAGCGACATCCAAGATTCTTGTTTCGATGTAGCTGGAACGCAAAACAACCTGTTTTGCTCTGTTTTAGCTTACTACACTTTGCTTTGCTATTTGTTGGTGAATGAACACCGAATGAAAAAATCCCAGCTTATTCGTCTTGTTTCTATTGAGATGGAACGAAAACACGTATGCTTAATTTGGGCTGATAACAAACATTTCACTGCGTGATTTTTGGTTGAATGTGCATTCTAATCCGAAAAGCAGCAATTGCAAGTAAGCGCAATCAAAGCTTATTCGTCTTCTTTCTGCGTATATGGTAGCGAAAAGACGGTGTTTTGTCATTTGGGTCTCATTACATACACTTTGCGATTTCTGGGTTAATGTTGCATTAACACCAAAGAACACAACTTGAAATAAGCGACATCCAAGATTCTTGTTTCGATGTAGCTGGAACGCAAAACAACCTGTTTTGCTCTGTTTTAGATTACTATGCTTTGCTATTTGTTGGTGAATGAACACCGAGTGAAAAAATCCCAGCTTATTCGTCTTGTTTCTATTGAGATGGGACGAAAACACGTATGCTTAATTTGGGCTGATAACAAACATTTCACTGCGTGATTTTTGGTTGAATGTGCATTCTAATCCGAAAAGCAGCAATTGCAAGTAAGCGCAATCAAAGCTTATTCGTCTTCTTTCTGCGCATATGGTAGCGAAAAGTCGGTGTTTTGTCATTTGGGTTTCATTACATACACTTTGCGATTTCTGGGTTAATGTTGCATTAACACCAAAGAACACAACGTGAAATAAGCGACATCCGAGATTCTTGTTTCGATGTAGCTGGAACGCAAAACAACCTGTTTTGCTCTGTTTTAGCTTACTACACTTTGATTTGCTATTTGTTGGTGAATGAACACCGAATGAAAAAATCCCACCTTATTCGTCTTGTTTCTATTGAGATGGATGCAAAACACGTATGCTTAATTTGGGCTGATGACAAACATTTCACTGCGTGATTTTTGGGTGAATGTGCACTCTAATCTGAAAAGCAGCAATTGCAAGTAAGCGCAATCAAAGCTTATTCGTCTTCTTTCTGCACATATAGTAGCGAAAAGACGGTGTTTTGTCATTTGGGTCTCATTACATACACTTTGCGATTTCTGGGTTAATGTTGCTTTAACACCAAAGAACACAACTTGAAATAAGCGACATCCAATATTCTTGTTTCGATGTAGCTGGAACGCAAAACAACCTGTTTTGCTCTGTTTTAGCTTACTACATTTTGCTTTGCTATTTGTTGGTGAATGAACACCGAATGAAAAAATCCCAGCTTATTCGTCTTGTTTCTATTGAGATGGGACGAAAACACGTATGCTTAATTTGGGCTGATAACAAACATTTCACTGCGTGATTTTTGGGTGAATGTGCACTCTAATCTGAAAAGCAGCAATTGCAAGTAAGCGCAATCAAAGCTTATTCGTCTTCTTTCTGCGCATATGGTAGCGAAAAGACGGTGTTTTGTAATTTGGGTCTCATTACATAAACTTTGCGATTTCTGGGTTAATGTTGCATTAACACCAAAGAACACAACTTGAAATAAGCGACATCCAAGATTCTTGTTTCGATGTAGCTGGAACGCAAAACAACATGTTTTGCTCTGTTTTAGCTTACTACACTTTGCTTTGCTATTTGTTGGTGAATGAACACCGAATGAAAAAATCCCAGCTTATTCGTCTTGTTTCTATTGAGATGGGACGAAAACACGTATGCTTAATTTGGGCTGATAACAAACATTTCACTGCGTGATTTTTGGGTGAATGTGCACTCTAATCTGAAAAGCAGCAATTGCAAGTAAGCGCAATCAAAGCTTATTCGTCTTCTTTCTGCGCATATGGTAGCGAAAAGACGGTGTTTTGTCATTTGGGTCTCATTACATAAACTTTGCGATTTCTGGGTTAATGTTGCATTAACACCAAAGAACACAACTTGAAATAAGCGACATCCAAGATTCTTGTTTCGATGTAGCTGGAACGCAAAACAACCTGTTTTGCTCTGTTTTAGATTACTACATTTTGCTTTGCTATTTGTTGGTGAATGAACACCGAGTGAAAAAATCCCAGCTTATTCGTCTTGTTTCTATTGAGATGGGACGAAAACACGTATGCTCAATTTGGGCTGATAACAAACATTTCACTGCGTGATTTTTGGTTGAATGTGCATTCTAATCCGAAAAGCAGCAATTGCAAGTAAGCGCAATCAAAGCTTATTCGTCTTCTTTCTGCGGATATGGTAGCGAAAAGACGGTGTTTTGCCATTTGGGTTTCATTACATACACTTTGCGATTTCTGGGTTAATGTTGTATTAACACCAAAGAACACAACTTGAAATAAGCGACATCCGAGATTCTTGTTTCGATGTAGCTGGAACGCAAAACAACCTGTTTTGCTCTGTTTTAGCTTACTACACTTTGATTTGCTATTTGTTGGTGAATGAACACCGAATGAAAAAATCCCACCTTATTCGTCTTGTTTCTATTGAGATGGATGCAAAACACGTATGCTTAATTTGGGCTGATGACAAACATTTCACTGCGTGATTTTTGGGTGAATGTGCACTCTAATCTGAAAAGCAGCAATTGCAAGTAAGCGCAATCAAAGCTTATACGTCTTCTGGACATATGGTAGCTAAAACACGGTTTTTTGTCATTTGGGTCTCATTACATACACTTTGCGATTTCTGGGTTAATGTTGCATTAACACCAAAGAACACAACTTGAAATAAGCGACATCCAATATTCTTGTTTCGATGTAGCTGGAACGCAAAACAACCTGTTTTGCTCTGTTTTAGCTTACTACACTTTGATTTGCTATTTGTTGGTGAATGAACACCGAATGAAAAAATCCCACCTTATTCGTCTTGTTTCTATTGAGATGGATGCAAAACACGTATGCTTAATTTGGGCTGATGACAAACATTTCACTGCGTGATTTTTGGGTGAATGTGCACTCTAATCTGAAAAGCAGCAATTGCAAGTAAGCGCAATCAAAGCTTATTCGTCTTCTTTCTGCACATATAGTAGCGAAAAGACGGTGTTTTGTCATTTGGGTCTCATTACATACACTTTGCGATTTCTGGGTTAATGTTGCATTAACACCAAAGAACACAACTTGAAATAAGCGACATCCAATATTCTTGTTTCGATGTAGCTGGAACGCAAAACAACCTGTTTTGCTCTGTTTTAGCTTACTACATTTTGCTTTGCTATTTGTTGGTGAATGAACAAGGAATGAAAAAGTCCCAGCTTATTCGTCTTGTTTCTATTGAGATGGAACGAAAACACGTATGCTTAATTTGGCCTGATAACAAACATTTCACTGCGTGATTTTTGGTTGAATGTGCATTCTAATCCGAAAAGCAGCAATTGCAAGTAAGGGCAATCAAAGCTAATTCGTCTTCTGCACATATGGTAGCTAAAACACGGTTTTTTGTCATTTGGGTCTCATTACATAAACTTTGCGATTTCTGGGTTAATGTTGCATTAACACCAAAGAACACAACTTGAAATAAGCGACATCCAAGATTCTTGTTTCGATGTAGCTGGAACGCAAAACAACCTGTTTTGCTCTGTTTTAGATTACTATGCTTTGCTATTTGTTGGTGAATGAACACCGAGTGAAAAAATCCCAGCTTATTCGTCTTGTTTCTATTGAGATGGAACGAAAACACGTATGCTTAATTTGGGCTGATAACTAACATTTCACTGCGTGATTTTTGGTTGAATGTGCATTCTAATCCGAAAAGCAGCAATTGCAAGTAAGCGCAATCAAAGCTTATTCGTCTTCTTTCTGCGTATATGGTAGCGAAAAGACGGTGTTTTGTCATTTGGGTCTCATTACATAAACTTTGCGATTTCTGGGTTAATGTTGCATTAACACCAAAGAACACAACTTGAAATAAGCGACATCCAAGATTCTTGTTTCGATGTAGCTGGAACGCAAAACAACATGTTTTGCTCTGTTTTAGCTTACTACACTTTGCTTTGCTATTTGTTGGTGAATGAACACCGAATGAAAAAATCCCAGCTTATTCGTCTTGTTTCTATTGAGATGGGACGAAAACACGTATGCTTAATTTGGGCTGATAACAAACATTTCACTGCGTGATTTTTGGTTGAATGTGCATTCTAATCCGAAAAGCAGCAATTGCAAGTAAGCGCAATCAAAGCTTATTCGTCTTCTTTCTGCGGATATGGTAGCGAAAAGACGGTGTTTTGCCATTTGGGTTTCATTACATACACTTTGCGATTTCTGGGTTAATGTTGTATTAACACCAAAGAACACAACTTGAAATAAGCGACATCCGAGATTCTTGTTTCGATGTAGCTGGAACGCAAAACAACCTGTTTTGCTCTGTTTTAGCTTACTACACTTTGATTTGCTATTTGTTGGTGAATGAACACCGAATGAAAAAATCCCACCTTATTCGTCTTGTTTCTATTGAGATGGATGCAAAACACGTATGCTTAATTTGGGCTGATGACAAACATTTCACTGCGTGATTTTTGGGTGAATGTGCACTCTAATCTGAAAAGCAGCAATTGCAAGTAAGCGCAATCAAAGCTTATACGTCTTCTGGACATATGGTAGCTAAAACACGGTTTTTTGTCATTTGGGTCTCATTACATACACTTTGCGATTTCTGGGTTAATGTTGCATTAACACCAAAGAACACAACTTGAAATAAGCGACATCCAATATTCTTGTTTCGATGTAGCTGGAACGCAAAACAACCTGTTTTGCTCTGTTTTAGCTTACTACATTTTGCTTTGCTATTTGTTGGTGAATGAACAAGGAATGAAAAAGTCCCAGCTTATTCGTCTTGTTTCTATTGAGATGGAACGAAAACACGTATGCTTAATTTGGGCTGATAACAAACATTTCACTGCGTGATTTTTGGTTGAATGTGCATTCTAATCCGAAAAGCAGCAATTGCAAGTAAGGGCAATCAAAGCTTATTCGTCTTCTGCACATATGGTAGCTAAAACACGGTTTTTTGTCATTTGGGTCTCATTACATAAACTTTGCGATTTCTGGGTTAATGTTGCATTAACACCAAAGAACACAACTTGAAATAAGCGACATCCAAGATTCTTGTTTCGATGTAGCTGGAACGCAAAACAACCTGTTTTGCTCTGTTTTAGATTACTACTGTCAGGGGTTCATTAGCAGAGAGACAGGAAAGGGAGGGATTGGAGACCGAGGGAGAGGAATCCGAGGGAGAGGTCAGCGATGATAGCCATCCGAGGTCTCTAAGTCTCTCCAGCGAATCAGAGGATTCACAGAAAGGGGCTCCCGTGGTCAGAGCTAGGGGGTTGCCAGAGGGAACACCCCAGGAAGGAGGGGCCAGAGGGGACTCAGAGAGCAGCAGCTGGAAATCGGGACCAGCTTCCCCACCGGAGAGCAGTAAGGGGGAGGAGTCCCAAGCATCGGCAGCAGGCAGCTTTCCGTCAGCGGAAGGACATGAGTCAGGGTTAGCCACGGCAGAGCAGACCGCCAAACTGTTCATAGACCACGTGTTCAAAGTCCACGGTCTGCCACGGTCTATTCTCTCCGACCGGGGGCGACAGTTCATCTCGAACTTCTGGCAGAAGCTGATGGGCATTCTGAACGTCAAAGTCAATTTGGCGTCGGCGAGACACCCACAGACCAACGGGCAAGCGGAGAGGGTCAACGCCATCATGCAGCAGTACCTGAGATGCTACGCCAATCAGCAGCCCACGACATGGGTGGACTACCTGCCACTCGCCGAGTTCGCTTACAACAATACGAAGCACGTGTCGACGGGGGTGACGCCGTTCTTCGCCAACAACGGGAGGCATCCCAGAACCTTCCCGGGTTTAGAGAGAGTGGGGGAGGGGGAGCCACAGGCAGCGGAAGCCTTAGCGTCGGAGTTGCAGGAAGTCCACGAACAACTCAGGAGGCAGTTAGAACTAGCAAAGCACGCATACAAGGTGCAGGCTGACAGACACAGAAGAGTTGGGGAAGACATACAGGTGGGAGACTGGGTCTGGTTAGCAGCGCAAGCAGTGCCGACCAGATCGTTAGCGAAGAAGAAGCTAGGGCATAAGCAGCTAGGACCTTACCAAGTCCAGGCACAGGTCAATCCAGTGGCCTTCCGGTTGGCTCTTCCGGAAGGTTCCAGAATGCATCCGGTGTTCCATAGATCGGTGCTCACGCCCTACAAAGCACCTCATAGATTTCAGGAGCCAGACACAGCACCAGACCCGCTCAGAGAAGGGCCCAGAAAGGGGGGGTCGCCTAGGAGGGGGCACATCAACGAGGTCACAGAGATTTTAGACTCGAGATGGGGGGAAGAGGGAGTAGAATATCTCCTAGCCAGAGAGGGTACCCCGGCCAGTGCCAACAGCTGGGTACCGGACTATGCCTTGGAGGAGCCTCTGCTCAAAGAGGAGTTTCATGCCATCTTCCCGCACAGGCCCATGCCAGCAGAGTATTTCGACGACTGGCTCTTCACACCCACTCTTTCAGCCAGCACATTCCAGGGGTTCGCCTCGGACGAGGAACAGGCACCAGTCCCGAGCTCCCAGGTGGGTTCGCCACCAGGGTCTGCCTCAGACCACTCGTATTGGTGGGACGATCAACCAGAGGAGCAGTGGCGCAGGAAGTGGCTGCGGGGTCCTTGGCTGGGACCACCCGAAGAGGGGGAGGGGGGCGAGACGGACATGGACGTGTTGGGGGACAACGTAGGGTTCGAGCACGGAGACAGAGAGATGGAGGCAGAGGAGAGCGAGGTCGACGAGTACATGGGGGACGAACTGTATCCTGCACGCACCCCCGCTACGACGGAGCACCCAGTACCCACACCGGAAGGAGGGGAGGGGGGAAGGGGGGGCTTCGAGGGGGGATGGATGTCAGGGGTTCATTAGCAGAGAGACAGGAAAGGGAGGGATTGGAGACCGAGGGAGAGGAATCCGAGGGAGAGGTCAGCGATGATAGCCATCCGAGGTCTCTAAGTCTCTCCAGCGAATCAGAGGATTCACAGAAAGGGGCTCCCGTGGTCAGAGCTAGGGGGTTGCCAGAGGGAACACCCCAGGAAGGAGGGGCCAGAGGGGACTCAGAGAGCAGCAGCTGGAAATCGGGACCAGCTTCCCCACCGGAGAGCAGTAAGGGGGAGGAGTCCCAAGCATCGGCAGCAGGCAGCTTTCCGTCAGCGGAAGGACATGAGTCAGGGTTAGCCACGCCTGCATCAGAGAGCGAGGAAACGGTCAAAAGGAAGGTCAGGGGCAGCGCGCGCGCGCCAAGTTCAAATGTACAAGAGGGGGGCGCAATGAGCAGCCCGGAGAGGGAGCCGGGTCCTAAAGCCCGGCGAAGAGAGGGGGAGGAGTCCGAAGGGTCCGCTTCCGAGGCGTCCAGGAAGGAAGGCACCCAGGGGGGTAGTAGGACCCAGAGGAGGAAGGAGAAACGTAGAAGGTGGAGTAAGGCTAGAGTCTTAAACTGGTGTACAGGGGGCGGAGACTCAGACGAGGCTTCGCTGGTCTAGGGTCTAGACGTAGAGACGCACGCTAGGGTTTGAAAATGGGAACTAAACTTCAATAAAGACTTTGTACAGTTCTGCTGGCTAGCGTTGGTCTACTGTGAGCTGAGACCTGGGGGGCCGTCTCTGACAACTACATTTTGCTTTGCTATTTGTTGGTGAATGAACACCGAGTGAAAAAATCCCAGCCTATTCGTCTTGTTTCTATTGAGATGGGACGAAAACACGTATGCTTAATTTGGGCTGATAACAAACATTTCACTGCGTGATTTTTGGTTGAATGTGCATTCTAATCCGAAAAGCAGCAATTGCAAGTAAGGGCAATCAAAGCTTATTCATCTTCTTTCTGCACATATAGTAGCGAAAAGACGGTGTTTTGTCATTTGGGTCTCATTACATACACTTTGCGATTTCTGGGGTAATGTTGCATTAACACCAAAGAACACAACTTGAAATAAGCGACATCCAAGAGTCTTGTTTCGATGTAGCTGGAACGCAAAACAACCTGTTTTGCTCTGTTTTAGCTTACTACACTTTGCTTTGCTATTTGTTGGTGAATAAACACCGAATGAAAAAATCCCAGCTTATTCGTCTTGTTTCTATTGAGATGGAACGAAAACACGTATGCTTAATTTGGGCTGATAACAAACATTTCACTGCGTGATTTTTGGTTCAATGTGCATTCTAATCCGAAAAGCAGCAATTGCAAGTAAGCGCAATCAAAGCTTATTCGTCTTCTTTCTGCGTATATGGTAGCGAAAAGACGGTGTTTTGTCATTTGGGTCTCATTACATACACTTTGCGATTTCTGGGTTAATGTTGCATTAACACCAAAGAACACAACTTGAAATAAGCGACATCCAAGATTCTTGTTTCGATGTAGCTGGAACGCAAAACAACCTGTTTTGCTCTGTTTTAGCTTACTACACTTTGATTTGCTATTTGTTGGTGAATGAACACCGAATGAAAAAATCCCAGCTTATTCGTCTTGTTTCTATTGAGATGGGACGAAAACACGTATGCTTAATTTGGGCTGATAACAAACATTTCACTGCGTGATTTTTGGTTGAATGTGCATTCTAATCCGAAAAGCAGCAATTGCAAGTAAGCGCAATCAAAGCTTATTCGTCTTCTTTCTGCGCATATGGTAGCGAAAAGACGGTGTTTTGTCATTTGGGTTTCATTACATACACTTTGCGATTTCTGGGTTAATGTTGCATTAACACCAAAGAACACAACTTGAAATAAGCGACATCCAAGATTCTTGTTTCGATGTAGCTGGAACGCAAAACAACCTGTTTTGCTCTGTTTTAGCTTACTACACTTTGATTTGCTATTTGTTGGTGAATGAACACCGAATGAAAAAATCCCACCTTATTCGTCTTGTTTCTATTGAGATGGAAGCAAAACACGTATGCTTAATTTGGGCTGATGACAAACATTTCACTGCGTGATTTTTGGTTGAATGTGCACTCTAATCTGAAAAGCAGCAATTGCAAGTAAGCGCAATCAAAGCTTATTCGTCTTCTTTCTGCACATATAGTAGCGAAAAGACGGTGTTTTGTCATTTGGGTCTCATTACATACACTTTGCGATTTCTGGGTTAATGTTGCATTAACACCAAAGAACACAACTTGAAATAAGCGACATCCAAGATTCTTGTTTCGATGTAGCTGGAACGCAAAACAACCTGTTTTGCTCTGTTTTAGATTACTATGCTTTGCTATTTGTTGGTGAATGATCACCGAGTGAAAAAATCCCAGCTTATTCGTCTTGTTTCTATTGAGATGGAACGAAAACACGTATGCTTAATTTGGGCTGATAACAAACATTTCACTGCGTGATTTTTGGTTGAATGTGCATTCTAATCCAAAAAGCAGCAATTGCAAGTAAGCGCAATCAAAGCTTATTCGTCTTCTTTCTGCGTATATGGTAGCGAAAAGACGGTGTTTTGTCATTTGGGTCTCATTACATACACTTTGCGATTTCTGGGTTAATGTTGCATTAACACCAAAGAACACAACTTGAAATAAGCGACATCCAAGATTCTTGTTTCGATGTAGCTGGAACGCAAAACAACCTGTTTTGCTCTGTTTTAGCTTACTACACTTTGATTTGCTATTTGTTGGTGAATGAACACCGAATGAAAAAATCCCAGCTTATTCGTCTTGTTTCTATTGAGATGGGACGAAAACACGTATGCTTAATTTGGGCTGATAACAAACATTTCACTGCGTGATTTTTGGTTGAATGTGCATTCTAATCCGAAAAGCAGCAATTGCAAGTAAGCGCAATCAATGCTTATTCGTCTTCTTTCTGCGCATATGGTAGCGAAAAGACGGTGTTTTGTCATTTGGGTTTCATTACATACTGTCAGGGTTGCTCCAAGATCCTAGCTCACAGAGGATCACGCTAGCCAACGGTCATTAAGTAAAAGTCTTTATTGAGTTACAGTTTCCATTCTCAAGCTGCTGCGTGCAACTCTACGTCTAGTAGCTAGACCGGCGAAGCTCCGTCTGAATCTCCGCCCCTCGTACACCAACTTAATATCCTAGCCCTGCTCCACCTTTTCCGCCTGACTGTTCTTCTCTGGGTCCCTCTGCCCCCCTGGGTCTCTTCCTTCCGGGATTCTTCTGACGCTGACCCCCCGGACCCTCCTGTCTCCTTGCGCCGGGCTTTAGGACCTGGCTCCCTTTCCGGGCTGCCTACTGCGCCGCCTTCCTGTGCATTTGAACTTGGCGCGCGCGCCCAACCTTCCACCTTCCGTCTAACCGTCTCTTCGCTCCCAGATGGAGGTGTGGCCACTCCTGACTCGTGCCCTCCCTCCTGTTGTGAGCTGCCAGCGCTTGCCCCCTGGCTCCCTTCCTCTTCCCTGTTCTCTGGCGGTGACGCTGGTCCCGATCTCCAACTGCTCTCCTCTGAGTCCCCTCTGGCTCTATCTTCCTGGGGTGCCCCCCTAAACTCCCCCCTTGCCCTGGCCACTGGTGCTCCTTTCTGTGAATCCTCCGATTCACTGGAAAGACTCGGAGATCTCGGGTCGTCGTCATCACTCATCTTTTCTTCTGCCTCCTCCCCTTCGCTCTCTGTTTCCTCCCTTGCCCTTGCCTCTGCTCCTGAACCCCTGACATCCATCCCCCCCTCGAAGCCCCCCACTCCCCCTTCCCCTCCTTCCGGTGCTGGAGCTGGGTGCTGCTGTGTCAAGGGGACGAATGTCGGGTACCGTTCGCTTCCCGTAGCGGGCCTCCTTCCGAAGTCTTCCGGTTCTTCCTCCCTGCTCTCGTCGACGACGGTCACCTCTGCTTCCATCTCTGTGCCGCCGTGCTCGAAACCAGGGTCGTCCCCGAAAATGTCCATGTCCGTCTCTCCCTCACTTCCTCCTGGCGGCGTTGCTCGTCCTGGACCTTCTTGCCACTTCCTGCGCCACTGCTCCTCTGGTCTGTCGTCCCACCAATACGAGGGTTCTGAGGCAGATCCCGAGGGTGACCCCTCCGGGGAACGGACGTCTCGTGTCGGGTCCTCGTCCGAGTCGAACCCCCGGAACGTGCTGGCCGAAAGCGTGGGCGTGAAAAGCCAGTCGTCGAAAAAGTCTGCTGGCATTGGTCTATGTGGGAAGAGGGCATGAAACTCGTCTTTGAGCAGAGGTTCGTCCAAGGCGTAGCCCGGCACCCAGCTGTTCGCACTGGCCGGGGTGCCCTCCTTGGCGAGAAAGTATTCTACCCCTTCTTCCCCCCATCTGGAATCCAAAATCTCTGTGACTTCGTTGATGCGCTCCTTCTGTGCCCCTCCTGCGCGCCCTGTTCTGTCTCTGACCGGACTCGGCGCCGTTCCGGGTTCCTGAAACCTGTGCGGTGCCTTGTAGGGAGTGAGCACCGATCTGTGGAACACCGGATGCATTCTGGAACCCTCCGGAAGCGCCAGCCTGAAGGCCACCGGGTTGATCTGCTCTTCGACTTGATAGGGCCCCAGTTGCTTATGCCCTAGTTTCTTCTTGGCCAACGACCTGGCCGGCACTGCGTGGGCTGCTAACCAGACCCAGTCTCCCACGTGGAGCTCTTCGCCAACCCTTCTACTTTTGTCCGCTTGTACCTTGTATGCGTGCTTGGCCAGCTCCAGGTGGCGCCTCAGCTGATCGTGGACTTCCTGCAGCTCCGACGCGAACGCATCTGCCGTCTGCGGCTCCCCCTCCCCCAGCCTTTCCAGTCCCGGAAAGGTTCTGGGGTGCCTCCCGTTGTTGGCGAAGAACGGCGTGATCCCCGTGGACACGTGCTTCGTGTTGTTGTAGGCGAACTCGGCGAGCGGCAGGTAATCCACCCACGTCGCAGGCTGTTGATTTGCATAACACCTCAAGTACTGCTGCATGATGGCATTGACCCGCTCCGCTTGCCCGTTGGTCTGCGGGTGTCTCGCCGACGCCAGGTTGATCTTGACGTTCAGGAAGCCCATCAGCTTCTGCCAGAAATTCGAGATGAACTGCCGCCCCCGGTCGGACAGAATAGACCGTGGCAGACCGTGAACCGTGAACACGTGGTCTATGAACAGTTTGGCGGTTTGCTCCGCCGTGGTCACCTTCGCACACGGAATGAAATGTGCCATCTTGGAAAACAGGTCCACCACCACCAGCACTGCCGTCTTGCCCCTCGAGCTGGGCAGATCCGTGACAAAGTCCAGGGCCACTCTCTCCCAAGGTTCGACCGGAGTTTGCAGCGGTTCCAACAGTCCGGCCGGCGGTCTATGCACTGGCTTCGCCCTCTGGCAGGTGTCACACCTCGCCACGTAGTCCGCGACCTCCCCTCTCATTCCAGGCCACCAGAAATCCCTGGCGACTAATTCCACCGTCTTCTCCTTGCCGAAGTGCCCAGCCGTGGGCGCGTCGTGCAGCTGCTGCAGCACCTTGGTGCGAAGTTCGTCTCCCGGCACGTAGATGGCCCCTTTACGGATGAGCAATCCATCTCTTAGCTGGAAACCGTCGGCCGCTGCCTTGCCCCTTTGCACCTCTGCCATCTTTGCTTGTGCGAAGGAGTCCCCCTGCAACGCTCATCGCACCGCCTCCAGGTCCACGGTTGCCGCGGCGCACGCCCACACTGTTGGTGCGAAGATGTGCATGGCGGCCGCTGGCGTTGCGTCCTCCAGATACTGTGGCTTACGAGAGAGAGCGTCCGCCATGATGTTGGTGTCCCCCGGGACATACTCTATTCGGAAGTCGAAGTTCGCAAAGAACTCAGCCCAACGTATCTGCCTCTGGTTCAGGAACTGTGCCGTGCGCCAGTGCTCTAGGTTCTTGTGGTCCGTGCAAACCTGCACCGTGTGCTTGGCGCCGATCAGAAAGTGCCTCCACGCCTTGAACGCTGCATGAATGGCCAGCAACTCCCTGTCCCATATGGTGTAGTTCTGCTCGGACTTGCTGAGCTTCCTGGAGTAAAACGCTCCCGGTCGCCACACCCCTTGCGGGTCTTTCTGCAGCAGGACCGCCCCCACGGCTCTGTCCGAGGCGTCTGTCTCCACCCTCATCGGCTTGCTGGGGTTGACGTGAAGCAGCTGCTCTTCCGACGCGAAGAGACGCTTGAGTGCCTGAAAGGACTGTTCCGCCTGCTCTGTCCAAATGAACTTCTTTTTCTTGGAGCTAAGCGTGTCAGTGATGGCCGCCGTCTGCATAGCGAAGCCCTTGATAAACTTGCGATAGAAGTTCGCAAAGCCGACAAACCGTTGGACCTCCTTCCGGTTGTGCGGGCTCTTCCAATCCAACACCGCTCGAACCTTGGCGCTGTCCATGGCGAGCCCCTTGTCAGACAGCTTGTAGCCCAGAAAATCCACCTCCGTCACGTCAAATTGGCACTTCTCCAGCTTGGCGTAGAGCCTATGTTGCTTTAGCCTGTTCAGCACTTCCTTGACGTGTTTGTCATGCTCCTGTTGCGACTCCGAAAAGATCAGGATGTCATCTAAGAAACAGACGCACGTCTTGTAGAGAAGTCCCGCCAACACGTGATGCATGAATGCTTGAAAAACGTGGGAGCCATTTTGCAATCCAAACGGCATAACTCTATATTCGTAGGTCCCCAGTGGCGTGAACATGGCTGTTTTCCACTCATCTCCCTCCCGCATGCGAATGAGGTTGTACGCCCCTCGCAGGTCCAACTTGGTGAACACTCTGCCCTTCCGCACCTTTGCGAGGAGGTCGTCAATTCGGGGCATGGGGAAGTCCGATGGCTTAGTCACACTGTTCAAGATCCTGTAATCCACTACAAGTCTCTTTTGGGGCGTATCCCGCTTCTTAACGAAGAACACCGGACTGCCTCCCGCTGCCTTGGACTCTCGGATGAAACCGCGCTCCAAATTATGATCTATGAACTCTTTGAGTTCTTGCAGTTCGTCCTCTGACATGGAATACAGTCTCCCCTTAGGCAGCGCCGCCCCTGGCAGCAGGTCAATCTTGCAGTCATATGGCCTGTGAGGTGGTAGCCTGTCTGCCTCCTTCTCGCAGAAAACTTCCAAAAATTCTGCGTACTTGTGGGGAATCGCTTGCAGCGTGCCTAGCAGCAGCTGTGACTCCTCTTCCTCTCCTTCCTGCCTGGGCACGATGCAGTGTTCAGCACAAAAGGAAGAGCCGAAGGTCAGCTGCCTCTGGTACCAAGCCAGCGTTGGGCTGTGCTTGTCCAGCCAACTCATGCCCAACACAATGGGCGTGTCCGATAATTGAGTGACGTTGAAGCTGATGACTTCTTTGTGATTCCCAAGTCGCATCACCATTGGTGGCGTTTGCTGCACCACTTGCCCCCCTAGCAGCTCCCTACCGTCCACCGTGACAACCTGCAGGGGCAGTGTGGCCGGCAGCAACTGTATAGCATGCTTGTTGACAAAGTCCTGCCCTATAAAGTCCGCATTGCTGCCTGAGTCAATGGTGATTGGCACGTCCATGGTGATGCCATTGGGCAGCTGGAGAGATGCGGTGAGCCTCACCACTGGTTTGGGCGGGAGGGGGTTCACGGGCTGTAAAATCTCTGGGGACTGCATCATTAATACGTCTGGCTGGGCCCCAGTGCCTCTTCCTCCAGCCAGACTGCGTCGTTTCCCTGCTGTGGTCCTCCTTGCTGCGTTGCTGCAGTCACCATTGCTGAGGCTGCAGTGAGCTTGTTGAGCCTCTGGGGACACTCTTTCGCCATATGCCCTGGCTCCTCACAGACGTAACACTTCCTGTTCCCTCTAGGAGGCTTCGCTTTCACTGCTGCTGGTGCTAGGGCTCTGGTTGCTGACTGAGCCCTGGCACCTCCAACCTCCATAGGTTCAGCTCCTCCTCCTGGCGGAGGCGTGGATTGCGTACGCGCTGCTTCTCTGGGAAAGAAGGAGGAGCCCCTGGCTGGTTCGCGCCCTCCACGCCCTTCGTCCCTGCTCCACGGACGTCCTTCCAGCCGCACCCCCACTGCCAGCGCCCTCTGCACGACCTCCTGGGTGGTTCGGGGTCTCTCCCCCCTCGCAATTTCATCTTTCACAGAGCTGTGTAATCCCTCCCAGAACAGGTCTCTTACAGGAGCCGAATCTCTGTCCCATTCTAGGGCACTGGCCAAGGCGAAAAAGCGGGCATGGTACTGCCGTACGCTGGCCCTTCCCTGTTTCAGTCCATGAATCTGTTGCCTAGCAAGATCCACGTCAATGCTTGATAAAAAACACGCATCCATCGCTTTAATAAAGGCATTCGCATTTTGGAGCGCCGGATCGTTATCCCTCCACAAATTGCGCAGCCATGCTCTGGCATCCCCATGCAAATAGGACATGATGAATCCCACTTTCTCTTGCTCATCTCTAAAATCTTTACTCAGCAGTTGCAGTGCACACAGTACGTCTGCTCTAAAATTGGGATACTGTTGCAGGTTCCCATCGAAGTGAGAGACCAGACCGCCTGTGCGTCTCCCCAAACCAATCCCCTCTGGTTTGGGTGTCTGTTGCCCTTGCTTCGTAAGCACTTCCAACCTGACCTGGAGATCCCTGTAGGCGGCAGCGGCGTCCTCCTCTCTCTTCCTGGATGCGAGAGCCTCGGCATTCAGCTGTGACACTGCTTCTCTGAGTTCCGCTATCTGCTGTTCAGCCGTCATGTCGGCTGCCGTTCGTGAGCTCGCTAGTAGGCACCTGCTTCTCTCCTCTCCTCGAGGCTGTAGATGCCCACAATTTTTGAGACGGAGCTTACTGTCAGGGTTGCTTCAAGATCCTAGCTCACCGAGGATCACGCTAGCCAACGGTCATTAAGTAAAAGTCTTTATTGAGTTACAGTTTCCATTCTCAAGCTGCTGCGTGCAACTCTACGTCTAGTAGCTAGACCGGCGAAGCTCCGTCTGAATCTCCGCCCCTCGTACACCAACTTAATATCCTAGCCCTGCTCCACCTTTTCCGCCTGACTGTTCTTCTCTGTGTCCCTCTGCCCCCCTGTGTCTCTTCCTTCCGGGATTCTTCTGACGCTGACCCCCCGGACCCTCCTGTCTCCTTGCGCCGGGCTTTAGGACCTGGCTCCCTTTCCGGGCTGCCTACTGCGCCGCCTTCCTGTGCATTTGAACTTGGCGCGCGCGCCCAACCTTCCACCTTCCGTCTAACCGTCTCTTCGCTCCCAGATGGAGGTGTGGCCACTCCTGACTCGTGCCCTCCCTCCTGTTGTGAGCTGCCAGCGCTTGCCCCCTGGCTCCCTTCCTCTTCCCTGTTCTCTGGCGGTGACGCTGGTCCCGATCTCCAACTGCTCTCCTCTGAGTCCCCTCTGGCTCTATCTTCCTGGGGTGCCCCCCTAAACTCCCCCCTTGCCCTGGCCACTGGTGCTCCTTTCTGTGAATCCTCCGATTCACTGGAAAGACTCGGAGATCTCGGGTCGTCGTCATCACTCATCTTTTCTTCTGCCTCCTCCCCTTCGCTCTCTGTTTCCTCCCTTGCCCTTGCCTCTGCTCCTGAACCCCTGACACATACACTTTGCGATTTCTGGGTTAATGTTGCATTAACACCAAAGAACACAACTTGAAATAAGCGACATCCAAGATTCTTGTTTCGATGTACCTGGAACGCAAAACAACCTGTTTGGCTCTGTTTTAGCTTACTACACTTTGATTTGCTATTTGTTGGTGAATGAACACCGAATGAAAAAATCCCACCTTATTCGTCTTGTTTCTATTGAGATGGAACGAAAACACGTATGCTTAATTTGGGCTGATGACAAACATTTCACTGCGTGATTTTTGGGTGAATGTGCACTCTAATCTGAAAAGCAGCAATTGCAAGTAAGCGCAATCAAAGCTTATTCGTCTTCTTTCTGCACATATAGTAGCGAAAAGACGGTGTTTTGTCATTTGGGTCTCATTACATACATTTTGCGATTTCTGGGTTAATGTTGCATTAACACCAAAGAACACAACTTGAAATAAGCGACATCCAATATTCTTGTTTCGATGTAGCTGGAACGCAAAACAACCTGTTTTGCTCTGTTTTAGCTTACTACATTTTGCTTTGCTATTTGTTGGTGAATGAACAAGGAATGAAAAAGTCCCAGCTTATTCGTCTTGTTTCTATTGAGATGGGACGAAAACACGTATGCTTAATTTGGGCTGATAACAAACATTTCACTGCGTGATTTTTGGTTGAATGTGCATTCTAATCCGAAAAGCAGCAATTGCAAGTAAGGGCAATCAAAGCTTATTCATCTTCTTTCTGCACATATAGTAGCGAAAAGACGGTGTTTTGTCATTTGGGTCTCATTACATACACTTTGCGATTTCTGGGGTAATGTTGCATTAACACCAAAGAACACAACTTGAAATAAGCGACATCCAAGATTCTTGTTTCGATGTAGCTGGAACGCAAAACAACCTGTTTTGCTCTGTTTTAGCTTACTACACTTTGATTTGCTATTTGTTGGTGAATGAACAACGAATGAAAAAATCCCAGCTTATTCGTCTTGTTTCTATTGAGATGGGACGAAAACACGTATGCTTAATTTGGGCTGATAACAAACATTTCACTGCGTGATTTTTGGGTGAATGTGCACTCTAATCTGAAAAGCAGCAATTGCAAGTAAGCGCAATCAAAGCTTATTCGTCTTCTTTCTGCACATATAGTAGCGAAAAGACGATGTTTTGTCATTTGGGTCTCATTACATACACTTTGCGATTTCTGGGGTAATGTTGCATTAACACCAAAGAACACAACTTGAAATAAGCGACATCCAAGATTCTTGTTTCGATGTAGCTGGAACGCAAAACAACCTGTTTTGCTCTGTTTTAGCTTACTATGCTTTGCTATTTGTTGGTGAATGAACACCGAGTGAAAAAATCCCAGCTTATTCGTCTTGTTTCTATTGAGATGGAACGAAAACACGTATGCTTAATTTGGGCTGATAAAAAACATTTCACTGCGTGATTTTTGGTTGAATGTGCATTCTAATCCGAAAAGCAGCAATTGCAAGTAAGGGCAATCAAAGCTTATTCATCTTCTTTCTGCACATATAGTAGCGAAAAGACGGTGTTTTATCATTTGGGTCTCATTACATACACTTTGCGATTTCTGGGGTAATGTTGCATTAACACCAAAGAACACAACTTGAAATAAGCGACATCGAAGATTCTTGTTTCGATGTAGCTGGAACGCAAAACAACCTGTTTTGCTCTGTTTTAGCTTACTACACTTTGATTTGCTATTTGTTGGTGAATGAACACCGAATGAAAAAATCCCAGCTTATTCGTCTTGTTTCTATTGAGATGGGACGAAAACACGTATGCTTAATTTGGGCTGATAACAAACATTTCACTGCGTGATTTTTGGTTGAATGTGCATTCTAATCCGAAAAGCAGCAATTGCAAGTAAGCGCAATCAAAGCTTATTCGTCTTCTTTCTGCGTATATGGTAGCGAAAAGACGGTGTTTTGTCATTTGGGTCTCATTACATACACTTTGCGATTTCTGGGTTAATGTTGCATTAACACCAAAGAACACAACTTGAAATAAGCGACATCCAAGATTCTTGTTTCGATGTAGCTGGAACGCAAAACAACCTGTTTTGCTCTGTTTTAGCTTACTACATTTTGCTTTGCTATTTGTTGGTGAATGAACAAGGAATGAAAAAGTCCCAGCTTATTCGTCTTGTTTCTATTGAGATGGAACGAAAACACGTATGCTTAATTTGGGCTGATAACAAACATTTCACTGCGTGATTTTTGGTTGAATGTGCATTCTAATCCGAAAAGCAGCAATTGCAAGTAAGGGCAATCAAAGCTTATTCGTCTTCTGCACATATGGTAGCTAAAACACGGTTTTTTGTCATTTGGGTCTCATTACATAAACTTTGCTGTCAGGGGTTCAGGAGCAGAGGGACAGGAAAGGGAGGGATTGGAGACCGAGGGAGAGGAATCCGAGGGAGAGGTCAGTGATGATAGCCATCCGAGGTCTCTAAGTCTCTCCAGCGAATCAGAGGATTCACAGAAAGGGGCTCCCGTGGTCAGAGCTAGGGGGTTGCCAGAGGGAACACCCCAGGAAGGAGGGGCCAGAGGGGACTCAGAGAGCAGCAGCTGGAAATCGGGACCAGCTTCCCCACCGGAGAGCAGTAAGGGGGAGGAGTCCCAAGCATCGGCAGCAGGCAGCTTTCCGTCAGCGGAAGGACATGAGTCAGGGTTAGCCACGCCTGCATCAGAGAGCGAGGAAACGGTCAAAAGGAAGGTCGGGGGCAGCGCGCGCGCGCCAAGTTCAAATGTACAAGAGGGAGGCGCAATGAGCAGCCCGGAGAGGGAGCCGGGTCCCAAAGCACGCCGAAGAGAGGGGGAGGAGTCCGAAGGGTCCGCTTCCGAGGCGTCCAGGAAGGAAGGCACCCAGGGGGGTAGTAGGACCCAGAGGAGGAAGGAGAAACATAGGAGGTGGAGTAAGGCTAGAGTCTTAAACTGGTGTACAGGGGGCGGAGACTCAGACGAGGCTTCGCTGGTCTAGGGTCTAGACGTAGAGACGCACGCTAGGGTTTGAAAATGGGAACTAAACTTCAATAAAGACTTGTACAGTTCCGCTGGCTAGCGTTGGTCTTCTGTGAGCTGAGACCTGGGGGCCGTCTCTGACAGTAAGCCTCGTCTCACAGTTTCATCGGTTTTCTTCGCCTCAAGCATCGCTGCGGGAGTGAGGCAGGGAGGGCAGAAGACTGGTGCCTTGCAAGCTCACAAGAGTCAGGCGAGATGACTACAGAACAGAAAATAGCTTCCCTGCAAGAAGCGGTGACACAACTCAGCGCTGAAATAATCGCATCCAGGAAGAGGGAGGAAGAAGCGGCAGCTGCCTGCAGAGATCTTCAAGCCAGGTTGGAAGGGCTTGTGAAGCAGGGGCTACCGGGACCCAGATCCGAGGGAATTGGGCTGGGGAAGAGAGGAGGCAGCATTGTATCTCATTTTGATGGGAATTTGCAGCAGTACCCCAATTTCCGAGCAGATGTGCTGTTTGCGCTGCAGCTGCTGGATAGAGACTTTAGAGATGAGCGGGAGAAAGTGGGGTTTATTTTGTCTCATCTGCATGGGGACGCGAAAGCATGGCTGCGCAATCTGTGGAGGGATAATGATCCAGCGCTCCAAAGCGCAGATGCATTCATTAAAGCAATGGACTCCTGTTTCTTATCCAACATAGACATTGACATTGCCCGGAAAGACATATTTGGGCTAAGACAAGGGAAAGCCAGCGTAAGGCAGTATCATTCCCGGTTTTTTGCATTGGTCAACGCGCTGAATTGGGATAAGGATTCTCCGCCAGTTAGAGACCTTTTTTTGGAGGGATTGAACCCACAAATCAAGGATGAGATGGCACGGGGAGAGAGACCCACAACCACTCAGCAAGTGGTTGAAAGAGCGCTGTCAATTGGGGTGAGGCAGGAGGAACGCCCATGGAGCAAAGAAGAAGGGCGTTGGGGACGCACACCAGCGAGAGTGCCCTCCCTCTTGACTAGAGAGGCAGCGTGTGCGCAGTCCACGCCTCCACAGGGAGGGGGCGACGAGCAGATGGAGATTGGCGGTGCTAGGGCTCACTCAGCTACCAGAGCCTTAACACCGGGAGCAGTAAAACCGAAGCTGCCTAGAAGGAACAGGAAGTGCTATATATGTGAGAGTGAAGAGCACATGGCGAAAGAGTGTCCCCAGAGGATCCACAAGCACACTGCAGCTTCAGTGACAGTATTGGAAACAACTCAGCAGAGAGAAACACAGCAGGGAAACGACCAAGTCTGGCTGGAAACGGAGGCACTGGGGCCCAGCCAGACGAGTCAGTGAAGAAGCCCCCAGAGATTTTACAGCCCACAGACCCCCTCCCGCCCAAACCAGTGGTGCAGCTCACCGCATCGCTCCAGCTGCCCAATGGGCTCACCTTAGAAGTGCCTATTACAATTGACTCTGGCAGTAATGCAGACTTTATAGGACTGGAGTTCATTCAACAACACAACGTAGCTTTACTGCCAGCCACGCTGCCCCTGAAGGTTGTCACGGTGGATGGCAGGGAACTGCTAGGGGGGCAGGTGGTGCAGCAGACGCCGCCGATGGTGATGCAAATTGGGAATCACCGGGAGGTCATCAGCTTCAATGTCACCCAACTGTCGGACACGCCTGTAGTATTAGGCATGAGTTGGCTGCACAGGCACAGCCCAGCATTGGCTTGGTACCAGCGCCAACTGACTTTTGGCTCCTCCTACTGTGCAGAACACTGCATTATACCCAGCCCAGAAGGGGAAGAGGAGGACCCGCAGTTACAGTTGGGCACGCTGCAAGCAGTACCCCTCAAGTATGCGGAGTTTTTGGAGGTATTCTGCGAGAAGGAGGCGGACAAGCTACCTCCTCACAGACCCTATGATTGCAAGATTGACCTCCTGCCGGGGGCGACGCTGCCAACTGGGAAACTGTACTCCATGTCTGAGGATGAACTGCAGGAACTCAGGGAGTTCATAGATCACAATTTGAAGCGTGGGTTCATCCGGGAGTCGAAAGCGGTGGGAGGCAGTCCAGTATTCTTTGTGAAGAAGCGGGACACGCCCCAACGGAGGCTGGTGGTGGACTTCAGAATTTTAAATTCGAAAACCAAGCCCTCAGCTTTCCCCATGCCCAAGATAGACGACCTGCTCGCGACGGTGCGGAAAGGACGCGTTTTCACCAAGTTGGATCTACGTGGGGCGTACAACCTGATTCGCATGCGCGACGGCGACGAGTGGAAGACGGCCATGTTCACGCCTCTGGGCACCTACGAATACAGAGTTATGCCCTTCGGATTACAAAATGGCTCTCACACTTTCCAAGCCTTTATGCATCATGTGCTGGCGGGGCTCCTTTACAAGAAGTGCGTATGCTTCCTGGACGACATCCTGATTTTTTCAGAATCGCGAGAGGCGCACGAGAGGGATGTCAGGGAAGTTCTGCAGAGACTGAAGGAGCACAGGCTGTACGCCAAGCTGGAGAAGTGCCAGTTCGACGTGACGGAGGTGGATTTCCTGGGCTACAAGTTGTCGGACAAGGGGCTCGCCATGGACAGCGCCAAGGTTCGCACAGTTTTGGATTGGAAAAGCCCGCGCAATCGGAAGGAAGTCCAGCGGTTTGTCGGCTTTGCCAACTTTTACCGCAAGTTCATCAAGGGATTTGCCATGCAGACAGCGGCCATCACCGACACGCTCAGCTCCAAGAAGAAGAAATTCATCTGGACGGAGCAAGCGGAGCAGTCCTTTCAGAAACTCAAGCGTCTCTTCGCGTCCGAAGAGCAGCTGCTGCATGTGAATCCCAGCAGACCCATGAGGGTGGAGACAGACGCCTCAGACAGAGCCGTGGGAGCTGTCCTGTTGCAACAAGACCAGCAGGGGAACTGGAGGCCGTGCGCCTTCTACTCGAGGAAGCTCAGCAAGTCGGAGCAGAATTACACTATCTGGGACAGGGAGTTGCTAGCCATACATGCAGCATTCAAGGCATGGAGGCACTTCCTCATCGGAGCCAGACATACAGTGCAGGTCCACACGGACCACAAGAATCTGGAGTACTGGCGCACGGCTAGGTTCCTCAACCAGAGACACATTAGATGGGCAGAGTTCTTCGCGGACTTCGACTTCAAGATAGAGTACATCCCAGGCGACAACAACGTGATGGCGGATGCATTGTCCAGAAAACCGCAATACCTTGAGGAGGCGGCACCGTCGGCGGCCAAGCACATTTTCGCACCGGAAGCGTGGGCATGCGCGTCGGCAACCGTGGACCTGGACGCCGTACGTCGCGCGCTGCGGGAAGACCCCTTCGCACAGGCCAAGATGGAGGAGGTGCACAGGGGCACAGCGAGGGCCGACGAGTTCCAGATACGCGATGGGTTGCTCCTCCACAAGGGAGCACTCTACGTGCCGGGAGACGACCTCCGCGCAAGGGTCCTGCAGCAGCTACACGACGCTCCCACCGCCGGGCACTTTGGCAAAGAAAAGACTGTCGAACTCGTAGCCAGAGACTTTTGGTGGCCCAAGATGCGGGGGGGAGTAGCGGATTACGTCTCGAGATGTGACACCTGCCAAAGGGCCAAGTCAGTTCACAAACCGCCGGCAGGACTGCTGGAACCGCTGCAGACACCGTCTGAACCGTGGGAGAGGGTGGCCCTGGACTTCGTCACGGATCTGCCCAGCTCGAGGGGAAAGACAGCGGTGCTAGTGGTGGTGGACATGTTTACTAAGATGGCACACTTCATTCCGTGTGCGAAGGTAGCCACGGCAGAGCAGACCGCCAAACTGTTCATAGACCACGTGTTCAAGGTCCACGGTCTGCCACGGTCTATTCTCTCCGACCGGGGGCGCCAGTTCATCTCGAACTTCTGGCAGAAGCTGATGGGCATTCTGAACGTCAAAGTCAATTTGGCGTCGGCGAGACACCCACAGACCAACGGGCAAGCGGAGAGGGTCAACGCCATCATGCAGCAGTACCTGAGATGCTACGCCAATCAGCAGCCCACGACATGGGTGGACTACCTGCCACTCGCCGAATTCGCTTACAACAATACGAAGCACGTGTCGACGGGGGTGACGCCGTTCTTCGCCAACAACGGGAGGCATCCCAGAACCTTCCCGGGTTTAGAGAGAGTGGGGGAGGGGGAGCCACAGGCAGCGGAAGCCTTAGCGTCGGAGTTGCAGGAAGTCCACGAACAACTCAGGAGGCAGTTAGAACTAGCAAAGCACGCATACAAGGTGCAGGCTGACAGACACAGAAGAGTTGGGGAAGACATACAGGTGGGAGACTGGGTCTGGTTAGCAGCTCAAGCAGTGCCGACCAGATCGTTAGCGAAGAAGAAGCTAGGGCATAAGCAGCTAGGACCTTACCAAGTCCAGGCACAGGTCAATCCAGTGGCCTTCCGGTTGGCTCTTCCGGAAGGTTCCAGAATGCATCCGGTGTTCCATAGATCGGTGCTCACGCCCTACAAAGCACCTCATAGATTTCAGGAGCCAGACACAGCACCAGACCCGCTCAGAGAAGGGCCCAGAAAGGGGGGGTCGCCTAGGAGGGGGCACATCAACGAGGTCACAGAGATTTTAGACTCGAGATGGGGGGAAGAGGGAGTAGAATATCTCCTAGCCAGAGAGGGTACCCCGGCCAGTGCCAACAGCTGGGTACCGGACTATGCCTTGGAGGAGCCTCTGCTCAAAGAGGAGTTTCATGCCATCTTCCCGCACAGGCCCATGCCAGCAGAGTATTTCGACGACTGGCTCTTCACACCCACTCTTTCAGCCAGCACATTCCAGGGGTTCGCCTCGGACGAGGAACAGGCACCAGTCCCGAGCTCCCAGGTGGGTTCGCCACCAGGGTCTGCCTCAGACCACTCGTATTGGTGGGACGATCAACCAGAGGAGCAGTGGCGCAGGAAGTGGCTGCGGGGTCCTTGGCTGGGACCACCCGAAGAGGGGGAGGGGGGCGAGACGGACATGGACGTGTTGGGGGACAACGTGGGGTTCGAGCACGGGGACAGAGAGATGGAGGCAGAGGAGAGCGAGGTCGACGAGTACATGGGGGACGAACTGTATCCTGCACGCACCCCCGCTACGACGGAGCACCCAGTACCCACACCGGAAGGAGGGGAGGATGGATGTCAGGGGTTCAGGAGCAGAGGGACAGGAAAGGGAGGGATTGGAGACCGAGGGAGAGGAATCCGAGGGAGAGGTCAGCGATGATAGCCATCCGAGGTCTCTAAGTCTCTCCAGCGAATCAGAGGATTCACAGAAAGGGGCTCCCGTGGTCAGAGCTAGGGGGTTGCCAGAGGGAACACCCCAGGAAGGAGGGGCCAGAGGGGACTCAGAGAGCAGCAGCTGGAAATCGGGACCAGCTTCCCCACCGGAGAGCAGTAAGGGGGAGGAGTCCCAAGCATCGGCAGCAGGCAGCTTTCCGTCAGCGGAAGGACATGAGTCAGGGTTAGCCACGCCTGCATCAGAGAGCGAGGAAACGGTCAAAAGGAAGGTCGGGGGCAGCGCGCGCGCGCCAAGTTCAAATGTACAAGAGGGAGGCGCAATGAGCAGCCCGGAGAGGGAGCCGGGTCCCAAAGCACGCCGAAGAGAGGGGGAGGAGTCCGAAGGGTCCGCTTCCGAGGCGTCCAGGAAGGAAGGCACCCAGGGGGGTAGTAGGACCCAGAGGAGGAAGGAGAAACGTAGGAGGTGGAGTAAGGCTAGAGTCTTAAACTGGTGTACAGGGGGCGGAGACTCAGACGAGGCTTCGCTGGTCTAGGGTCTAGACGTAGAGACGCACGCTAGGGTTTGAAAATGGGAACTAAACTTCAATAAAGACTTTGTACAGTTCCGCTGGCTAGCGTTGGTCTTCTGTGAGCTGAGACCTGGGGGCCGTCTCTGACATTTGCGATTTCTGGGTTAATGTTGCATTAACACCAAAGAACACAACTTGAAATAAGCGACATCCAAGATTCTTGTTTCGATGTAGCTGGAACGCAAAACAACCTGTTTTGCTCTGTTTTAGATTACTATGCTTTGCTATTTGTTGGTGAATGAACAAGGAATGAAAAAGTTCCAGCTTATTCGTCTTCTTTCTATTGAGATGGAACGAAAACACGTATGCTTAATTTGGGCTGATAACAAACATTTCACTGCGTGATTTTTGGTTGAATGTGCATTCTAATCCGAAAAGCAGCAATTGCAAGTAAGGGCAATCAAAGCTTATTCATCTTCTTTCTGCACATATAGTAGCGAAAAGACGGTGTTTTGTCATTTGGGTCTCATTACATACACTTTGCGATTTCTGGGGTAATGTTGCATTAACACCAAAGAACACAACTTGAAATAAGCGACATCCAAGATTCTTGTTTCGATGTAGCTGGAACGCAAAACAACCTGTTTTGCTCTGTTTTAGATTACTATGCTTTGCTATTTGTTGGTGAATGAACACCGAGTGAAAAAATCCCAGCTTATTCGTCTTGTTTCTATTGAGATGGAACGAAAACACGTATGCTTAATTTGGGCTGATAACAAACATTTCACTGCGTGATTTTTGGTTGAATGTGCATTCTAATCCGAAAAGCAGCAATTGCAAGTAAGGGCAATCAAAGCTTATTCATCTTCTTTCTGCACATATAGTAGCGAAAAGACGGTGTTTTGTCATTTGGGTCTCATTACATACTGTCAGGGTTGCTTCAAGATCCTAGCTCACCGAGGATCACGCTAGCCAACGGTCATTAAGTAAAAGTCTTTATTGAGTTACAGTTTCCATTCTCAAGCTGCTGCGTGCAACTCTACGTCTAGTAGCTAGACCGGCGAAGCTCCGTCTGAATCTCCGCCCCTCGTACACCAACTTAATATCCTAGCCCTGCTCCACCTTTTCCGCCTGACTGTTCTTCTCTGTGTCCCTCTGCCCCCCTGGGTCTCTTCCTTCCGGGATTCTTCTGACGCTGACCCCCCGGACCCTCCTGTCTCCTTGCGCCGGGCTTTAGGACCTGGCTCCCTTTCCGGGCTGCCTACTGCGCCGCCTTCCTGTGCATTTGAACTTGGCGCGCGCGCCCAACCTTCCACCTTCCGTCTAACCGTCTCTTCGCTCCCAGATGGAGGTGTGGCCACTCCTGACTCGTGCCCTCCCTCCTGTTGTGAGCTGCCAGCGCTTGCCCCCTGGCTCCCTTCCTCTTCCCTGTTCTCTGGCGGTGACGCTGGTCCCGATCTCCAACTGCTCTCCTCTGAGTCCCCTCTGGCTCTATCCTCCTGGGGTGCCCCCCTATACTCCCCCCTTGCCCTGGCCACTGGTGCTCCTTTCTGTGAATCCTCCGATTCACTGGAAAGACTCGGAGATCTCGGGTCGTCGTCATCACTCATCTTTTCTTCTGCCTCCTCCCCTTCGCTCTCTGTTTCCTCCCTTGCCCTTGCCTCTGCTCCTGAACCCCTGACATCCATCCCCCCCTCGAAGCCCCCCACTCCCCCTTCCCCTCCTTCCGGTGCTGGAGCTGGGTGCTGCTGTGTCAAGGGGACGAATGTCGGGTACTGTTCGCTTCCCGTAGCGGGCCTCCTTCCGAAGTCTTCCGGTTCTTCCTCCCTGCTCTCGTCGACGACGGTCACCTCTGCTTCCATCTCTGTGCCGTCGTGCTCGAAACCAGGGTCGTCCCCGAAAACGTCCATGTCCGTCTCTCCCTCACTTCCTCCTGGCGGCGTTGCTCGTCCTGGACCTTCTTGCCACTTCCTGCGCCACTGCTCCTCTGGTCTGTCGTCCCACCAATACGAGGGTTCTGAGGCAGATCCCGAGGGTGACCCCTCCGGGGAACGGACGTCTCGTGTCGGGTCCTCGTCCGAGTCGAACCCCCGGAACGTGCTGGCCGAAAGCGTGGGCGTGAAAAGCCAGTCGTCGAAAAAGTCTGCTGGCATTGGTCTATGTGGGAAGAGGGCATGAAACTGGTCTTTGAGCAGAGGTTCGTCCAAGGCGTAGCCCGGCACCCAGCTGTTCGCACTGGCCGGGGTGCCCTCCTTGGCGAGAAAGTATTCTACCCCTTCTTCCCCCCATCTGGAATCCAAAATCTCTGTGACTTCGTTGATGCGCTCCTTCTGTGCCCCTCCTGCGCGCCCTGTTCTGTCTCTGACCGGACTCGGCGCCGTTCCGGGTTCCTGAAACCTGTGCGGTGCCTTGTAGGGAGTGAGCACCGATCTGTGGAACACCGGATGCATTCTGGAACCCTCCGGAAGCGCCAGCCTGAAGGCCACCGGGTTGATCTGCTCTTCGACTTGATAGGGCCCCAGTTGCTTATGCCCTAGTTTCTTCTTGGCCAACGACCTGGCCGGCACTGCGTGGGCTGCTAACCAGACCCAGTCTCCCACGTGGAGCTCTTTGCCAACCCTTCTGCGTTTGTCCGCTTGTACCTTGTATGCGTGCTTGGCCAGCTCCAGGTGGCGCCTCAGCTGATCGTGGACTTCCTGCAGTTCCGACGCGAACGCATCTGCCGTCTGCGGCTCCCCCTCCCCCAGCCTTTCCAGTCCCGGGAAGGTTCTGGGGTGCCTCCCGTTGTTGGCGAAGAACGGCGTGATCCCCGTGGACACGTGCTTCGTGTTGTTGTAGGCGAACTCGGCGAGCGGCAGGTAATCCACCCACGTCGCAGGCTGTTGATTTGCATAACACCTCAAGTACTGCTGCATGATGGCATTGACCCGCTCCGCTTGCCCGTTGGTCTGCGGGTGTCTCGCCGACGCCAGGTTGATCTTGACGATCAGGAAGCCCATCAGCTTCTGCCAGAAATTCGAGATGAACTGCCGCCCCCGGTCGGACAGAATAGACCGTGGCAGACCGTGAACCTTGAACACGTGGTCTATGAACAGTTTGGCGGTTTGCTCCGCCGTGGTCACCTTCGCACACGGAATGAAATGTGCCATCTTGGAAAACAGGTCCACCACCACCAGCACTGCCGTCTTGCCCCTCGAGCTGGGCAGATCCGTGACAAAGTCCAGGGCCACTCTCTCCCAAGGTTCGACCGGAGTTTGCAGCGGTTCCAACAGTCCGGCCGGCGGTCTATGCACTGGCTTCGCCCTCTGGCAGGTGTCACACCTCGCCACGTAGTCCGCGACCTCCCCTCTCATTCCAGGCCACCAGAAATCCCTGGCGACTAATTCCACCGTCTTCTCCTTGCCGAAGTGCCCAGCCGTGGGCGCGTCGTGCAGCTGCTGCAGCACCTTGGCGCGAAGTTCGTCTCCCGGCACGTAGATGGCCCCTTTACGGATGAGCAATCCATCTCTTAGCTGGAAACCGTCGGCCGCTGCCTTGCCCCTTTGCACCTCTGCCATCTTTGCTTGTGCGAAGGAGTCCCCCTGCAACGCTCGTCGCACCGCCTCCAGGTCCACGGTTGCCGCGGCGCACGCCCACACTGTTGGTGCGAAGATGTGCATGGCGGCCGCTGGCGTTGCGTCCTCCAGATACTGTGGCTTACGAGAGAGAGCGTCCGCCATGATGTTGGTGTCCCCCGGGACATACTCTATTCGGAAGTCGAAGTTCGCAAAGAACTCAGCCCAACGTATCTGCCTCTGGTTCAGGAACTGTGCCGTGCGCCAGTGCTCTAGGTTCTTGTGGTCCGTGCAAACCTGCACCGTGTGCTTGGCGCCGATCAGAAAGTGCCTCCACGCCTTGAACGCTGCATGAATGGCCAGCAACTCCCTGTCCCATATGGTGTAGTTCTGCTCGGACTTGCTGAGCTTCCTGGAGTAAAACGCTCCCGGTCGCCACACCCCTTGCGGGTCTTTCTGCAGCAGGACCGCCCCCACGGCTCTGTCCGAGGCGTCTGTCTCCACCCTCATCGGCTTGCTGGGGTTGACGTGAAGCAGCTGCTCTTCCGACGCGAAGAGACGCTTGAGTGCCTGAAAGGACTGTTCCGCCTGCTCTGTCCAAATGAACTTCTTTTTCTTGGAGCTAAGCATGTCAGTGATGGCCGCCGTCTGCATAGCGAAGCCCTTGATAAACTTGCGATAGAAGTTCGCAAAGCCGACAAACCGTTGGACCTCCTTCCGGTTGCGCGGGCTCTTCCAATCCAACACCGCTCGAACCTTGGCGCTGTCCATGGCGAGCCCCTTGTCAGACAGCTTGTAGCCCAGAAAATCCACCTCCGTCACGTCAAATTGGCACTTCTCCAGCTTGGCGTAGAGCCTATGTTGCTTTAGCCTGTTCAGCACTTCCTTGACGTGTTTGTCATGCTCCTGTTGCGACTCCGAAAAGATCAGGATGTCATCTAAGAAACAGACGCACGTCTTGTAGAGAAGTCCCGCCAACACGTGATGCATGAATGCTTGAAAAACGTGGGAGCCATTTTGCAATCCAAACGGCATAACTCTATATTCGTAGGTCCCCAGTGGCGTGAACATGGCTGTTTTCCACTCATCTCCCTCCCGCATGCGAATGAGGTTGTACGCCCCTCGCAGGTCCAACTTGGTGAACACTCTGCCCTTCCGCACCTTTGCGAGGAGGTCGTCAATTCGGGGCATGGGGAAGTCCGATGGCTTAGTCACACTGTTCAAGATCCTGTAATCCACTACAAGTCTCTTTTGGGGCGTATCCCGCTTCTTAACGAAGAACACCGGACTGCCTCCCGCTGCCTTGGACTCTCGGATGAAACCGCGCTCCAAATTATGATCTATGAACTCTTTGAGTTCTTGCAGTTCGTCCTCTGACATGGAATACAGTCTCCCCTTAGGCAGCGCCGCCCCTGGCAGCAGGTCAATCTTGCAGTCATATGGCCTGTGAGGTGGTAGCCTGTCTGCCTCCTTCTCGCAGAAAACTTCCAAAAATTCTGCGTACTTGTGGGGAATCGCTTGCAGCGTGCCTAGCAGCAGCTGTGACTCCTCTTCCTCTCCTTCCTGCCTGGGCACGATGCAGTGTTCAGCACAAAAGGAAGAGCCGAAGGTCAGCTGCCTCTGGTACCAAGCCAGCGTTGGGCTGTGCTTGTCCAGCCAACTCATGCCCAACACAATGGGCGTGTCCGATAATTGAGTGACGTTGAAGCTGATGACTTCTTTGTGATTCCCAAGTCGCATCACCATTGGTGGCGTTTGCTGCACCACTTGCCCCCCTAGCAGCTCCCTGCCGTCCACCGTGACAACCTGCAGGGGCAGTGTGGCCGGCAGCAACTGTATAGCATGCTTGTTGACAAAGTCCTGCCCTATAAAGTCCGCATTGCTGCCTGAGTCAATGGTGATTGGCACGTCCATGGTGATGCCATTGGGCAGCTGGAGAGATGCGGTGAGCCTCACCACTGGTTTGGGCGGGAGGGGGTTCACGGGCTGTAAAATCTCTGGGGACTGCATCATTAATACGTCTGGCTGGGCCCCAGTGCCTCTTCCTCCAGCCAGACTGCGTCGTTTCCCTGCTGTGGTCCTCCTTGCTGCGTTGCTGCAGTCACCATTGCTGAGGCTGCAGTGAGCTTGTTGAGCCTCTGGGGACACTCTTTCGCCATATGCCCTGGCTCCTCACAGACGTAACACTTCCTGTTCCCTCTAGGAGGCTTCGCTTTCACTGCTGCTGGTGCTAGGGCTCTGGTTGCTGACTGAGCCCTGGCACCTCCAACCTCCATAGGTTCAGCTCCTCCTCCTGGCGGAGGCGTGGATTGCGTACGCGCTGCTTCTCTGGGAAAGAAGGAGGAGCCCCTGGCTGGTTCGCGCCCTCCACGCCCTTCGTCCCTGCTCCACGGACGTCCTTCCAGCCGCACCCCCACTGCCAGCGCCCTCTGCACGACCTCCTGGGTGGTTCGGGGTCTCTCCCCCCTCGCAATTTCATCTTTCACAGAGCTGTGTAATCCCTCCCAGAACAGGTCTCTTACAGGAGCCGAATCTCTGTCCCATTCTAGGGCACTGGCCAAGGCGAAAAAGCGGGCATGGTACTGCCGTACGCTGGCCCTTCCCTGTTTCAGTCCATGAATCTGTTGCCTAGCAAGATCCACGTCAATGCTTGATAAAAAACACGCATCCATCGCTTTAATAAAGGCATTCGCATTTTGGAGCGCCGGATCGTTATCCCTCCACAAATTGCGCAGCCATGCTCTGGCATCCCCATGCAAATAGGACATGATGAATCCCACTTTCTCTTCCTCATCTCTAAAATCTTTACTCAGCAGTTGCAGTGCACACAGTACGTCTGCTCTAAAATTGGGATACTGTTGCAGGTTCCCATCGAAGTGAGAGACCAGACCGCCTGTGCGTCTCCCCAAACCAATCCCCTCTGGTTTGGGTGTCTGTTGCCCTTGCTTCGTAAGCACTTCCAACCTGACCTGGAGATCCCTGTAGGCGGCGGCGGCGGCCTCCTCTCTCTTCCTGGATGCGAGAGCCTCGGCATTCAGCTGTGACACTGCTTCTCTGAGTTCCGCTATCTGCTGTTCAGCCGTCATGTCGGCTGCCGTTCGTGAGCTCGCTAGTAGGCACCTGCTTCTCTCCTCTCCTCGAGGCTGTAGATGCCCACAATTTTTGAGACGGAGCTTACTGTCAGGGTTGCTTCAAGATCCTAGCTCACCGAGGATCACGCTAGCCAACGGTCATTAAGTAAAAGTCTTTATTGAGTTACAGTTTCCATTCTCAAGCTGCTGCGTGCAACTCTACGTCTAGTAGCTAGACCGGCGAAGCTCCGTCTGAATCTCCGCCCCTCGTACACCAACTTAATATCCTAGCCCTGCTCCACCTTTTCCGCCTGACTGTTCTTCTCTGTGTCCCTCTGCCCCCCTGTGTCTCTTCCTTCCGGGATTCTTCTGACGCTGACCCCCCGGACCCTCCTGTCTCCTTGCGCCGGGCTTTAGGACCTGGCTCCCTTTCCGGGCTGCCTACTGCGCCGCCTTCCTGTGCATTTGAACTTGGCGCGCGCGCCCAACCTTCCACCTTCCATCTAACTGTCTCTTCGCTCCCAGATGGAGGTGTGGCCACTCCTGACTCGTGCCCTCCCTCCTGTTGTGAGCTGCCAGCGCTTGCCCCCTGGCTCCCTTCCTCTTCCCTGTTCTCTGGCGGTGACGCTGGTCCCGATCTCCAACTGCTCTCCTCTGAGTCCCCTCTGGCTCTATCCTCCTGGGGTGCCCCCCTAAACTCCCCCCTTGCCCTGGCCACTGGTGCTCCTTTCTGTGAATCCTCCGATTCACTGGAAAGACTCGGAGATCTCGGGTCGTCGTCATCACTCATATTTTCTTCTGCCTCCTCCCCTTCGCTCTCTGTTTCCTCCCTTGCCCTTGCCTCTGCTCCTGAACCCCTGACACATACACTTTGCGATTTCTGGGGTAATGTTGCATTAACACCAAAGAACACAACTTGAAATAAGCGACATCCAAGATTCTTGTTTCGATGTAGCTGGAACGCAAAACAACCTGTTTTGCTCTGTTTTAGCTTACTACACTTTGCTTTGCTATTTGTTGGTGAATGAACACCGAATGAAAAAATCCCAGCTTATTCGTCTTGTTTCTATTGAGATGGAACGAAAACACGTATGCTTAATTTGGGCTGATAACAAACATTTCACTGCGTGATTTTTGGTTGAATGTGCATTCTAATCCGAAAAGCAGCAATTGCAAGTAAGCGCAATCAAAGCTTATTCGTCTTCTTTCTGCGTATATGGTAGCGAAAAGACGGTGTTTTGTCATTTGGGTCTCATTACATACACTTTGCGATTTCTGGGTTAATGTTGCATTAACACCAAAGAACACAACTTGAAATAAGCGACATCCAAGATTCTTGTTTCGATGTAGCTGGAACGCAAAACAACCTGTTTTGCTCTGTTTTAGCTTACTACACTTTGATTTGCTATTTGTTGGTGAATGAACACCGAATGAAAAAATCCCAGCTTATTCGTCTTGTTTCTATTGAGATGGGACGAAAACACGTATGCTTAATTTGGGCTGATAACAAACATTTCACTGCGTGATTTTTGGTTGAATGTGCATTCTAATCCGAAAAGCAGCAATTGCAAGTAAGGGCAATCAAAGCTTATTCATCTTCTTTCTGCACATATAGTAGCGAAAAGACGGTGTTTTGTCATTTGGGTCTCATTACATACACTTTGCGATTTCTGGGGTAATGTTGCATTAACACCAAAGAACACAACTTGAAATAAGCGACATCCAAGATTCTTGTTTCGATGTAGCTGGAACGCAAAACAACCTGTTTTGCTCTGTTTTAGATTACTACACTTTGATTTGCTATTTGTTGGTGAATGAACACCGAATGAAAAAATCCCAGCTTATTCGTCTTGTTTCTATTGAGATGGGACGAAAACACGTATGCTTAATTTGGGCTGATAACAAACATTTCACTGCGTGATTTTTGGGTGAATGTGCACTCTAATCTGAAAAGCAGCAATTGCAAGTAAGCGCAATCAAAGCTTATTCGTCTTCTTTCTGCACATATAGTAGCGAAAAGACGATGTTTTGTCATTTGGGTCTCATTACATACACTTTGCGATTTCTGGGTTAATGTTGCATTAACACCAAAGAACACAACTTGAAATAAGCGACATCGAAGATTCTTGTTTCGATTTAGCTGGAACGCAAAACAACCTGTTTTGCTCTGTTTTAGCTTACTACACTTTGATTTGCTATTTGTTGGTGAATGAACACCGAATGAAAAAATCCCAGCTTATTCTTCTTGTTTCTATTGAGATGGAACGAAAACACGTATGCTTAATTTGGGCTGATAACAAACATTTCACTGCGTGATTTTTGGTTGAATGTGCATTCTAATCCGAAAAGCAGCAATTGCAAGTAAGCGCAATCAAAGCTTATTCGTCTTCTTTCTGCGCATATGGTAGCGAAAAGACGGTGTTTTGTCATTTGGGTCTCATTACATACACTTTGCGATTTCTGGGTTAATGTTGCATTAACACCAAAGAACACAACTTGAAATAAGCGACATCCAAGATTCTTGTTTCGATGTAGCTGGAACGCAAAACAACCTGTTTTGCTCTGTTTTAGCTTACTACACTTTGATTTGCTATTTGTTGGTGAATGAACACCGAATGAAAAAATCCCAGCTTATTCTTCTTGTTTCTATTGAGATGGAACGAAAACACGTATGCTTAATTTGGGCTGATGACAAACATTTCACTGCGTGATTTTTGGGTGAATGTGCATTCTAATCCAAAAAGCAGCAATTGCAAGTAAGGGCAATCAAAGCTTATTCGTCTTCTGCACATATAGTAGCTAAAACACGGTTTTTTGTCATTTGGGTCTCATTACATAAACTTTGCGATTTCTGGGTTAATGTTGCATTAACACCAAAGAACACAACTTGAAATAAGCGACATCCAAGATTCTTGTTTCGATGTAGCTGGAACGCAAAACAACCTGTTTTGCTCTGTTTTAGATTACTATGCTTTGCTATTTGTTGGTGAATGAACACCGAGTGAAAAAATCCCAGCTTATTCGTCTTGTTTCTATTGAGATGGAACGAAAACACGTATGCTTAATTTGGGCTGATAACAAACATTTCACTGCGTGATTTTTGGTTGAATGTGCATTCTAATCCGAAAAGCAGCAATTGCAAGTAAGCGCAATCAAAGCTTATTCGTCTTCTTTCTGCGTATATGGTAGCGAAAAGACGGTGTTTTGTCATTTGGGTCTCATTACATACACTTTGCGATTTCTGGGTTAATGTTGCATTAACACCAAAGAACACAACTTGAAATAAGCGACATCCAAGATTCTTGTTTCGATGTAGCTGGAACGCAAAACAACCTGTTTTGCTCTGTTTTAGCTTACTACACTTTGATTTGCTATTTGTTGGTGAATGAACACCGAATGAAAAAATCCCACCTTATTCGTCTTGTTTCTATTGAGATGGACGCAAAACACGTATGCTTAATTTGGGCTGATAACAAACATTTCACTGCGTGATTTTTGGTTGAATGTGCATTCTAATCCGAAAAGCAGCAATTGCAAGTAAGGGCAATCAAAGCTTATTCATCTTCTTTCTGCACATATAGTAGCAAAAAGACGGTGTTTTGTCATTTGGGTCTCATTACATACACTTTGCGATTTCTGGGGTAATGTTGCATTAACACCAAAGAACACAACTTGAAATAAGCGACATCCAAGATTCTTGTTTCGATGTAGCTGGAACGCAAAACAACCTGTTTTGCTCTGTTTTAGCTTACTACACTTTGATTTGCTATTTGTTGGTGAATGAACACCGAATGAAAAAATCCCAGCTTATTCGTCTTGTTTCTATTGAGATGGGACGAAAACACGTATGCTTAATTTGGGCTGATAACAAACATTTCACTGCGTGATTTTTGGGTGAATGTGCACTCTAATCTGAAAAGCAGCAATTGCAAGTAAGCGCAATCAAAGCTTATTCGTCTTCTTTCTGCACATATAGTAGCGAAAAGACGATGTTTTGTCATTTGGGTCTCATTACATACACTTTGCGATTTCTGGGTTAATGTTGCATTAACACCAAAGAACACAACTTGAAATAAGCGACATCGAAGATTCTTGTTTCGATTTAGCTGGAACGCAAAACAACCTGTTTTGCTCTGTTTTAGCTTACTACACTTTGATTTGCTATTTGTTGGTGAATGAACACCGAATGAAAAAATCCCAGCTTATTCTTCTTGTTTCTATTGAGATGGAACGAAAACACGTATGCTTAATTTGGGCTGATAACAAACATTTCACTGCGTGATTTTTGGTTGAATGTGCATTCTAATCCGAAAAGCAGCAATTGCAAGTAAGCGCAATCAAAGCTTATTCGTCTTCTTTCTGCGCATATGGTAGCGAAAAGACGGTGTTTTGTCATTTGGGTCTCATTACATACACTTTGCGATTTCTGGGTTAATGTTGCATTAACACCAAAGAACACAACTTGAAATAAGCGACATCCAAGATTCTTGTTTCGATGTAGCTGGAACGCAAAACAACCTGTTTTGCTCTGTTTTAGCTTACTACACTTTGATTTGCTATTTGTTGGTGAATGAACACCGAATGAAAAAATCCCACCTTATTCGTCTTGTTTCTATTGAGATGGACGCAAAACACGTATGCTTAATTTGGGCTGATAACAAACATTTCACTGCGTGATTTTTGGTTGAATGTGCATTCTAATCCGAAAAGCAGCAATTGCAAGTAAGGGCAATCAAAGCTTATTCATCTTCTTTCTGCACATATAGTAGCAAAAAGACGGTGTTTTGTCATTTGGGTCTCATTACATACACTTTGCGATTTCTGGGGTAATGTTGCATTAACACCAAAGAACACAACTTGAAATAAGCGACATCCAAGATTCTTGTTTCGATGTAGCTGGAACGCAAAACAACCTGTTTTGCTCTGTTTTAGCTTACTACACTTTGATTTGCTATTTGTTGGTGAATGAACACCGAATGAAAAAATCCCAGCTTATTCGTCTTGTTTCTATTGAGATGGGACGAAAACACGTATGCTTAATTTGGGCTGATAACAAACATTTCACTGCGTGATTTTTGGGTGAATGTGCACTCTAATCTGAAAAGCAGCAATTGCAAGTAAGCGCAATCAAAGCTTATTCGTCTTCTTTCTGCACATATAGTAGCGAAAAGACGATGTTTTGTCATTTGGGTCTCATTACATACACTTTGCGATTTCTGGGTTAATGTTGCATTAACACCAAAGAACACAACTTGAAATAAGCGACATCGAAGATTCTTGTTTCGATTTAGCTGGAACGCAAAACAACCTGTTTTGCTCTGTTTTAGCTTACTACACTTTGATTTGCTATTTGTTGGTGAATGAACACCGAATGAAAAAATCCCAGCTTATTCTTCTTGTTTCTATTGAGATGGAACGAAAACACGTATGCTTAATTTGGGCTGATAACAAACATTTCACTGCGTGATTTTTGGTTGAATGTGCATTCTAATCCAAAAAGCAGCAATTGCAAGTAAGCGCAATCAAAGCTTATTCGTCTTCTTTCTGCGCATATGGTAGCGAAAAGACGGTGTTTTGTCATTTGGGTCTCATTACATACACTTTGCGATTTCTGGGTTAATGTTGCATTAACACCAAAGAACACAACTTGAAATAAGCGACATCCAAGATTCTTGTTTCGATGTAGCTGGAACGCAAAACAACCTGTTTTGCTCTGTTTTAGCTTACTACACTTTGATTTGCTATTTGTTGGTGAATGAACACCGAATGAAAAAATCCCAGCTTATTCTTCTTGTTTCTATTGAGATGGAACGAAAACACGTATGCTTAATTTGGGCTGATAACAAACATTTCACTGCGTGATTTTTGGTTGAATGTGCATTCTAATCCGAAAAGCAGCAATTGCAAGTAAGGGCAATCAAAGCTTATTCGTCTTCTGCACATATAGTAGCTAAAACACGGTTTTTTGACATTTGGGTCTCATTACATAAACTTTGCGATTTCTGGGTTAATGTTGCATTAACACCAAAGAACACAACTTGAAATAAGCGACATCCAAGATTCTTGTTTCGATGTAGCTGGAACGCAAAACAACCTGTTTTGCTCTGTTTTAGATTACTATGCTTTGCTATTTGTTGGTGAATGAACACCGAGTGAAAAAATCCCAGCTTATTCGTCTTGTTTCTATTGAGATGGAACGAAAACACGTATGCTTAATTTGGGCTGATAACAAACATTTCACTGCGTGATTTTTGGTTGAATGTGCATTCTAATCCGAAAAGCAGCAATTGCAAGTAAGCGCAATCAAAGCTTATTCGTCTTCTTTCTGCGTATATGGTAGCGAAAAGACGGTGTTTTGTCATTTGGGTCTCATTACATACACTTTGCGATTTCTGGGTTAATGTTGCATTAACACCAAAGAACACAACTTGAAATAAGCGACATCCAAGATTCTTGTTTCGATGTAGCTGGAACGCAAAACAACCTGTTTTGCTCTGTTTTAGCTTACTACACTTTGATTTGCTATTTGTTGGTGAATGAACACCGAATGAAAAAATCCCAGGTTATTCGTCTTGTTTCTATTGAGATGGGACGAAAACACGTATGCTTAATTTGGGCTGATAACAAACATTTCACTGCGTGATTTTTGGTTGAATGTGCATTCTAATCCGAAAAGCAGCAATTGCAATTAAGCGCAATCAAAGCTTATTCGTCTTCTTTCTGCGCATATGGTAGCGAAAAGACGGTGTTTTGTCATTTGGGTTTCATTACATACACTTTGAGATTTCTGGGTTAATGTTGCATTAACACCAAAGAACACAACTTGAAATAAGCGACATCCAAGATTCTTGTTTCGATGTAGCTGGAACGCAAAACAACCTGTTTTGCTCTGTTTTAGCTTACTACACTTTGATTTGCTATTTGTTGGTGAATGAACACCGAATGAAAAAATCCCACCTTATTCGTCTTGTTTCTATTGAGATGGACGCAAAACACGTATGCTTAATTTGGGCTGATGACAAACATTTCACTGCGTGATTTTTGGGTGAATGTGCACTCTAATCTGAAAAGCAGCAATTGCAAGTAAGCGCAATCAAAGCTTATTCGTCTTCTTTCTGCACATATAGTAGCGAAAAGACGGTGTTTTGTCATTTGGGTCTCATTACATACACTTTGCGATTTCTGGGTTAATGTTGCATTAACACCAAAGAACACAACTTGAAATAAGCGACATCCAAGATTCTTGTTTCGATGTAGCTGGAACGCAAAACAACCTGTTTTGCTCTGTTTTAGCTTACTACCCTTTGATTTGCTATTTGTTGGTGAATGAACACCGAATGAAAAAATCCCACCTTATTCGTCTTGTTTCTATTGAGATGGACGCAAAACACGTATGCTTAATTTGGGCTGATAACAAACATTTCACTGCGTGATTTTTGGTTGAATGTGCATTCTAATCCGAAAAGCAGCAATTGCAAGTAAGGGCAATCAAAGCTTATTCATCTTCTTTCTGCACATATAGTAGCAAAAAGACGGTGTTTTGTCATTTGGGTCTCATTACATACACTTTGCGATTTCTGGGGTAATGTTGCATTAACACCAAAGAACACAACTTGAAATAAGCGACATCCAAGATTCTTGTTTCGATGTAGCTGGAACGCAAAACAACCTGTTTTGCTCTGTTTTAGCTTACTACACTTTGATTTGCTATTTGTTGGTGAATGAACACCGAATGAAAAAATCCCACCTTATTCGTCTTGTTTCTATTGAGATGGGACGAAAACACGTATGCTTAATTTGGGCTGATAACAAACATTTCACTGCGTGATTTTTGGGTGAATGTGCACTCTAATCTGAAAAGCAGCAATTGCAAGTAAGCGCAATCAAAGCTTATTCGTCTTCTTTCTGCACATATAGTAGCGAAAAGACGATGTTTTGTCATTTGGGTCTCATTACATACACTTTGCGATTTCTGGGTTAATGTTGCATTAACACCAAAGAACACAACTTGAAATAAGCGACATCGAAGATTCTTGTTTCGATTTAGCTGGAACGCAAAACAACCTGTTTTGCTCTGTTTTAGCTTACTACACTTTGATTTGCTATTTGTTGGTGAATGAACACCGAATGAAAAAATCCCAGCTTATTCTTCTTGTTTCTATTGAGATGGAACGAAAACACGTATGCTTAATTTGGGCTGATAACAAACATTTCACTGCGTGATTTTTGGTTGAATGTGCATTCTAATCCGAAAAGCAGCAATTGCAAGTAAGCGCAATCAAAGCTTATTCGTCTTCTTTCTGCGCATATGGTAGCGAAAAGACGGTGTTTTGTCATTTGGGTCTCATTACATACACTTTGCGATTTCTGGGTTAATGTTGCATTAACACCAAAGAACACAACTTGAAATAAGCGACATCCAAGATTCTTGTTTCGATGTAGCTGGAACGCAAAACAACCTGTTTTGCTCTGTTTTAGCTTACTACACTTTGATTTGCTATTTGTTGGTGAATGAACACCGAATGAAAAAATCCCAGCTTATTCTTCTTGTTTCTATTGAGATGGAACGAAAACACGTATGCTTAATTTGGGCTGATAACAAACATTTCACTGCGTGATTTTTGGTTGAATGTGCATTCTAATCCGAAAAGCAGCAATTGCAAGTAAGGGCAATCAAAGCTTATTCGTCTTCTGCACATATAGTAGCTAAAACACGGTTTTTTGACATTTGGGTCTCATTACATAAACTTTGCGATTTCTGGGTTAATGTTGCATTAACACCAAAGAACACAACTTGAAATAAGCGACATCCAAGATTCTTGTTTCGATGTAGCTGGAACGCAAAACAACCTGTTTTGCTCTGTTTTAGATTACTATGCTTTGCTATTTGTTGGTGAATGAACACCGAGTGAAAAAATCCCAGCTTATTCGTCTTGTTTCTATTGAGATGGAACGAAAACACGTATGCTTAATTTGGGCTGATAACAAACATTTCACTGCGTGATTTTTGGTTGAATGTGCATTCTAATCCGAAAAGCAGCAATTGCAAGTAAGCGCAATCAAAGCTTATTCGTCTTCTTTCTGCGTATATGGTAGCGAAAAGACGGTGTTTTGTCATTTGGGTCTCATTACATACACTTTGCGATTTCTGGGTTAATGTTGCATTAACACCAAAGAACACAACTTGAAATAAGCAACATCCAAGATTCTTGTTTCGATGTAGCTGGAACGCAAAACAACCTGTTTTGCTCTGTTTTAGCTTACTACACTTTGATTTGCTATTTGTTGGTGAATGAACACCGAATGAAAAAATCCCAGGTTATTCGTCTTGTTTCTATTGAGATGGGACGAAAACACGTATGCTTAATTTGGGCTGATAACAAACATTTCACTGCGTGATTTTTGGTTGAATGTGCATTCTAATCCGAAAAGCAGCAATTGCAATTAAGCGCAATCAAAGCTTATTCGTCTTCTTTCTGCGCATATGGTAGCGAAAAGACGGTGTTTTGTCATTTGGGTTTCATTACATACACTTTGCGATTTCTGGGTTAATGTTGCATTAACACCAAAGAACACAACTTGAAATAAGCGACATCCAAGATTCTTGTTTCGATGTAGCTGGAACGCAAAACAACCTGTTTTGCTCTGTTTTAGCTTACTACACTTTGATTTGCTATTTGTTGGTGAATGAACACCGAATGAAAAAATCCCACCTTATTCGTCTTGTTTCTATTGAGATGGACGCAAAACACGTATGCTTAATTTGGGCTGATGACAAACATTTCACTGCGTGATTTTTGGGTGAATGTGCACTCTAATCTGAAAAGCAGCAATTGCAAGTAAGCGCAATCAAAGCTTATTCGTCTTCTTTCTGCACATATAGTAGCGAAAAGACGGTGTTTTGTCATTTGGGTCTCATTACATACACTTTGCGATTTCTGGGTTAATGTTGCATTAACACCAAAGAACACAACTTGAAATAAGCGACATCCAAGATTCTTGTTTCGATGTAGCTGGAATGCAAAACAACCTGTTTTGCTCTGTTTTAGATTACTATGCTTTGCTATTTGTTGGTGAATGAACACCGAGTGAAAAAATCCCAGCTTATTCGTCTTGTTTCTATTGAGATGGAACGAAAACACGTATGCTTAATTTGGGCTGATAACAAACATTTCACTGCGTGATTTTTGGTTGAATGTGCATTCTAATCCGAAAAGCAGCAATTGCAAGTAAGCGCAATCAAAGCTTATTCGTCTTCTTTCTGCGTATATGGTAGCGAAAAGACGGTGTTTTGTCATTTGGGTCTCATTACATACACTTTGCGATTTCTGGGTTAATGTTGCATTAACACCAAAGAACACAACTTGAAATAAGCGACATCCAAGATTCTTGTTTCGATGTAGCTGGAACGCAAAACAACCTGTTTTGCTCTGTTTTAGCTTACTACACTTTGATTTGCTATTTGTTGGTGAATGAACACCGAATGAAAAAATCCCAGGTTATTCGTCTTGTTTCTATTGAGATGGGACGAAAACACGTATGCTTAATTTGGGCTGATAACAAACATTTCACTGCGTGATTTTTGGTTGAATGTGCATTCTAATCCGAAAAGCAGCAATTGCAAGTAAGCGCAATCAAAGCTTATTCGTCTTCTTTCTGCGCATATGGTAGCGAAAAGACGGTGTTTTGTCATTTGGGTCTCATTACATACACTTTGCGATTTCTGGGTTAATGTTGCATTAACACCAAAGAACACAACTTGAAATAAGCGACATCCAAGATTCTTGTTTCGATGTAGCTGGAACGCAAAACAACCTGTTTTGCTCTGTTTTAGCTTACTACACTTTGATTTGCTATTTGTTGGTGAATGAACACCGAATGAAAAAATCCCAGCTTATTCTTCTTGTTTCTATTGAGATGGAACGAAAACACGTATGCTTAATTTGGGCTGATAACAAACATTTCACTGCGTGATTTTTGGTTGAATGTGCATTCTAATCCGAAAAGCAGCAATTGCAAGTAAGGGCAATCAAAGCTTATTCGTCTTCTGCACATATAGTAGCTAAAACACGGTTTTTTGACATTTGGGTCTCATTACATAAACTTTGCGATTTCTGGGTTAATGTTGCATTAACACCAAAGAACACAACTTGAAATAAGCGACATCCAAGATTCTTGTTTCGATGTAGCTGGAACGCAAAACAACCTGTTTTGCTCTGTTTTAGATTACTATGCTTTGCTATTTGTTGGTGAATGAACACCGAGTGAAAAAATCCCAGCTTATTCGTCTTGTTTCTATTGAGATGGAACGAAAACACGTATGCTTAATTTGGGCTGATAACAAACATTTCACTGCGTGATTTTTGGTTGAATGTGCATTCTAATCCGAAAAGCAGCAATTGCAAGTAAGCGCAATCAAAGCTTATTCGTCTTCTTTCTGCGTATATGGTAGCGAAAAGACGGTGTTTTGTCATTTGGGTCTCATTACATACACTTTGCGATTTCTGGGTTAATGTTGCATTAACACCAAAGAACACAACTTGAAATAAGCAACATCCAAGATTCTTGTTTCGATGTAGCTGGAACGCAAAACAACCTGTTTTGCTCTGTTTTAGCTTACTACACTTTGATTTGCTATTTGTTGGTGAATGAACACCGAATGAAAAAATCCCAGGTTATTCGTCTTGTTTCTATTGAGATGGGACGAAAACACGTATGCTTAATTTGGGCTGATAACAAACATTTCACTGCGTGATTTTTGGTTGAATGTGCATTCTAATCCGAAAAGCAGCAATTGCAATTAAGCGCAATCAAAGCTTATTCGTCTTCTTTCTGCGCATATGGTAGCGAAAAGACGGTGTTTTGTCATTTGGGTTTCATTACATACACTTTGCGATTTCTGGGTTAATGTTGCATTAACACCAAAGAACACAACTTGAAATAAGCGACATCCAAGATTCTTGTTTCGATGTAGCTGGAACGCAAAACAACCTGTTTTGCTCTGTTTTAGCTTACTACACTTTGATTTGCTATTTGTTGGTGAATGAACACCGAATGAAAAAATCCCACCTTATTCGTCTTGTTTCTATTGAGATGGACGCAAAACACGTATGCTTAATTTGGGCTGATGACAAACATTTCACTGCGTGATTTTTGGGTGAATGTGCACTCTAATCTGAAAAGCAGCAATTGCAAGTAAGCGCAATCAAAGCTTATTCGTCTTCTTTCTGCACATATAGTAGCGAAAAGACGGTGTTTTGTCATTTGGGTCTCATTACATACACTTTGCGATTTCTGGGTTAATGTTGCATTAACACCAAAGAACACAACTTGAAATAAGCGACATCCAAGATTCTTGTTTCGATGTAGCTGGAATGCAAAACAACCTGTTTTGCTCTGTTTTAGATTACTATGCTTTGCTATTTGTTGGTGAATGAACACCGAGTGAAAAAATCCCAGCTTATTCGTCTTGTTTCTATTGAGATGGAACGAAAACACGTATGCTTAATTTGGGCTGATAACAAACATTTCACTGCGTGATTTTTGGTTGAATGTGCATTCTAATCCGAAAAGCAGCAATTGCAAGTAAGCGCAATCAAAGCTTATTCGTCTTCTTTCTGCGTATATGGTAGCGAAAAGACGGTGTTTTGTCATTTGGGTCTCATTACATACACTTTGCGATTTCTGGGTTAATGTTGCATTAACACCAAAGAACACAACTTGAAATAAGCGACATCCAAGATTCTTGTTTCGATGTAGCTGGAACGCAAAACAACCTGTTTTGCTCTGTTTTAGCTTACTACACTTTGATTTGCTATTTGTTGGTGAATGAACAACGAATGAAAAAATCCCAGCTTATTCGTATTGTTTCTATTGAGATGGGACGAAAACACGTATGCTTAATTTGGGCTGATAACAAACATTTCACTGCGTGATTTTTGGTTGAATGTGCATTCTAATCCGAAAAGCAGCAATTGCAAGTAAGCGCAATCAATGCTTATTCGTCTTCTTTCTGCGCATATGGTAGCGAAAAGACGGTGTTTTGTCATTTGGGTTTCATTACATACTGTCAGGGGTTCAGGAGCAAAGGGACAGGAAAGGGAGGGATTGGAGACCGAGGGAGAGGAATCCGAGGGAGAGGTCAGCGATGATAGCCATCCGAGGTCTCTAAGTCTCTCCAGCGAATCAGAGGATTCACAGAAAGGGGCTCCCGTGGTCAGAGCTAGGGGGTTGCCAGAGGGAACACCCCAGGAAGGAGGGGCCAGAGGGGACTCAGAGAGCAGCAGCTGGAAATCGGGACCAGCTTCCCCACCGGAGAGCAGTAAGGGGGAGGAGTCCCAAGCATCGGCAGCAGGCGGCTTTCCGTCAGCGGAAGGACATGAGTCAGGGTTAGCCACGCCTGCATCAGAGAGCGAGGAAACGGTCAAAAGGAAGGTCAGGGGCAGCGCGCGCGCGCCAAGTTCAAATGTACAAGAGGGGGGCGCAATGAGCAGCCCGGAGAGGGAGCCGGGTCCTAAAGCCCGGCGAAGAGAGGGGGAGGAGTCCGAAGGGTCCGCTTCCGAGGCGTCCAGGAAGGAAGGCACCCAGGGGGGTAGTAGGACCCAGAGGAGGAAGGAGAAACGTAGAAGGTGGAGTAAGGCTAGAGTCTTAAACTGGTGTACAGGGGGCGGAGACTCAGACGAGGCTTCGCTGGTCTAGGGTCTAGACGTAGAGACGCACGCTAGGGTTTGAAAATGGGAACTAAACTTCAATAAAGACTTTGTACAGTTCTGCTGGCTAGCGTTGGTCTTCTGTGAGCTGAGACCTGGGGGCCGTCTCTGACAGTAAGCCTCGTCTCACAGTTTCATCGGTTTTCTTCGCCTCAAGCATCGCTGCGGGAGCGAGGCAGGGAGGGCAGAAGACTGGTGCCTTGCGAGCTCACAAGAGTCAGGCGAGATGACTACAGAACAGAAAATAGCTTCCCTGCAAGAAGCGGTGACACAACTCAGCGCTGAAATAATCGCATCCAGGAAGAGAGAGGAAGAAGCGGCAGCTGCCTGCAGAGATCTTCAAGCCAGGTTGGAAGGGCTTGTGAAGCAGGGGCTACCGGGACCCAGATCCGAGGGAATTGGGCTGGGGAAGAGAGGAGGCAGCATTGTATCTCATTTTGATGGGAATTTGCAGCAGTACCCCAATTTCCGAGCAGATGTGCTGTTTGCGCTGCAGCTGCTGGATAGAGACTTTAGAGATGAGCGGTAGAAAGTGGGGTTTATTTTGTCTCATCTGCATGGGGACGCGAAAGCATGGCTGCGCAATCTGTGGAGGGATAACGATCCAGCGCTCCAAAGCGCAGATGCATTCATTAAAGCAATGGACTCCTGTTTCTTATCCAACATAGACATTGACATTGCCCGGAAAGACATATTTGGGCTAAGACAAGGGAAAGCCAGCGTAAGGCAGTATCATTCCCGGTTTTTTGCATTGGTCAACGCGCTGAATTGGGATAAGGATTCTCCGCCAGTTAGAGACCTTTTTTTGGAGGGATTGAACCCACAAATCAAGGATAAGATGGCACGGGGAGAGAGACCCACAACCACTCAGCAAGTGGTTGAAAGAGCGCTGTCGATTGGGGTGAGGCAGGAGGAACGCCCATGGAGCAAAGAAGAAGGGCGTTGGGGACGCACACCAGCGAGAGTGCCCTCCCTCTTGCCTAGAGAGGCAGCGCGTGTGCAGTCCACGCCTCCACAGGGAGGGGGCGAAGAGCAGATGGAGATTGGCGGTGCTAGGGCTCAATCAGCTAACAGAGCCTTAACACCGGGAGCAGTAAAACCGAAGCTGCCTAGAAGGAACAGGAAGTGCTATATATGTGAGAGTGAAGAGCACATGGCGAAAGAGTGTCCCCAGAGGATCCACAAGCACACTGCAGCTTCAGTGACAGTATTGGAAACAACTCAGCAGAGAGCACCACAGCAGGGAAACGACCAAGTCTGGCTGGAATAGGAGGCACTGGGGCCCAGCCAGACGAGTCAGTGAAGAAGTCCCCAGAGATTTTGCAGCCCACAGACCCCCTCCCGCCCAAACCAGTGGTGCAGCTCACCGCATCGCTCCAGCTGCCCAATGGACTCACCTTAGAAGTGCCTATTGCAATTGACTCTGGCAGTAATGCAGACTTTATAGGACTGGAGTTCATTCAACAACACAACGTAGCTTTACTGCCAGCCACGCTGCCCCTAAAGGTTGTCACGGTGGATGGCAGGGAACTGCTAGGGGGGCAGGTGGTGCAGCAGACGCCGCCGATGGTGATGCAAATTGGGAATCACCGGGAGGTCATCAGCTTCAATGTCACCCAACTGTCGGACACGCCTGTAGTATTAGGCATGAGTTGGCTGCACAGGCACAGCCCAGCATTGGCTTGGTACCAGCGCCAACTGACTTTTGGCTCCTCCTACTGTGCAGAACACTGCATTATACCCAGCCCAGAAGGGGAAGAGGAGGACCCGCAGTTACAGTTGGGCACGCTGCAAGCAGTACCCCTCAAGTATGCGGAGTTTTTGGAGGTATTCTGCGAGAAGGAGGCGGACAAGCTACCTCCTCACAGACCCTATGATTGCAAGATTGACCTCCTGCCGGGGGCGACGCTGCCAACTGGGAAACTGTACTCCATGTCTGAGGATGAACTGCAAGAACTCAGGGAGTTCATAGATCACAATTTGAAGCGTGGGTTCATCCGGGAGTCGAAAGCGGTGGGAGGCAGTCCAGTATTCTTTGTGAAGAAGCGGGACACGCCCCAACGGAGGCTGGTGGTGGATTTCAGAATTTTAAATTCGAAAACCAAGCCCTCAGCTTTCCCCATGCCCAAGATAGACGACCTGCTCGCGACGGTGCGGAAAGGACGCGTTTTCACCAAGTTGGATTTACGTGGGGCGTACAACCTGATTCGCATGCGCGACGGCGACGAGTGGAAGACGGCCATGTTCACGCCTCTGGGCACCTACGAATACAGAGTTATGCCCTTCGGATTACAAAATGGCTCTCACACTTTCCAAGCCTTTATGCATCATGTGCTGGCGGGGCTCCTTTACAAGAAGTGCGTATGCTTCCTGGACGACATCCTGATTTTTTCAGAATCGCGAGAAGCGCACGAGAGGGATGTCAGGGAAGTTCTGCAGAGACTGAAGGAGCACAGGCTGTACGCCAAGCTGGAGAAGTGCCAGTTCGACGTGACGGAGGTGGATTTCCTGGGCTACAAGTTGTCGGACAAGGGGCTCGCCATGGACAGCGCCAAGGTTCGCGCAGTTTTGGATTGGAAAAGCCCACGCAATCGGAAGGAAGTCCAGCGGTTTGTCGGCTTTGCCAACTTTTACCGCAAGTTCATCAAGGGATTTGCCATGCAGACAGCGGCCATCACCGACACGCTCAGCTCCAAGAGGAAGAAATTCATCTGGACGGAGCAAGCGGAGCAGTCCTTTCAGAAACTCAAGCGTCTCTTCGCGTCCGAAGAGCAGCTGCTGCATGTGAATCCCAGCAGACCCATGAGGGTGGAGACAGACGCCTCAGACAGAGCCGTGGGAGCTGTCCTGTTGCAACAAGACCAGCAGGGGGACTGGAGGCCGTGCGCCTTCTACTCGAGGAAGCTCAGCAAGTCGGAGCAGAATTACACTATCTGGGACAGGGAGTTGCTAGCCATACATGCAGCATTCAAGGCATGGAGGCACTTCCTCATCGGAGCCAGACATACAGTGCAGGTCCACACGGACCACAAGAATCTGGAGTACTGGCGCACGGCTAGGTTCCTCAACCAGAGACACATTAGATGGGCAGAGTTCTTCGCGGACTTCGACTTCAAGATAGAGTACATCCCAGGCGACAACAACGTGATGGCGGATGCATTGTCCAGAAAGCTGCAATACCTTGAGGAGGCGGCACCGTCGGCGGCCAAGCACATTTTCGCACCGGAAGCGTGGGCATGCGCGTCGGCAACCGTGGACCTGGACGCCGTACGTCGCGCGCTGCGGGAAGACCCCTTCGCACAGGCCAAGATGGAGGAGGTGCACAGGGGCACAGCGAGGGCCGACGAGTTCCAGATACGCGATGGGTTGCTCCTCCACAAGGGAGCACTCTACGTGCCGGGAGACGACCTCCGCGCAAGGGTCCTGCAGCAGCTACACGACGCTCCCACCGCCGGGCACTTTGGCAAAGAAAAGACTGTCGAACTAGTAGCCAGAGACTTTTGGTGGCCCAAGATGCGGGGGGAAGTAGCGGATTACGTCTCGAGATGCGACACCTGCCAAAGGGCCAAGTCAGTTCACAAACCGCCGGCGGGACTGCTGCAACCGCTGCAGACACCGTCTGAACCGTGGGAGAGGGTGGCCCTGGACTTCGTCACGGATCTGCCCAGCTCGAGGGGAAAGACAGCAGTGCTAGTGGTGGTGGACATGTTTACTAAGATGGCACACTTCATTCCGTGTGCGAAGGTAGCCACGGCAGAGCAGACCGCCAAACTGTTCATAGACCACGTGTTCAAAGTCCACGGTCTGCCACGGTCTATTCTCTCCGACCGGGGGCGACAGTTCATCTCGAACTTCTGGCAGAAGCTGATGGGCATTCTGAACGTCAAAGTCAATTTGGCGTCGGCGAGACACCCACAGACCAACGGGCAAGCGGAGAGGGTCAACGCCATCATGCAGCAGTACCTGAGATGCTACGCCAATCAGCAGCCCACGACATGGGTGGACTACCTGCCACTCGCCGAGTTCGCTTACAACAATACGAAGCACGTGTCGACGGGGGTGACCCCGTTCTTCGCCAACAACGGGAGGCATCCCAGAACCTTCCCGGGTTTAGAGAGAGTGGGGGAGGGGGAGCCACAGGCAGCGGAAGCCTTAGCGTCGGAGTTGCAGGAGGTCCACGAACAACTCAGGAGGCAGTTAGAACTAGCAAAGCACGCATGCAAGGTGCAGGCTGACAGACACAGAAGAGTTGGGGAAGACATACAGGTGGGAGACTGGGTCTGGTTAGCAGCGCAAGCAGTGCCGACCAGATCGTTAGCGAAGAAGAAGCTAGGGCATAAGCAGCTAGGACCTTACCAAGTCCAGGCACAGGTCAATCCAGTGGCCTTCCGGTTGGCTCTTCCGGAAGGTTCCAGAATGCATCCGGTGTTCCATAGATCGGTGCTCACGCCCTACAAAGCACCTCATAGATTTCAGGAGCCAGACACAGCACCAGACCCGCTCAGAGAAGGGCCCAGAAAGGGGGGGTCGCCTAGGAGGGGGCACATCAACGAGGTCACAGAGATTTTAGACTCGAGATGGGGGGAAGAGGGAGTAGAATATCTCCTAGCCAGAGAGGGTACCCCGGCCAGTGCCAACAGCTGGGTACCGGACTATGCCTTGGAGGAGCCTCTGCTCAAAGAGGAGTTTCATGCCATCTTCCCGCACAGGCCCATGCCAGCAGAGTATTTCGACGACTGGCTCTTCACACCCACTCTTTCAGCCAGCACATTCCAGGGGTTCGCCTCGGACGAGGAACAGGCACCAGTCCCGAGCTCCCAGGTGGGTTCGCCACCAGGGTCTGCCTCAGACCACTCGTATTGGTGGGACGATCAACCAGAGGAGCAGTGGCGCAGGAAGTGGCTGCGGGGTCCTTGGCTGGGACCACCCGAAGAGGGGGAGGGGGGCGAGACGGACATGGACGTGTTGGGGGACAACGTGGGGTTCAAGCACGGAGACTGAGAGATGGAGGCAGAGGAGAGCGAGGTCGACGAGTACATGGGGGACGAACTGTATCCTGCACGCACCCCCGCTACGACGGAGCACCCAGTACCCACACCGGAAGGAGGGGAGGGGGGAAGGGGGGGCTTCGAGGGGGGGATGGATGTCAGGGGTTCAGGAGCAGAGGGACAGGAAAGGGAGGGATTGGAGACCGAGGGAGAGGAATCCGAGGGAGAGGTCAGCGATGATAGCCATCCGAGGTCTCTAAGTCTCTCCAGCGAATCAGAGGATTCACAGAAAGGGGCTCCCGTGGTCAGAGCTAGGGGGTTGCCAGAGGGAACACCCCAGGAAGGAGGGGCCAGAGGGGACTCAGAGAGCAGCAGCTGGAAATCGGGACCAGCTTCCCCACCGGAGAGCAGTAAGGGGGAGGAGTCCCAAGCATCGGCAGCAGGCGGCTTTCCGTCAGCGGAAGGACATGAGTCAGGGTTAGCCACGCCTGCATCAGAGAGCGAGGAAACGGTCAAAAGGAAGGTCAGGGGCAGCGCGCGCGCGCCAAGTTCAAATGTACAAGAGGGGGGCGCAATGAGCAGCCCGGAGAGGGAGCCGGGTCCTAAAGCCCGGCGAAGAGAGGGGGAGGAGTCCGAAGGGTCCGCTTCCGAGGCGTCCAGGAAGGAAGGCACCCAGGGGGGTAGTAGGACCCAGAGGAGGAAGGAGAAACGTAGAAGGTGGAGTAAGGCTAGAGTCTTAAACTGGTGTACAGGGGGCGGAGACTCAGACGAGGCTTCGCTGGTCTAGGGTCTAGACGTAGAGACGCACGCTAGGGTTTGAAAATGGGAACTAAACTTCAATAAAGACTTTGTACAGTTCTGCTGGCTAGCGTTGGTCTTCTGTGAGCTGAGACCTGGGGGCCGTCTCTGACACATACACTTTGCGATTTCTGGGTTAATTAACACCAAAGAACACAACTTGAAATAAGCGACATCCAAGATTCTTGTTTCGATGTAGCTGGAACGCAAAACAACCTGTTTGGCTCTGTTTTAGCTTACTACACTTTGATTTGCTATTTGTTGGTGAATGAACACCGAATGAAAAAATCCCACCTTATTCGTCTTGTTTCTATTGAGATGGAAGCAAAACACGTATGCTTAATTTGGGCTGATGACAAACATTTCACTGCGTGATTTTTGGGTGAATGTGCCCTCTAATCTGAAAAGCAGCAATTGCAAGTAAGCGCAATCAAAGCTTATTCGTCTTCTTTCTGCACATATAGTAGCGAAAAGACGGTGTTTTGTCATTTGCGTCTCATTACATACACTTTGCGATTTCTGGGTTAATGTTGCATTAACACCAAAGAACACAACTTGAAATAAGCGACATCCAAGATTCTTGTTTCGATGTAGCTGGAACGCAAAACAACCTGTTTTGCTCTGTTTTAGATTACTATGCTTTGCTATTTGTTGGTGAATGAACACCGAGTGAAAAAATCCCAGCGTATTCGTCTTGTTTCTATTGAGATGGAACGAAAACACGTATGCTTAATTTGGGCTGATAACAAACATTTCACTGCGTGATTTTTGGTTGAATGTGCATTCTAATCCGAAAAGCAGCAATTGCAAGTAAGGGCAATCAAAGCTTATTCATCTTCTTTCTGCACATATAGTAGCGAAAAGACGGTGTTTTGTCATTTGGGTCTCATTACATACACTTTGCGATTTCTGGGGTAATGTTGCATTAACACCAAAGAACACAACTTGAAATAAGCGACATCCAAGATTCTTGTTTCGATGTAGCTGGAACGCAAAACAACCTGTTTTCCTCTGTTTTAGCTTACTACACTTTGATTTGCTATTTGTTGGTGAATGAACACCGAATGAAAAAATCCCAGCTTATTCGTCTTGTTTCTATTGAGATGGGACGAAAACACGTATGCTTAATTTGGGCTGATAACAAACATTTCACTGCGTGATTTTTGGGTGAATGTGCACTCTAATCTGAAAAGCAGCAATTGCAAGTAAGCGCAATCAAAGCTTATTCGTCTTCTTTCTGCACATATAGTAGCAAAAAGACGATGTTTTGTCATTTGGGTCTCATTACATACACTTTGCGATTTCTGGGTTAATGTTGCATTAACACCAAAGAACACAACTTGAAATAAGCGACCGAAGATTCTTGTTTCGATGTAGCTGGAACGCAAAACAACCTGTTTTGCTCTGTTTTAGCTTACTACACTTTGATTTGCTATTTGTTGTTGAATGAACACCGAATGAAAAAATCCCAGCTTATTCTTCTTGTTTCTATTGAGATGGAACGAAAACACGTATGCTTAATTTGGGCTGATAACAAACATTTCACTGCGTGATTTTTGGTTGAATGTGCATTCTAATCCGAAAAGCAGCAATTGCAAGTAAGGGCAATCAAAGCTTATTCGTCTTCTGCACATATAGTAGCTAAAACACGGTTTTTTGTCATTTGGGTCTCATTACATAAACTTTGCGATTTCTGGGTTAATGTTGCATTAACACCAAAGAACACAACTTGAAATAAGCGACATCCAAGATTCTTGTTTCGATGTAGCTGGAACGCAAAACAACCTGTTTTGCTCTGTTTTAGATTACTATGCTTTGCTATTTGTTGGTGAATGAACACCGAGTGAAAAAATCCCAGCTTATTCGTCTTGTTTCTATTGAGATGGAACGAAAACACGTATGCTTAATTTGGGCTGATAACAAACATTTCACTGCGTGATTTTTGGTTGAATGTGCATTCTAATCCGAAAAGCAGCAATTGCAAGTAAGCGCAATCAAAGCTTATTCGTCTTCTTTCTGCGTATATGGTAGCGAAAAGACGGTGTTTTGTCATTTGGGTCTCATTACATACACTTTGCGATTTCTGGGTTAATGTTGCATTAACACCAAAGAACACAACTTGAAATAAGCGACATCCAAGATTCTTGTTTCGATGTAGCTGGAACGCAAAACAACCTGTTTTGCTCTGTTTTAGCTTACTATACTTTGATTTGCTATTTGTTGGTGAATGAACACCGAATGAAAAAATCCCAGCTTATTCGTCTTGTTTCTATTGAGATGGGACGAAAACACGTATGCTTAATTTGGGCTGATAACAAACATTTCACTGCGTGATTTTTGGTTGAATGTGCATTCTAATCCGAAAAGCAGCAATTGCAAGTAAGCGCAATCAAAGCTTATTCGTCTTCTTTCTGCGCATATGGTAGCGAAAAGACGGTGTTTTGTCATTTGGGTTTCATTACATACACTTTGCGATTTCTGGGTTAATGTTGCATTAACACCAAAGAACACAACTTGAAATAAGCGACATCCAAGATTCTTGTTTCGATGTAGCTGGAACGCAAAACAACCTGTTTTGCTCTGTTTTAGCTTACTACACTTTGATTTGCTATTTGTTGGTGAATGAACACCGAATGAAAAAATCCCACCTTATTCGTCTTGTTTCTATTGAGATGGAAGCAAAACACGTATGCTTAATTTGGGCTGATGACAAACATTTCACTGCGTGATTTTTGGGTGAATGTGCACTCTAATTTGAAAAGCAGCAATTGCAAGTAAGCGCAATCAAAGCTTATTCGTCTTCTTTCTGCACATATAGTAGCGAAAAGACGGTGTTTTGTCATTTGGGTCTCATTACATACATTTGGCGATTTCTGGGTTAATGTTGCATTAACACCAAAGAACACAACTTGAAATAAGCGACATCCAATATTCTTGTTTCGATGTAGCTGGAACGCAAAACAACCTGTTTTGCTCTGTTTTAGCTTACTACATTTTGCTTTGCTATTTGTTGGTGAATGAACAAGGAATGAAAAAGTCCCAGCTTATTCGTCTTGTTTCTATTGAGATGGGACGAAAACACGTATGCTTAATTTGGGCTGATAACAAACATTTCACTGCGTGATTTTTGGGTGAATGTGCACTCTAATCTGAAAAGCAGCAATTGCAAGTAAGGGCAATCAAAGCTTATTCATCTTCTTTCTGCACATATAGTAGCGAAAAGACGGTGTTTTGTCATTTGGGTCTCATTACATACACTTTGCGATTTCTGGGTTAATGTTGCATTAACACCAAAGAACACAACTTGAAATAAGCGACATCCAAGATTCTTGTTTCGATGTAGCTGGAACGCAAAACAACCTGTTTTGCTCTGTTTTAGATTACTATGCTTTGTTATTTGTTGGTGAATGAACACCGAGTGAAAAAATCCCAGCTTATTCGTCTTGTTTCTATTGAGATGGAACGAAAACACGTATGCTTAATTTGGGCTGATAACAAACATTTCACTGCGTGATTTTTGGTTGAATGTGCATTCTAATCCGAAAAGCAGCAATTGCAAGTAAGGGCAATCAAAGCTTATTCATCTTCTTTCTGCACATATAGTAGCGAAAAGATGGTGTTTTGTCATTTGGGTCTCATTACATACACTTTGCGATTTCTGGGGTAATGTTGCATTAACACCAAAGAACACAACTTGAAATAAGCGACATCCAAGATTCTTGTTTCGATGTAGCTGGAACGCAAAACAACCTGTTTTGCTCTGTTTTAGCTTACTACACTTTGCTTTGCTATTTGTTGGTGAATGAACACCGAATGAAAAAATCCCAGCTTATTCGTCTTGTTTCTATTGAGATGGAACGAAAACACGTATGCTTAATTTGGGCTGATAACAAACATTTCACTGCGTGATTTTTGGTTGAATGTGCATTCTAATCCGAAAAGCAGCAATTGCAAGTAAGCGCAATCAAAGCTTATTCGTCTTCTTTCTGCGTATATGGTAGCGAAAAGACGGTGTTTTGTCATTTGGGTCTCATTACATACACTTTGCGATTTCTGGGTTAATGTTGCATTAACACCAAAGAACACAACTTGAAATAAGCGACATCCAAGATTCTTGTTTCGATGTAGCTGGAACGCAAAACAACCTGTTTTGCTCTGTTTTAGCTTACTACACTTTGATTTGCTATTTGTTGGTGAATGAACACCGAATGAAAAAATCCCAGCTTATTCGTCTTGTTTCTATTGAGATGGGACGAAAACACGTATGCTTAATTTGGGCTGATAACAAACATTTCACTGCGTGATTTTTGGGTGAATGTGCACTCTTATCTGAAAAGCAGCAATTGCAAGTAAGCGCAATCAAAGCTTATTCGTCTTCTTTCTGCACATATAGTAGCGAAAAGACGATGTTTTGTCATTTGGGTCTCATTACATACACTTTGCGATTTCTGGGTTAATGTTGCATTAACACCAAAGAACACAACTTGAAATAAGCGACATCGAAGATTCTTGTTTCGATTTAGCTGGAACGCAAAACAACCTGTTTTGCTCTGTTTTAGCTTACTACACTTTGATTTGCTATTTGTTGGTGAATGAACACCGAATGAAAAAATCCCAGCTTTTTCGTCTTGTTTCTATTGAGATGGGACGAAAACACGTATGCTTAATTTGGGCTGATAACAAACATTTCAATGCGTGATTTTTGGGTGAATGTGCACTCTAATCTGAAAAGCAGCAATTGCAAGTAAGCGCAATCAAAGCTTATTCGTCTTCTTTCTGCACATATAGTAGCGAAAAGACGATGTTTTGTCATTTGGGTCTCATTACATACACTTTTCGATTTCTGGGTTAATGTTGCATTAACACCAAAGAACACAACTTGAAATAAGCGACATCGAAGATTCTTGTTTCGATTTAGCTGGAACGCAAAACAACCTGTTTTGCTCTGTTTTAGCTTATTACACTTTGATTTGCTATTTGTTGGTGAATGAACACCGAATGAAAAAATCCCAGCTTATTCTTCTTGTTTCTATTGAGATGGAACGAAAACACGTATGCTTAATTTGGGCTGATAACAAACATTTCACTGCGTGATTTTTGGTTGAATGTGCATTCTAATCCGAAAAGCAGCAATTGCAAGTAAGCGCAATCAAAGCTTATTCGTCTTCTTTCTGCGCATATGGTAGCGAAAAGACGGTGTTTTGTCATTTGGGTCTCATTACATACACTGCGATTTCTGGGTTAATGTTGCATTAACACCAAAGAACACAACTTGAAATAAGCGACATCCAAGATTCTTGTTTCGATGTAGCTGGAACGCAAAACAACCTGTTTTGCTCTGTTTTAGATTACTATGCTTTGCTATTTGTTGGTGAATGAACACCGAGTGAAAAAATCCCAGCTTATTCGTCTTGTTTCTATTGAGATGGAACGAAAACACGTATGCTTAATTTGGGCTGATAACAAACATTTCACTGCGTGATTTTTGGTTGAATGTGCATTCTAATCCGAAAAGCAGCAATTGCAAGTAAGCGCAATCAAAGCTTATTCGTCTTCTTTCTGCGTATATGGTAGCGAAAAGACGGTGTTTTGTCATTTGGGTCTCATTACATACACTTTGCGATTTCTGGGGTAATGTTGCATTAACACCAAAGAACACAACTTGAAATAAGCGACATCCAAGATTCTTGTTTCGATGTAGCTGGAACGCAAAACAACCTGTTTTGCTCTGTTTTAGCTTACTACACTTTGATTTGCTATTTGTTGGTGAATGAACACCGAATGAAAAAATCCCAGCTTATTCGTCTTGTTTCTATTGAGATGGGACGAAAACACGTATGCTTAATTTGGGCTGATAACAAACATTTCACTGCGTGATTTTTGGGTGAATGTGCACTCTAATCTGAAAAGCAGCAATTGCAAGTAAGCGCAATCAAAGCTTATTCGTCTTCTTTCTGCACATATAGTAGCGAAAAGACGATGTTTTGTCATTTGGGTCTCATTACATACACTTTGCGATTTCTGGGTTAATGTTGCATTAACACCAAAGAACACAACTTGAAATAAGCGACATCGAAGATTCTTGTTTCGATTTAGCTGGAACGCAAAACAACCTGTTTTGCTCTGTTTTAGCTTACTACACTTTGATTTGCTATTTGTTGGTGAATGAACACCGAATGAAAAAATCCCAGCTTTTTCGTCTTGTTTCTATTGAGATGGAACGAAAACACGTATGCTTAATTTGGGCTGATAACAAACATTTCACTGCGTGATTTTTGGTTGAATGTGCATTCTAATCCGAAAAGCAGCAATTGCAAGTAAGCGCAATCAAAGCTTATTCGTCTTCTTTCTGCGCATATGGTAGCGAAAAGACGGTTTTTTGTCATTTGGGTCTCATTACATACACTTTGCGATTTCTGGGTTAATGTTGCATTAACACCAAAGAACACAACTTGAAATAAGCGACATCCAAGATTCTTGTTTCGATGTAGCTGGAACGCAAAACAACCTGTTTTGCTCTGTTTTAGCTTACTACATTTTGCTTTGCTATTTGTTGGTGAATGAACAAGGAATGAAAAAGTCCCAGCTTATTCGTCTTGTTTCTATTGAGATGGAACGAAAACACGTATGCTTAATTTGGGCTGATAACAAACATTTCACTGCGTGATTTTTGGTTGAATGTGCATTCTAATCCGAAAAGCAGCAATTGCAAGTAAGCGCAATCAAAGCTTATTCGTCTTCTTTCTGCGCATATGGTAGCGAAAAGACGGTGTTTTGTCATTTGGGTCTCATTACATACACTGCGATTTCTGGGTTAATGTTGCATTAACACCAAAGAACACAACTTGAAATAAGCGACATCCAAGATTCTTGTTTCGATGTAGCTGGAACGCAAAACAACCTGTTTTGCTCTGTTTTAGCTTACTACACTTTGATTTGCTATTTGTTGGTGAATGAACACGGAATGAAAAAATCCCACCTTATTCTTCTTGTTTCTATTGAGATGGAACGAAAACACGTATGCTTAATTTGGGCTGATAACAAACATTTCACTGCGTGATTTTTGGTTGAATGTGCATTCTAATCCGAAAAGCAGCAATTGCAAGTAAGGGCAATCAAAGCTTATTCGTCTTCTGCACATATAGTAGCTAAAACACGGTTTTTTGTCATTTGGGTCTCATTACATAAACTTTGCGATTTCTTGGTTAATGTTGCATTAACACCAAAGAACACAACTTGAAATAAGCGACATCCAAGATTCTTGTTTCGATGTAGCTGGAACGCAAAACAACCTGTTTTGCTCTGTTTTAGATTACTATGCTTTGCTATTTGTTGGTGAATGAACACCGAGTGAAAAAATCCCAGCTTATTCGTCTTGTTTCTATTGAGATGGAACGAAAACACGTATGCTTAATTTGGGCTGATAACAAACATTTCACTGCGTGATTTTTGGTTGAATGTGCATTCTAATCCGAAAAGCAGCAATTGCAAGTAAGCGCAATCAAAGCTTATTCGTCTTCTTTCTGCGTATATGGTAGCGAAAAGACGGTGTTTTGTCATTTGGGTCTCATTACATACACTTTGCGATTTCTGGGGTAATGTTGCATTAACACCAAAGAACACAACTTGAAATAAGCGACATCCAAGATTCTTGTTTCGATGTAGCTGGAACGCAAAACAACCTGTTTTGCTCTGTTTTAGCTTACTACACTTTGATTTGCTATTTGTTGGTGAATGAACACCGAATGAAAAAATCCCAGCTTATTCGTCTTGTTTCTATTGAGATGGGACGAAAACACGTATGCTTAATTTGGGCTGATAACAAACATTTCACTGCGTGATTTTTGGGTGAATGTGCACTCTAATCTGAAAAGCAGCAATTGCAAGTAAGCGCAATCAAAGCTTATTCGTCTTCTTTCTGCACATATAGTAGCGAAAAGACGATGTTTTGTCATTTGGGTCTCATTACATACACTTTGCGATTTCTGGGTTAATGTTGCATTAACACCAAAGAACACAACTTGAAATAAGCGACATCGAAGATTCTTGTTTCGATTTAGCTGGAACGCAAAACAACCTGTTTTGCTCTGTTTTAGCTTACTACACTTTGATTTGCTATTTGTTGGTGAATGAACACCGAATGAAAAAATCCCAGCTTATTCGTCTTGTTTCTATTGAGATGGGACGAAAACACGTATGCTTAATTTGGGCTGATAACAAACATTTCACTGCGTGATTTTTGGGTGAATGTGCACTCTAATCTGAAAAGCAGCAATTGCAAGTAAGCGCAATCAAAGGTTATTCGTCTTCTTTCTGCACATATAGTAGCGAAAAGACGATGTTTTGTCATTTGGGTCTCATTACATACACTTTGCGATTTCTGGGTTAATGTTGCATTAACACCAAAGAACACAACTTGAAATAAGCGACATCGAAGATTCTTGTTTCGATTTAGCTGGAACGCAAAACAACCTGTTTTGCTCTGTTTTAGCTTACTACACTTTGATTTGCTATTTGTTGGTGAATGAACACCGAATGAAAAAATCCCAGCTTATTCTTCTTGTTTCTATTGAGATGGAACGAAAACACGTATGCTTAATTTGGGCTGATAACAAACATTTCACTGCGTGATTTTTGGTTGAATGTGCATTCTAATCCGAAAAGCAGCAATTGCAAGTAAGCGCAATCAAAGCTTATTCGTCTTCTTTCTGCGCATATGGTAGCGAAAAGACGGTGTTTTGTCATTTGGGTCTCATTACATACACTTTGCGATTTCTGGGTTAATGTTGCATTAACACCAAAGAACACAACTTGAAATAAGCGACATCCAAGATTCTTGTTTCGATGTAGCTGGAACGCAAAACAACCTGTTTTGCTCTGTTTTAGCTTACTACACTTTGATTTGCTATTTGTTGGTGAATGAACACTGTCAGGGGTTCAGGAGCAGAGGCAAGGGCAAGGAAGGAAACAGAGAGCGAAGGGGAGGAGGCAGAAGAAAGGATGAGCGATGACGACGACCCGAGATCTCCGAGTCTCTCCAGTGAGTCGGAGGATTCACAGAAAGGAGCACCAGTGGCCAAGGCAAGGGGGGACTTTAGGGGGGCACCCCAGGGAGATAGAGCCAGAGGGGAATCAGAGGAGAGCAGTTGGAGATCGGGTCCAGCGTCACCGCCAGAGAACAGGGAAGAGGAAAGGAGCCAGGGGGCAAGCGCTGGCAGCTCACAGCAGGAGGGAGGGCACGAGTCAGGGGTGGCCACACCTCCATCTGGGAGCGAAGAGACGGTTAGACGGAAGGTGGAAGGTTGGGCGCGCGCGCCAAGTTCAAATGCACAGGAAGGAGGCGCAGTAGGCAGCCCGGAAAGAGAGCCGGGTCCTAAAGCCCGGCGCAAAGAGACAGGAGAGTCCGGGGGGTCAGCGTCCGAAGAATCCCGGAAGGAAGAGACCCAGGGGGGCAGAGGGACCCAGAGAAGAACAGTCAGGCGGAAAAGGTGGAGCAGGGCTAGGATATTAAGTTGGTGTACGAGGGGCGGAGATTCAGACGGAGCTTCGCCGATCTAGCTACTAGACGTAGGGTTGCACGCAGCAGCTTGAGAATGGAAACTGTAACTCAATAAAGACTTTTACTTAATGACCGTTGGCTAGCGTGATCCTCTGTGAGCTAGGATCTTGAAGCAACCCTGACAGTAAGCTCCGTCCCCTGTATTGTGGGCATTTACAGCCTCGAGGAGAGGAGAGAAGCAGGTGCCTACTAGTGAGCTCACGAACGGCAGCCGACATGACGGCTGAACAGCAGATAGCGGAACTCAGAGAAGCAGTGTCACAGCTGAATGCCGAGGCTCTCGCATCCAGGAAGAGAGAGGAGGACGCAGCTGCCGCCTACAGGGATCTCCAGGTCAGGTTGGAAGTGCTTACGAAGCAAGGGCAACAGACACCCAAACCAGAGGGGATTGGGTTGGGGAGACGCACAGGCGGTCTGGTCTCTCACTTCGATGGGAACCTGCAACAGTATCCCAATTTTAAAGCAGACGTACTGTGTGCACTGCAACTGCTGAGTAAAGATTTTAGAGATGAGCAAGAGAAAGTGGGGTTCATCATGTCTTATTTGCATGGGGATGCCAGAGCATGGCTGCGCAATTTATGGAGGGATAACGATCCGGCGCTCCAAAATGCGAATGCCTTTATTAAAGCGATGGATGCGTGTTTTTTATCAAGCATTGACGTGGATCTTGCTCGGCAACAGATTCATGGACTGAAGCAGGGAAGGGCCAGCGTACGGCAGTACCATGCCCGCTTTTTCGCCTTGGCCAGTGCCCTAGAATGGGACAGAGATGCGACCCCTGTAAGAGACCTTTTCTGGGAGGGACTAAACAGCTCTGTAAAAGATGAGATTGCGAGGGGGGAGAGACCCCGGACCACCCAGGAGGTCGTGCAGAGGGCGCTGGCAGTGGGGGTACGGCTGGAAGGACGTCCGTGGAGCAGGGACGAAGGGCGTGGAGGGCGCGAACCAGCCAGGGGCTCCTCCTTCTTTCCCAGAGAAGCAGCACGTACGCAATCCACGCCTCCGCCAGGGGGAGGAGCTGAACCGATGGAGGTTGGAGGTGCCAGGGCTCAGTCAGCAACCATAGCCCTAGCACCAGCAGCAGTGAAAGCGAAGCCTCCTAGAGGGAACAGGAAGTGTTACGTCTGTGAGGAGCCAGGGCATATGGCGAAAGAGTGTCCCCAGAGGCTCCACAAGCTCACTGCAGCCTCAGCAATGGCGACTGCAGCAACGCAGCAAGGAGAACCACAGCAGGGAAACGACGCTGTCTGGCTGGAGGAAGAGGCACTGGGGCCCAGCCAGACGTATTAATGATGCAGTCCCCAGAGATTTTACAGCCCGTGAACCCCCTCCCGCCCAAACCAGTGGTGAGGCTCACCGCGTCGCTCCAGCTGCCCAATGGCATCACCATGGACGTGCCAATCACCATTGACTCAGGCAGCAATGCGGACTTTATGGGGCAGGACTTTGTCAACCAGCATGCTATACAGTTGCTGCCGGCCACACTGCCCCTGCAGGTGGTCACGGTGGATGGCAGGGAGCTGCTAGGAGGGCAAGTGGTGCAGCAGACGCCACCGATGGTGATGCGACTTGGGAATCACCAAGAAGTCATCAGCTTCAACGTCACTCAATTGTCGGACACGCCCATTGTGTTGGGCATGAGTTGGCTGGACAAACACAGCCCAACGCTGGCTTGGTACCAGAGGCAGCTGACCTTCGGCTCTTCCTTTTGTGCTGAACACTGCATCGTGCCCAGGCAGGAAGGAGAGGAAGAGGAGTCACAGCTACTGCTAGGCACGCTGCAAGCGATTCCCCACAAGTACGCAGAATTTTTGGAAGTTTTCTGCGAGAAGGAGGCAGACAGGCTACCCCCTCACAGGCCATATGACTGCAAGATTGACCTGCTGCCAGGGGCGGCGCTGCCTAAGGGGAAACTGTATTCCATGTCAGAGGACGAGCTGCAAGAACTCAAGGAGTTCATAGATCATAATTTGGAGCGCGGTTTCATCCGAGAGTCCAAGGCGGTGGGAGGCAGCCCGGTGTTCTTCGTTAAGAAGCGGGATACGCCCCAAAAGAGGCTCGTAGTGGATTACAGGATCTTGAACAGTGTGACTAAGCCGTCGGACTTCCCCATGCCCCGAATTGACGACCTCCTCGCAAAGGTGCGGAAGGGCAGAGTGTTCACCAAATTGGATCTGCGAGGTGCGTACAACCTCATTCGCATGCGGGAGGGAGACGAGTGGAAAACAGCCATGTTCACGCCACTGGGGACCTACGAATATAGAGTTATGCCTTTTGGATTGCAAAATGGCTCCCACGTTTTTCAAGCATTCATGCATCACGTGTTGGCGGGACTTCTCTACAAGACGTGCGTCTGTTTCTTAGATGACATCCTGATCTTTTCGGAGTCACAACAGGAGCATGACAAACACGTCAAGGAAGTACTGAACAGGCTGAAGCACCATAGGCTCTACGCCAAGCTGGAGAAGTGCCAATTTGACGTGACGGAGGTGGATTTTCTGGGCTACAAGCTGTCTGACAAGGGGCTCGCCATGGACAGCGCCAAGGTTCGAGCGGTGTTGGATTGGAAGAGCCCGCGCAACCGGAAGGAGGTCCAACGGTTTGTCGGCTTTGCGAACTTCTATCGCAAGTTTATCAAGGGCTTCGCTATGCAGACGGCGGCCATCACTGACACGCTTAGCTCCAAGAAAAAGAAGTTCATTTGGACAGAGCAGGCGGAACAGTCCTTTCAGGCACTCAAGCGTCTCTTCGCGTCGGAAGAGCAGCTGCTTCATGTCAACCCCAGCAAGCCGATGAGGGTGGAGACTGACGCCTCGGACAGAGCCGTGGGGGCGGTCCTGCTGCAGAAAGACCCGCAGGGGGTGTGGCGACCGGGAGCGTTTTACTCCAGGAAGCTCAGCAAGTCCGAGCAGAACTACACCATATGGGACAGGGAGTTGCTGGCCATTCATGCAGCGTTCAAGGCGTGGAGGCACTTTCTGATCGGAGCCAAGCACACGGTGCAGGTTTGCACGGACCACAAGAACCTAGAGCACTGGCGCACGGCACAGTTCCTGAACCAAAGGCAGATACGTTGGGCTGAGTTCTTTGCGAACTTCGACTTCCGAATGGAGTATGTCCCGGGGGACACCAACATCATGGCGGACGCTCTCTCCCGCAAGCCACAGTATCTGGAGGAAGCAACGCCAGCGGCCGCCATGCACATCTTCGCACCAACAGTGTGGGCGTGCGCCGCGGCAACCGTGGATCTGGAGGCGGTGCGACGAGCGTTGCAGGGGGACTCCTTCGCGCAAGCAAAGATCTCAGAGGTGCAAAGGGGCAAAGCAGCGGCCGACGGTTTCCAGCTAAGAGATGGATTGCTCATCCGTAAAGGGGCCATCTACGTGCCGGGAGACGAACTTCGCGCCAAGGTGCTGCAGCAGATGCACGACGCGCCCACTGCAGGGCACTTCGGCAAGGAGAAGACGGTGGAACTAGTAGCCAGGGATTTCTGGTGGCCTGGAATGAGAAGGGAGGTCGCGGACTACGTGGCGAGGTGTGACACCTGCCAGAGGGCGAAGCCAGTGCTTAGACCGCCGGCCGGACTGTTGGAACCGCTGCAAACTCCGGCCGAACCTTGGGAGAGGGTGGCCCTGGACTTTGTCACGGATCTGCCCAGCTCGAGGGGCAAGACGGCAGTGCTGGTGGTGGTGGACTTGTTCTCCAAGATGGCACATTTCATTCCGTGTGCGAAGGTGGCCACGGCGGAACAAACCGCCAAACTGTTCATAGACCACGTGTTCAAGGTTCACGGTCTGCCACGGTCTATTCTGTCCGACCGGGGGCGGCAGTTCATCTCAAATTTCTGGCAGCGGCTGATGGGCTTCCTGAACGTCAAGATCAACCTGGCGTCGGCGAGACACCCGCAAACCAACGGGCAAGCAGAGCGGGTCAATGCCATCATGCAGCAGTACTTGAGGTGTTATGCAAATCAACAGCCTGCGACATGGGTGGATTACCTGCCGCTCGCCGAGTTCGCTTACAACAACACGAAGCACGTGTCCACGGGGGTCACACCGTTCTTCGCCAACAACGGGAGGCACCCCAGAACCTTCCCGGGACTGGAAAGGCTGGGGGAAGGGGAGCCGCAGGCGGCAGATGCGTTCGCGTCGGAACTGCAGGAAGTCCACGATCAGCTGAGGCGCCACCTGGAACTGGCCAAGCACGCATACAAGGTACAAGCGGACAAACGCAGAAGGGTTGGCGAAGAGCTACACGTGGGGGACTGGGTCTGGTTAGCAGCCCACGCAGTGCCGGCCAGGTCGTTGGCCAAGAAGAAACTAGGGCATAAGCAACTGGGGCCCTATCAAGTCGAAGAGCAGGTCAACCCGGTGGCCTTCAGGCTGGCGCTTCCGGAGGGTTCCAGAATGCATCCGGTATTCCACAGATCGGTGCTCACTCCCTACAAGGCACCGCACAGGTTTCAGGAACCCGGAACGGCGCAGAGTCCGGCCAGAGACAGAACAGGGCACGCAGGAGTGGCACAGAAGGAGCGCATCAACGAAGTCACAGAGATTTTGGATTCCAGATGGGGGGAAGAAGGGGTAGAATACTTTCTCGCCAGGGAGGGCACCCCGGCCAGTGCGAACAGTTGGGTGCCGGACTACGCCTTGGACGAACCTCTGCTCAAAGACGAGTTTCATGCCCTCTTCCCACATAGACCGATGCCAGCAGACTTTTTCGACGACTGGCTTTTCACACCCACGCTTTCGGGCAGCACGTTCCGGGGGTTCGACTCGGACGAGGACCCGATACGAGACGTCCGTTCCCCGGAGGGGTCGCCCTCGGGATCTGCCTCAGAACCCTCGTATTGGTGGGACGACAAACCAGAGGAACAGTGGCGCAGGAAGTGGCAAGAAGGTCCAGGCCGAGCAACGCCGCCTGGAGGAAGCGAGGGAGAGACGGACATGGACATTTTCGGGGACGATCCAGGTTTCGAGCACGGCGGCACAGAGATGGAAGCAGAGGTGACCGTCGTCGACGAGAGAAGGGAGGAAGAACCGGAAGACTTCGGAGGGAGGCCCGCTACGGGAACCGAACGGTACCCGACATTCGTCTCCTTGACGCAGCAGCACCCAGCTCCAGCACCGGAAGGAGGGGAAGGGGGAGTGGGGGGCTTCGAGGGGGGGATGGATGTCAGGGGTTCAGGAGCAGAGGCAAGGGCAAGGAAGGAAACAGAGAGCGAAGGGGAGGAGGCAGAAGAAAGGATGAGCGATGACGACGACCCGAGATCTCCGAGTCTCTCCAGTGAGTCGGAGGATTCACAGAAAGGAGCACCAGTGGCCAAGGCAAGGGGGGACTTTAGGGGGGCACCCCAGGGAGATAGAGCCAGAGGGGAATCAGAGGAGAGCAGTTGGAGATCGGGTCCAGCGTCACCGCCAGAGAACAGGGAAGAGGAAAGGAGCCAGGGGGCAAGCGCTGGCAGCTCACAGCAGGAGGGAGGGCACGAGTCAGGGGTGGCCACACCTCCATCTGGGAGCGAAGAGACGGTTAGACGGAAGGTGGAAGGTTGGGCGCGCGCGCCAAGTTCAAATGCACAGGAAGGAGGCGCAGTAGGCAGCCCGGAAAGAGAGCCGGGTCCTAAAGCCCGGCGCAAAGAGACAGGAGAGTCCGGGGGGTCAGCGTCCGAAGAATCCCGGAAGGAAGAGACCCAGGGGGGCAGAGGGACCCAGAGAAGAACAGTCAGGCGGAAAAGGTGGAGCAGGGCTAGGATATTAAGTTGGTGTACGAGGGGCGGAGATTCAGACGGAGCTTCGCCGATCTAGCTACTAGACGTAGGGTTGCACGCAGCAGCTTGAGAATGGAAACTGTAACTCAATAAAGACTTTTACTTAATGACCGTTGGCTAGCGTGATCCTCTGTGAGCTAGGATCTTGAAGCAACCCTGACAAACACCGAATGAAAAAATCCCAGCTTATTCTTCTTGTTTCTATTGAGATGGAACGAAAACACGTATGCTTAATTTGGGCTGATAACAAACATTTCACTGCGTGATTTTTGGTTGAATGTGCATTCTAATCCGAAAAGCAGCAATTGCAAGTAAGGGCAATCAAAGCTTATTCGTCTTCTGCACATATAGTAGCTAAAACACGGTTTTTTGTCATTTGGGTCTCATTACATAAACTTTGCGATTTCTGGGTTAATGTTGCATTAACACCAAAGAACACAACTTGAAATAAGCGACATCCAAGATTCTTGTTTCGATGTAGCTGGAACGCAAAACAACCTGTTTTGCTCTGTTTTAGATTACTATGCTTTGCTATTTGTTGGTGAATGAACACCGAGTGAAAAAATCCCAGCTTATTCGTCTTGTTTCTATTGAGATGGAACGAAAACACGTATGCTTAATTTGGGCTGATAACAAACATTTCACTGCGTGATTTTTGGGTGAATGTGCACTCTAATCTGAAAAGCAGCAATTGCAAGTAAGCGCAATCAAAGCTTATTCGTCTTCTTTCTGCACATATAGTAGCGAAAAGACGATGTTTTGTCATTTGGGTCTCATTACATACTGTCAGGGGTTCAGGAGCAGAGGCAAGGGCAAGGAAGGAAACAGAGAGCGAAGGGGAGGAGGCAGAAGAAAGGATGAGCGATGACGACGACCCGAGATCTCCGAGTCTCTCCAGTGAGTCGGAGGATTCACAGAAAGGAGCACCAGTGGCCAAGGCAAGGGGGGAGTTTAGGGGGGCACCCCAGGGAGATAGAGCCAGAGGGGAATCAGAGGAGAGCAGTTGGAGATCGGGTCCAGCGTCACCGCCAGAGAACAGGGAAGAGGAAAGGAGCCAGGGGGCAAGCGCTGGCAGCTCACAGCAGGAGGGAGGGCACGAGTCAGGGGTGGCCACACCTCCATCTGGGAGCGAAGAAACGGTTAGACGGAAGGTGGAAGGTTGGGCGCGCGCGCCAAGTTCAAATGCACAGGAAGGAGGCGCAGTAGGCAGCCCGGAAAGAGAGCCGGGTCCTAAAGCCCGGCGCAAGGAGACAGGAGAGTCCGGGGGGTCAGCGTCCGAAGAATCCCGGAAGGAAGAGACCCAGGGGGGCAGAGGGACCCAGAGAAGAACAGTCAGGCGGAAAAGGTGGAGCAGGGCTAGGATATTAAGTTGGTGTACGAGGGGCGGAGATTCAGACGGAGCTTCGCCGATCTAGCTACTAGACGTAGGGTTGCACGCAGCAGCTTGAGAATGGAAACTGTAACTCAATAAAGACTTTTACTTAATGACCGTTGGCTAGCGTGATCCTCTGTGAGCTAGGATCTTGAAGCAACCCTGACAGTAAGCTCCGTCTCCTGTATTGTGGGCATCTACAGCCTCGAGGAGAGGAGAGAAGCAGGTGCCTACTAGTGAGCTCACGAACGGCAGCCGACATGACGGCTGAACAGCAGATAGCGGAACTCAGAGAAGCAGTGTCACAGCTGAATGCCGAGGCTCTCGCATCCAGGAAGAGAGAGGAGGACGCAGCTGCCGCCTACAGGGATCTCCAGGTCAGGTTGGAAGTGCTTACGAAGCAAGGGCAACAGACACCCAAACCAGAGGGGATTGGGTTGGGGAGACGCACAGGCGGTCTGGTCTCTCACTTCGATGGGAACCTGCAACAGTATCCCAATTTTAAAGCAGACGTACTGTGTGCACTGCAACTGCTGAGTAAAGATTTTAGAGATGAGCAAGAGAAAGTGGGGTTCATCATGTCTTATTTGCATGGGGATGCCAGAGCATGGCTGCGCAATTTATGGAGGGATAACGATCCGGCGCTCCAAAATGCGAATGCCTTTATTAAAGCGATGGATGCGTGTTTTTTATCAAGCATTGACGTGGATCTTGCTCGGCAACAGATTCATGGACTGAAGCAGGGAAGGGCCAGCGTACGGCAGTACCATGCCCGCTTTTTCGCCTTGGCCAGTGCCCTAGAATGGGACAGAGATGCGACCCCTGTAAGAGACCTTTTCTGGGAGGGACTAAACAGCTCTGTAAAAGATGAGATTGCGAGGGGGGAGAGACCCCGGACCACCCAGGAGGTCGTGCAGAGGGCGCTGGCAGTGGGGGTACGGCTGGAAGGACGTCCGTGGAGCAGGGACGAAGGGCGTGGAGGGCGCGAACCAGCCAGGGGCTCCTCCTTCTTTCCCAGAGAAGCAGCACGTACGCAATCCACGCCTCCGCCAGGGGGAGGAGCTGAACCGATGGAGGTTGGAGGTGCCAGGGCTCAGTCAGCAACCATAGCCCTAGCACCAGCAGCAGTGAAAGCGAAGCCTCCTAGAGGGAACAGGAAGTGTTACGTCTGTGAGGAGCCAGGGCATATGGCGAAAGAGTGTCCCCAGAGGCTCCACAAGCTCACTGCAGCCTCAGCAATGGCGACTGCAGCAACGCAGCAAGGAGAACCACAGCAGGGAAACGACGCTGTCTGGCTGGAGGAAGAGGCACTGGGGCCCAGCCAGACGTATTAATGATGCAGTCCCCAGAGATTTTACAGCCCGTGAACCCCCTCCCGCCCAAACCAGTGGTGAGGCTCACCGCGTCGCTCCAGCTGCCCAATGGCATCACCATGGACGTGCCAATCACCATTGACTCAGGCAGCAATGCGGACTTTATGGGGCAGGACTTTGTCAACCAGCATGCTATACAGTTGCTGCCGGCCACACTGCCCCTGCAGGTGGTCACGGTGGATGGCAGGGAGCTGCTAGGAGGGCAAGTGGTGCAGCAGACGCCACCGATGGTGATGCGACTTGGGAATCACCAAGAAGTCATCAGCTTCAACGTCACTCAATTGTCGGACACGCCCATTGTGTTGGGCATGAGTTGGCTGGACAAACACAGCCCAACGCTGGCTTGGTACCAGAGGCAGCTGACCTTCGGCTCTTCCTTTTGTGCTGAACACTGCATCGTGCCCAGGCAGGAAGGAGAGGAAGAGGAGTCACAGCTACTGCTAGGCACGCTGCAAGCGATTCCCCACAAGTACGCAGAATTTTTGGAAGTTTTCTGCGAGAAGGAGGCAGACAGGCTACCCCCTCACAGGCCATATGACTGCAAGATTGACCTGCTGCCAGGGGCGGCGCTGCCTAAGGGGAAACTGTATTCCATGTCAGAGGACGAGCTGCAAGAACTCAAGGAGTTCATAGATCATAATTTGGAGCGCGGTTTCATCCGAGAGTCCAAGGCGGTGGGAGGCAGCCCGGTGTTCTTCGTTAAGAAGCGGGATACGCCCCAAAAGAGGCTCGTAGTGGATTACAGGATCTTGAACAGTGTGACTAAGCCGTCGGACTTCCCCATGCCCCGAATTGACGACCTCCTCGCAAGGGTGCGGAAGGGAAGAGTGTTCACCAAATTGGATCTGCGAGGTGCGTACAACCTCATTCGCATGCGGGAGGGAGACGAGTGGAAAACAGCCATGTTCACGCCACTGGGGACCTACGAATATAGAGTTATGCCTTTTGGATTGCAAAATGGCTCCCACGTTTTTCAAGCATTCATGCATCACGTGTTGGCGGGACTTCTCTACAAGACGTGCGTCTGTTTCTTAGATGACATCCTGATCTTTTCGGAGTCGCAACAGGAGCATGACAAACACGTCAAGGAAGTACTGAACAGGCTGAAGCACCATAGGCTCTACGCCAAGCTGGAGAAGTGCCAATTTGACGTGACGGAGGTGGATTTTCTGGGCTACAAGCTGTCTGACAAGGGGCTCGCCATGGACAGCGCCAAGGTTCGAGCGGTGTTGGATTGGAAGAGCCCGCGCAACCGGAAGGAGGTCCAACGGTTTGTCGGCTTTGCGAACTTCTATCGCAAGTTTATCAAGGGCTTCGCTATGCAGACGGCGGCCATCACTGACACGCTTAGCTCCAAGAAAAAGAAGTTCATTTGGACAGAGCAGGCGGAACAGTCCTTTCAGGCACTCAAGCGTCTCTTCGCGTCGGAAGAGCAGCTGCTTCATGTCAACCCCAGCAAGCCGATGAGGGTGGAGACTGACGCCTCGGACAGAGCCGTGGGGGCGGTCCTGCTGCAGAAAGACCCGCAGGGGGTGTGGCGACCGGGAGCGTTTTACTCCAGGAAGCTCAGCAAGTCCGAGCAGAACTACACCATATGGGACAGGGAGTTGCTGGCCATTCATGCAGCGTTCAAGGCGTGGAGGCACTTTCTGATCGGCGCCAAGCACACGGTGCAGGTTTGCACGGACCACAAGAACCTAGAGCACTGGCGCACGGCACAGTTCCTGAACCAAAGGCAGATACGTTGGGCTGAGTTCTTTGCGAACTTCGACTTCCGAATAGAGTATGTCCCGGGGGACACCAACATCATGGCGGACGCTCTCTCCCGCAAGCCACAGTATCTGGAGGAAGCAACGCCAGCGGCCGCCATGCACATCTTCGCACCAACAGTGTGGGCGTGCGCCGCGGCAACCGTGGATCTGGAGGCGGTGCGACGAGCGTTGCAGGGGGACTCCTTCGCGCAAGCAAAGATCTCAGAGGTGCAAAGGGGCAAAGCAGCGGCCGACGGTTTCCAGCTAAGAGATGGATTGCTCATCCGTAAAGGGGCCATCTACGTGCCGGGAGACGAACTTCGCGCCAAGGTGCTGCAGCAGATGCACGACGCGCCCACTGCAGGGCACTTCGGCAAGGAGAAGACGGTGGAACTAGTAGCCAGGGATTTCTGGTGGCCTGGAATGAGAAGGGAGGTCGCGGACTACGTGGCGAGGTGTGACACCTGCCAGAGGGCGAAGCCAGTGCTTAGACCGCCGGCCGGACTGTTGGAACCGCTGCAAACTCCGGCCGAACCTTGGGAGAGGGTGGCCCTGGACTTTGTCACGGATCTGCCCAGCTCGAGGGGCAAGACGGCAGTGCTGGTGGTGGTGGACTTGTTCTCCAAGATGGCACATTTCATTCCGTGTGCGAAGGTGGCCACGGCGGAACAAACCGCCAAACTGTTCATAGACCACGTGTTCAAGGTTCACGGTCTGCCACGGTCTATTCTGTCCGACCGGGGGCGGCAGTTCATCTCAAATTTCTGGCAGCGGCTGATGGGCTTCCTGAACGTCAAGATCAACCTGGCGTCGGCGAGACACCCGCAAACCAACGGGCAAGCAGAGCGGGTCAATGCCATCATGCAGCAGTACTTGAGGTGTTATGCAAATCAGCAGCCTGCGACATGGGTGGATTACCTGCCGCTCGCCGAGTTCGCTTACAACAACACGAAGCACGTGTCCACGGGGGTCACACCGTTCTTCGCCAACAACGGGAGGCACCCCAGAACCTTCCCGGGACTGGAAAGGCTGGGGGAAGGGGAGCCGCAGACGGCAGATGCGTTCGCGTCGGAACTGCAGGAAGTCCACGATCAGCTGAGGCGCCACCTGGAACTGGCCAAGCACGCATACAAGGTACAAGCGGACAAACGCAGAAGGGTTGGCGAAGAGCTACACGTGGGGGACTGGGTCTGGTTAGCAGCCCACGCAGTGCCGGCCAGGTCGTTGGCCAAGAAGAAACTAGGGCATAAGCAACTGGGGCCCTATCAAGTCGAAGAGCAGGTCAACCCGGTGGCCTTCAGGCTGGCGCTTCCGGAGGGTTCCAGAATGCATCCGGTATTCCACAGATCGGTGCTCACTCCCTACAAGGCACCGCACAGGTTTCAGGAACCCGGAACGGCGCAGAGTCCGGCCAGAGACAGAACAGGGCACGCAGGAATGGCACAGAAGGAGCGCATCAACGAAGTCACAGAGATTTTGGATTCCAGATGGGGGGAAGAAGGGGTAGAATACTTTCTCGCCAGGGAGGGCACCCCGGCCAGTGCGAACAGTTGGGTGCCGGACTACGCCTTGGACGAACCTCTGCTCAAAGACGAGTTTCATGCCCTCTTCCCACATAGACCGATGCCAGCAGACTTTTTCGACGACTGGCTTTTCACACCCACGCTTTCGGGCAGCACGTTCCGGGGGTTCGACTCGGACGAGGACCCGATACGAGACGTCCGTTCCCCGGAGGGGTCGCCCTCGGGATCTGCCTCAGAACCCTCGTATTGGTGGGACGACAAACCAGAGGAACAGTGGCGCAGGAAGTGGCAAGAAGGTCCAGGCCGAGCAACGCCGCCTGGAGGAAGCGAGGGAGAGACGGACATGGACATTTTCGGGGACGATCCAGGTTTCGAGCACGGCGGCACAGAGATGGAAGCAGAGGTGACCGTCGTCGACGAGAGAAGGGAGGAAGAACCGGAAGACTTCGGAGGGAGGCCCGCTACGGGAACCGAACGGTACCCGACATTCGTCTCCTTGACGCAGCAGCACCCAGCTCCAGCACCGGAAGGAGGGGAAGGGGGAGTGGGGGGCTTCGAGGGGGGGATGGATGTCAGGGGTTCAGGAGCAGAGGCAAGGGCAAGGAAGGAAACAGAGAGCGAAGGGGAGGAGGCAGAAGAAAGGATGAGCGATGACGACGACCCGAGATCTCCGAGTCTCTCCAGTGAGTCGGAGGATTCACAGAAAGGAGCACCAGTGGCCAAGGCAAGGGGGGAGTTTAGGGGGGCACCCCAGGGAGATAGAGCCAGAGGGGAATCAGAGGAGAGCAGTTGGAGATCGGGACCAGCGTCACCGCCAGAGAACAGGGAAGAGGAAGGGAGCCAGGGGGCAAGCGCTGGCAGCTCACAACAGGAGGGAGGGCACGAGTCAGGAGTGGCCACACCTCCATCTGGGAGCGAAGAGACGGTTAGACGGAAGGTGGAAGGTTGGGCGCGCGCGCCAAGTTCAAATGCACAGGAAGGCGGCGCAGTAGGCAGCCCGGAAAGGGAGCCAGGTCCTAAAGCCCGGCGTAAGGAGACAGGAGGGTCCGGGGGGTCAGCGTCAGAAGAATCCCGGAAGGAAGAGACCCAGGGGGGCAGAGGGACCCAGAGAAGAACAGTCAGGCGGAAAAGGTGGAGCAGGGCTAGGATATTAAGTTGGTGTACGAGGGGCGGAGATTCAGACGGAGCTTCGCCGGTCTAGCTACTAGACGTAGAGTTGCACGCAGCAGCTTGAGAATGGAAACTGTAACTCAATAAAGACTTTTACTTAATGACCGTTGGCTAGCGTGATCCTCTGTGAGCTAGGATCTTGAAGCAACCCTGACAGTAAGCTCCGTCTGCAAAATTGTGGGCATCTACAGCCTCGAGGAGAGGAGAGAAGCAGGTGCCTACTAGCGAGCTCACGAACGGCAGCCGACATGACGGCTGAACAGCAGATAGCGGAACTCAGAGAAGCAGTGTCACAGCTGAATGCCAAGGCTCTCGCATCCAGGAAGAGAGAGGAGGACGCAGCTGCCGCCTACAGGGATCTCCAGGTCAGGTTGGAAGTGCTTACGAAGCAAGGGCAACAGACACCCAAACCAGAGGGGATTGGTTTGGGGAGACGCACAGGCGGTCTGGTCTCTCACTTCGATGGGAACCTGCAACAGTATCCCAATTTTAGAGCAGACGTACTGTGTGCACTGCAACTGCTGAGTAAAGATTTTAGAGATGAGCAAGAGAAAGTGGGATTCATCATGTCCTATTTGCATGGGGATGCCAGAGCATGGCTGCGCAATTTGTGGAGGGATAACGATCCGGCGCTCCAAAATGCGAATGCCTTTATTAAAGCGATGGATGCGTGTTTTTTATCAAGCATTGACGTGGATCTTGCTAGGCAACAGATTCATGGACTGAAACAGGGAAGGGCCAGCGTACGGCAGTACCATGCCCGCTTTTTCGCCTTGGCCAGTGCCCTAGAATGGGACAGAGATTCGGCTCCTGTAAGAGACCTGTTCTGGGAGGGATTGCACAGCTCTGTGAAAGATGAAATTGCGAGGGGGGAGAGACCCCGAACCACCCAGGAGGTCGTGCAGAGGGCGCTGGCAGTGGGGGTGCGGCTGGAAGGACGTCCGTGGAGCAGGGACGAAGGGCGTGGAGGGCGCGAACCAGCCAGGGGCTCCTCCTTCTTTCCCAGAGAAGCAGCGCGTACGCAATCCACGCCTCCGCCAGGAGGAGGAGCTGAACCTATGGAGGTTGGAGGTGCCAGGGCTCAGTCAGCAACCAGAGCCCTAGCACCAGCAGCAGTGAAAGCGAAGCCTCCTAGAGGGAACAGGAAGTGTTACGTCTGTGAGGAGCCAGGGCATATGGCGAAAGAGTGTCCCCAGAGGCTCAACAAGCTCACTGCAGCCTCAGCAATGGTGACTGCAGCAACGCAGCAAGGAGGACCACAGCAGGGAAACGACGCAGTCTGGCTGGAGGAAGAGGCACTGGGGCCCAGCCAGACGTATTAATGATGCAGTCCCCAGAGATTTTACAGCCCGTGAACCCCCTCCCGCCCAAACCAGTGGTGCGGCTCACCGCATCTCTCCAGCTGCCCAATGGCATCACCATGGACGTGCCAATCACCATTGACTCAGGCAGCAATGCGGACTTTATAGGGCAGGACTTTGTCAACAAGCATGCTATACAGTTGCTGCCGGCCACACTGCCCCTGCAGGTTGTCACGGTGGACGGCAGGGAGCTGCTAGGGGGGCAAGTGGTGCAGCAAACGCCACCAATGGTGATGCGACTTGGGAATCACAAAGAAGTCATCAGCTTCAACGTCACTCAATTATCGGACACGCCCATTGTGTTGGGCATGAGTTGGCTGGACAAGCACAGCCCAACGCTGGCTTGGTACCAGAGGCAGCTGACCTTCGGCTCTTCCTTTTGTGCTGAACACTGCATCGTGCCCAGGCAGGAAGGAGAGGAAGAGGAGTCACAGCTGCTGCTAGGCACGCTGCAAGCGATTCCCCACAAGTACGCAGAATTTTTGGAAGTTTTCTGCGAGAAGGAGGCAGACTGGCTACCACCTCACAGGCCATATGACTGCAAGATTGACCTGCTGCCAGGGGCGGCGCTGCCTAAGGGGAGACTGTATTCCATGTCAGAGGACGAACTGCAAGAACTCAAAGAGTTCATAGATCATAATTTGGAGCGCGGTTTCATCCGAGAGTCCAAGGCAGCGGGAGGCAGTCCGGTGTTCTTCGTTAAGAAGCGGGATACGCCCCAAAAGAGACTTGTAGTGGATTACAGGATCTTGAACAGTGTGACTAAGCCATCGGACTTCCCCATGCCCCGAATTGACGACCTCCTCGCAAAGGTGCGGAAGGGCAGAGTGTTCACCAAGTTGGACCTGCGAGGGGCGTACAACCTCATTCGCATGCGGGAGGGAGATGAGTGGAAAACAGCCATGTTCACGCCACTGGGGACCTACGAATATAGAGTTATGCCGTTTGGATTGCAAAATGGCTCCCACGTTTTTCAAGCATTCATGCATCACGTGTTGGCGGGACTTCTCTACAAGACGTGCGTCTGTTTCTTAGATGACATCCTGATCTTTTCGGAGTCGCAACAGGAGCATGACAAACACGTCAAGGAAGTGCTGAACAGGCTAAAGCAACATAGGCTCTACGCCAAGCTGGAGAAGTGCCAATTTGACGTGACGGAGGTGGATTTTCTGGGCTACAAGCTGTCTGACAAGGGGCTCGCCATGGACAGCGCCAAGGTTCGAGCGGTGTTGGATTGGAAGAGCCCGCGCAACCGGAAGGAGGTCCAACGGTTTGTCGGCTTTGCGAACTTCTATCGCAAGTTTATCAAGGGCTTCGCTATGCAGACGGCGGCCATCACTGACACGCTTAGCTCCAAGAAAAAGAAGTTCATTTGGACAGAGCAGGCGGAACAGTCCTTTCAGGCACTCAAGCGTCTCTTCGCGTCGGAAGAGCAGCTGCTTCACGTCAACCCCAGCAAGCCGATGAGGGTGGAGACAGACGCCTCGGACAGAGCCGTGGGGGCGGTCCTGCTGCAGAAAGACCCGCAAGGGGTGTGGGGACCGGGAGCGTTTTACTCCAGGAAGCTCAGCAAGTCCGAGCAGAACTACACCATATGGGACAGGGAGTTGCTGGCCATTCATGCAGCGTTCAAGGCGTGGAGGCACTTTCTGATCGGCGCCAAGCACACGGTGCAGGTTTGCACGGACCACAAGAACCTAGAGCACTGGCGCACGGCACAGTTCCTGAACCAGAGGCAGATACGTTGGGCTGAGTTCTTTGCGAACTTCGACTTCCGAATAGAGTATGTCCCGGGGGACACCAACATCATGGCGGACGCTCTCTCTCGTAAGCCACAGTATCTGGAGGACGCAACGCCAGCGGCCGCCATGCACATCTTCGCACCAACAGTGTGGGCGTGCGCCGCGGCAACCGTGGACCTGGAGGCGGTGCGACGAGCGTTGCAGGGGGACTCCTTCGCACAAGCAAAGATGGCAGAGGTGCAAAGGGGCAAGGCAGCGGCCGACGGTTTCCAGCTAAGTGATGGATTGCTCATCCGTAAAGGGGCCATCTACGTGCCGGGAGACGAACTTCGCGCCAAGGTGCTGCAGCAGCTGCACGACGCGCCCACGGCTGGGCACTTCGGCAAGGAGAAGACGGTGGAATTAGTCGCCAGGGATTTCTGGTGGCCTGGAATGAGAGGGGAGGTCGCGGACTACGTGGCGAGGTGTGACACCTGCCAGAGGGCGAAGCCAGTGCATAGACCGCCGGCCGGACTGTTGGAACCGCTGCAAACTCCGGTCGAACCTTGGGAGAGAGTGGCCCTGGACTTTGTCACGGATCTGCCCAGCTCGAGGGGCAAGACGGCAGTGCTGGTGGTGGTGGACCTGTTTTCCAAGATGGCACATTTCATTCCGTGTGCGAAGGTGACCACGGCGGAGCAAACCGCCAAACTGTTCCTAGACCACGTGTTCAAGGTTCACGGTCTGCCACGGTCTATTCTGTCCGACCGGGGGCGGCAGTTCATCTCGAATTTCTGGCAGAAGCTGATGGGCTTCCTGAACGTCAAGATCAACCTGGCGTCGGCGAGACACCCGCAGACCAACGGGCAAGCGGAGCGGGTCAATGCCATCATGCAGCAGTACTTGAGGTGTTATGCAAATCAACAGCCTGCGACGTGGGTGGATTACCTGCCGCTCGCCGAGTTCGCCTACAACAACACGAAGCACGTGTCCACGGGGATCACGCCGTTCTTCGCCAACAACGGGAGGCACCCCAGAACCTTTCCGGGACTGGAAAGGCTGGGGGAGGGGGAGCCGCAGACGGCAGATGCGTTCGCGTCGGAGCTGCAGGAAGTCCACGATCAGCTGAGGCGCCACCTGGAGCTGGCCAAGCACGCATACAAGGTACAAGCGGACAAAAGTAGAAGGGTTGGCGAAGAGCTCCACGTGGGAGACTGGGTCTGGTTAGCAGCCCACGCAGTGCCGGCCAGGTCGTTGGCCAAGAAGAAACTAGGGCATAAGCAACTGGGGCCCTATCAAGTCGAAGAGCAGATCAACCCGGTGGCCTTCAGGCTGGCGCTTCCGGAGGGTTCCAGAATGCATCCGGTGTTCCACAGATCGGTGCTCACTCCCTACAAGGCACCGCACAGGTTTCAGGAACCCGGAACGGCGCCGAGTCCGGTCAGAGACAGAATAGGGCGCGCAGGAGGGGCACAGAAGGAGCGCATCAACGAAGTCACAGAGATTTTGGATTCCAGATGGGGGGAAGAAGGGGTAGAATACTTTCTCGCCAAGGAGGGCACCCCGGCCAGTGCGAACAGCTGGGTGCCGGGCTACGCCTTGGACGAACCTCTGCTCAAAGACGAGTTTCATGCCCTCTTCCCACATAGACCAATGCCAGCAGACTTTTTCGACGACTGGCTTTTCACGCCCACGCTTTCGGCCAGCACGTTCCGGGGGTTCGACTCGGACGAGGACCCGACACGAGACGTCCGTTCCCCGGAGGGGTCACCCTCGGGATCTGCCTCAGAACCCTCGTATTGGTGGGACGACAGACCAGAGGAGCAGTGGCGCAGGAAGTTGCAAGAAGGTCCAGGACGAGCAACGCCGCCAGGAGGAAGTGAGGGAGAGACGGACATGGACGTTTTCGGGGACGACCCTGGTTTCGAGCACGGCGGCACAGAGATGGAAGCAGAGGTGACCGTCGTCGACGAGAGCAGGGAGGAAGAACCGGAAGACTTCGGAAGGAGGCCCGCTACGGGAAGCGAACGGTACCCGACATTCGTTCCCTTGACACAGCAGCACCCAGCTCCAGCACCGGAAGGAGGGGAAGGGGGAGTGGGGGGCTTCGAGGGGGGGATGGATGTCAGGGGTTCAGGAGCAGAGGCAAGGGCAAGGGAGGAAACAGAGAGCGAAGGGGAGGAGGCAGAAGAAAAGATGAGTGATGACGACGAACCGAGATCTCCGAGTCTTTCCAGTGAATCGGAGGATTCACAGAAAGGAGCACCAGTGGCCAGGGCAAGGGGGGAGTTTAGGGGGGCACCCCAGGAAGATAGAGCCAGAGGGGACTCAGAGGAGAGCAGTTGGAGATCGGGACCAGCGTCACCGCCAGAGAACAGGGAAGAGGAAGGGAGCCAGGGGGCAAGCACTGGCAGCTCACAACAGGAGGGAGGGCACGAGTCAGGAGTGGCCACACCTCCATCTGGGAGCGAAGAGACGGTTAGACGGAAGGTGGAAGGTTGGGCGCGCGCGCCAAGTTCAAATGCACAGGAACGCGGCGCAGTAGGCAGCCCGGAAAGGGAGCCAGGTCCTAAAGCCCGGCGCAAGGAGACTGGAGGGTCCGGGGGGTTAGCGTCAGAAGAATCCCGGAAGGAAGAGACCCAGGGGGGCAGAGGGACCCAGAGAAGAACAGTCAGGCGGAAAAGGTGGAGCAGGGCTAGGATATTAAGTTGGTGTACGAGGGGCGGAGATTCAGACGGAGCTTCGCCGGTCTAGCTACTAGACGTAGAGTTGCACGCAGCAGCTTGAGAATGGAAACTGTAACTCAATAAAGACTTTTACTTAATGACCGTTGGCTAGCGTGATCCTCTGTGAGCTAGGATCTTGAAGCAACCCTGACAGCTGATAACAAACATTTCACTGCGTGATTTTTGGTTGAATGTGCATTCTAATCCGAAAAGCAGCAATTGCAAGTAAGCGCAATCAAAGCTTATTCGTCTTCTTTCTGCACATATAGTAGCGAAAAGACGGTGTTTTGTCATTTGGGTCTCATTACATACACTTTGCGATTTCTGGGTTAATGTTGCATTAACACCAAAGAACACAACTTGAAATAAGCGACATCCAAGATTCTTGTTTCGATGTAGCTGGAACGCAAAACAACCTGTTTTGCTCTGTTTTAGATTACTATGCTTTGCTATTTGTTGGTGAATGAACACCGAGTGAAAAAATCCCAGCTTATTCGTCTTGTTTCTATTGAGATGGAACGAAAACACGTATGCTTAATTTGGGCTGATAACAAACATTTCACTGCGTGATTTTTGGTTGAATGTGCATTCTAATCCGAAAAGCAGCAATTGCAAGTAAGCGCAATCAAAGCTTATTCGTCTTCTTTCTGCGTATATGGTAGCGAAAAGACGGTGTTTTGTCATTTGGGTCTCATTACATACACTTTGCGATTTCTGGGTTAATGTTGCATTAACACCAAAGAACACAACTTGAAATAAGCGACATCCAAGATTCTTGTTTCGATGTAGCTGGAACGCAGAACAACCTGTTTTGCTCTGTTTTAGCTTACTACACTTTGATTTGCTATTTGTTGGTGAATGAACACCGAATGAAAAAATCCCAGCTTATTCGTCTTGTTTCTATTGAGATGGGACGAAAACACGTATGCTTAATTTGGGCTGATAACAAACATTTCACTGCGTGATTTTTGGTTGAATGTGCATTCTAATCCGAAAAGCAGCAATTGCAAGTAAGCGCAATCAATGCTTATTCGTCTTCTTTCTGCGCATATGGTAGCGAAAAGACGGTGTTTTGTCATTTGGGTTTCATTACATACACTTTGCGATTTCTGGGTTAATGTTGCATTAACACCAAAGAACACAACTTGAAATAAGCGACATCCAAGATTCTTGTTTCGATGTAGCTGGAACGCAAAACAACCTGTTTGGCTCTGTTTTAGCTTACTACACTTTGATTTGCTATTTGTTGGTGAATGAACACCGAATGAAAAAATCCCACCTTATTCGTCTTGTTTCTATTGAGATGGAACGAAAACACGTATGCTTAATTTGGGCTGATAACAAACATTTCACTGCGTGATTTTTGGTTGAATGTGCATTCTAATCCGAAAAGCAGCAATTGCAAGTAAGGGCAATCAAAGCTTATTCATCTTCTTTCTGCACATATAGTAGCGAAAAGACGGTGTTTTGTCATTTGGGTCTCATTACATACACTTTGCGATTTCTGGGGTAATGTTGCATTAACACCAAAGAACACAACTTGAAATAAGCGACATCCAAGAGTCTTGTTTCGATGTAGCTGGAACGCAAAACAACCTGTTTTGCTCTGTTTTAGCTTACTACACTTTGCTTTGCTATTTGTTGGTGAATGAACACCGAATGAAAAAATCCCAGCTTATTCGTCTTGTTTCTATTGAGATGGAACGAAAACACGTATGCTTAATTTGGGCTGATAACAAACATTTCACTGCGTGATTTTTGGTTGAATGTGCATTCTAATCCGAAAAGCAGCAATTGCAAGTAAGCGCAATCAAAGCTTATTCGTCTTCTTTCTGCGTATATGGTAGCGAAAAGACGGTGTTTTGTCATTTGGGTCTCATTACATACACTTTGCGATTTCTGGGTTAATGTTGCATTAACACCAAAGAACACAACTTGAAATAAGCGACATCCAAGATTCTTGTTTCGATGTAGCTGGAACGCAAAACAACCTGTTTTGCTCTGTTTTAGCTTACTACACTTTGATTTGCTATTTGTTGGTGAATGAACACCGAATGAAAAAATCCCAGCTTATTCGTCTTGTTTCTATTGAGATGGGACGAAAACACGTATGCTTAATTTGGGCTGATAACAAACATTTCACTGCGTGATTTTTGGTTGAATGTGCATTCTAATCCGAAAAGCAGCAATTGCAAGTAAGCGCAATCAAAGCTTATTCGTCTTCTTTCTGCGCATATGGTAACGAAAAGACGGTGTTTTGTCATTTGGGTTTCATTTCATACACTTTGCGATTTCTGGGTTAATGTTGCATTAACACCAAAGAACACAACTTGAAATAAGCGACATCCAAGATTCTTGTTTCGATGTAGCTGGAACGCAAAACAACCTGTTTTGCTCTGTTTTAGCTTACTACACTTTGATTTGCTATTTGTTGGTGAATGAACACCGAATGAAAAAATCCCACCTTATTCGTCTTGTCTCTATTGAGATGGACGCAAAACACGTATGCTTAATTTGGGCTGATGACAAACATTTCACTGCGTGATTTTTGGGTGAATGTGCACTCTAATCTGAAAAGCAGCAATTGCAAGTAAGCGCAATCAAAGCTTATTCGTCTTCTTTCTGCACATATAGTAGCGAAAAGACGGTGTTTTGTCATTTGGGTCTCATTACATACACTTTGCGATTTCTGGGTTAATGTTGCATTAACACCAAAGAACACAACTTGAAATAAGCGACATCCAAGATTCTTGTTTCGATGTAGCTGGAACGCAAAACAACCTGTTTTGCTCTGTTTTAGATTACTATGCTTTGCTATTTGTTGGTGAATGAACACCGAGTGAAAAAATCCCAGCTTATTCGTCTTGTTTCTATTGAGATGGAACGAAAACACGTATGCTTAATTTGGGCTGATAACAAACATTTCACTGCGTGATTTTTGGTTGAATGTGCATTCTAATCCGAAAAGCAGCAATTGCAAGTAAGCGCAATCAAAGCTTATTCGTCTTCTTTCTGCGTATATGGTAGCGAAAAGACGGCGTTTTGTCATTTGGGTCTCATTACATACACTTTGCGATTTCTGGGTTAATGTTGCATTAACACCAAAGAACACAACTTGAAATAAGCGACATCCAAGATTCTTGTTTCGATGTAGCTGGAACGCAGAACAACCTGTTTTGCTCTGTTTTAGCTTACTACACTTTGATTTGCTATTTGTTGGTGAATGAACACCGAATGAAAAAATCCCAGCTTATTCGTCTTGTTTCTATTGAGATGGGACGAAAACACGTATGCTTAATTTGGGCTGATAACAAACATTTCACTGCGTGATTTTTGGTTGAATGTGCATTCTAATCCGAAAAGCAGCAATTGCAAGTAAGCGCAATCAATGCTTATTCGTCTTCTTTCTGCGCATATGGTAGCGAAAAGACGGTGTTTTGTCATTTGGGTTTCATTACATACACTTTGCGATTTCTGGGTTAATGTTGCATTAACACCAAAGAACACAACTTGAAATAAGCGACATCCAAGATTCTTGTTTCGATGTAGCTGGAACGCAAAACAACCTGTTTGGCTCTGTTTTAGCTTACTACACTTTGATTTGCTATTTGTTGGTGAATGAACACCGAATGAAAAAATCCCACCTTATTCGTCTTGTTTCTATTGAGATGGAAGCAAAACACGTATGCTTAATTTGGGCTGATGACAAACATTTCACTGCGTGATTTTGGGGTGAATGTGCCCTCTAATCTGAAAAGCAGCAATTGCAAGTAAGCGCAATCAAAACTTATTCGTCTTCTTTCTGCACATATGGTAGCGAAAAGACGGTGTTTTGTCATTTGGGTCTCATTACATACACTTTGCGATTTCTGGGTTAATGTTGCATTAACACCAAAGAACACAACTTGAAATAAGCGACATCCAAGATTCTTGTTTCGATGTAGCTGGAACGCAAAACAACCTGTTTTGCTCTGTTTTAGATTACTATGCTTTGCTATTTGTTGGTGAATGAACACCGAGTGAAAAAATCCCAGCTTATTCGTCTTGTTTCTATTGAGATGGAACGAAAACACGTATGCTTAATTTGGGCTGATAACAAACATTTCACTGCGTGATTTTTGGTTGAATGTGCATTCTAATCCGAAAAGCAGCAATTGCAAGTAAGGGCAATCAAAGCTTATTCATCTTCTTTCTGCACATATAGTAGCGAAAAGACGGTTGTCAGGGGTTCAGGAGCAGAGGGACAGGAAAGGGAGGAAGTAGAGACCGAGGGAGAGGAATCTGAGGGAGAAGTCAGCGATGGTAGCCATCCGAGGTCTCTAAGTCTCTCCAGTGAATCAGAGGATTCACAGAAAGGGGCCCCAGTGGTCAGAGCCAGGGGGTTGCCAGAGGGAACACCCCAGGAAGGAGGGGCCAGAGGGGACTCAGAGAGCAGCAGCTGGAAATCGGGACCAGCTTCCCCACCGGAGAGCAGTAAGGGGGAGGAGTCCCAAACATCGGCAGCAGGCAGCCTTCCGTCAGCGGAAGGACAGGAGTCAGGGTTAGCCACGCCTGCATCAGAGAGCGAGGTAACGGTCAGAAGGAAGGTCAGGGGCAGCGCGCGCGCGCCAAGTTCAAATGTACAAGAGGGGGGCGCAATGGGCAGTCCGGAGAGAGAGCCGGGTCCCAAAGCCCGCCGGAGAGAAGGGGAGGAGTCCGAAGGGTCCGCTTCCGAGGCATCCAGGAAGGAAGGCACCCAGGGGGGTAGTAGGACCCAGAGGAGGAAGGAGAAACGTAGAAGGTGGAGTAAGGCTAGAGTCTTAAGCTGGTGTACAGGGGGTGGAGACTCAGACGAGGCTTCGCTGGTCTAGGGTCTAGACGTAGAGACGCACGCTAGTGCTTGAAAATGGAAACTAAATGTCAATAAAGACTTCTGTACAGTTCTACTGGCTAGCGTTGGTCTTCTGTGAGCTGAGACCGGGAGGCAGTCTCTGACAGTAAGCCTCGTCTCAAGTATCATCGGTTTTCTTCGCCTCAAGCATCGCTAAGGAAGCGAGGCAGGGAGGGTAGAAGACTGGTGCCTTGCGAGCTCACAAGAGTCAGGCAAGATGACTACAGAACAGAAAATAGCTTCCCTGCAAGAAGCGGTGACACTACTCAACGCTGAAATAATCGCATCCAGGAAGAGAGAGGAAGAAGCGGCAGCTGCCTGCAGAGATCTTCAAGCCAGGTTGGAAGGGCTTGTAAAGCAGGGGATCCCAGCACCCAGATCCGAGGGGATCGGTTTGGGGAAGAGAGGAGGCAGCATTGTATCTCATTTTGATGGGAATTTGCAGCAGTACCCCAATTTCCGAGCAGATGTGCTGTTTGCGCTGCAGCTGCTGGAAAGAGACTTTAGAGATGAGCGGGAGAAAGTGGGGTTTATTTTGTCTCATTTGCATGGGGACGCGAAAGCATGGCTGCGCAACCTGTGGAGGGATAAGGATCCAGCGCTCCAAAGCGCAGATGCGTTCATTAAGGCGATGGACTCCTGTTTCTTATCCAAAATAGACCTTGACATTGCCCGGAGGGACATATTTGGGCTAAGACAAGGGAAAGCCAGCGTAAGGCAGTATCATTCCCGGTTTTTTGCATTGGTCAACGCGCTGAATTGGGATAAGGATTCTCCGCCGGTTAGAGACCTTTTTTGGGAGGGTCTGAATGCACAGATCAAGGATGAGATGGCAAGGGGAGAGAGACCCACAACCACTCAACAAGTGGTTGAAAGAGCGTTGTCTATTGGGGTGAGGCAGGAAGAACGCCCGTGGAGCAAAGAAGAAGGGCGTTGGGGACGCTCACCAGCGAGAGTGCCCTCCCTCTTGCCCAGAGAGGCAGCGCGTGCGCAGTCCACGCCTCCACAGGGAGGGGGCGAGGAGCAGATGGAGATTGGCGGTGCTAGGGCTCACTCAGCTACCAGAGCCTTAACACCGGGAGCAGTAAAATCGAAGCTGCCTAGAAGGAACAGGAAGTGTTATATATGTGAGAGTGCAGAGCACATGGCGAAAGAGTGTCCCCAGAGGATTCTCAAGCACTCTGCAGCTTCAGTGACAGTATTGGAAACAACTCAGCAGAGAGCACCACAGCAGGGAAACGACCAAGTCTGGCTGGAAGAGGAGGCACTGGGGCCCAGCCAGACGAGTCAGTGAGGAAGTCCCCAGAGATTTTGCAGCCCACAGACCCCCTCCCGCCCAAGCCAGTGGTGCAGCTCACCGCATCGCTTCAGCTGCCCAATAGACTCACCTTAGAAGTGCCTATTACAATTGACTCTGGCAGTAACGCAGACTTTATAGGATTGGAGTTCATTCAACAACACAACGTAGCATTACTGCCAGCCACACTGCCCCTGAAGGTTGTCACGGTGGATGGCAGGGAACTGCTAGGGGGGCAGGTGGTGCAGCAGACGCCGCCTATGGTGATGCAAATTGGGAATCACCGGGAAGTCATCAGTTTCAATGTCACCCAACTGTCCGACACGCCTATAGTATTAGGCATGAGTTGGCTGCACAGACACAGCCCAGCATTGGCGTGGTACCAGCGCCAACTGACTTTTGGCTCCTCCTACTGTGCAGAACACTGCATTATACCCAGCCCGGAAGGGGAAGAGGAGGACCCGCAGTTACAGTTGGGCACGCTGCAAGCAGTACCCCACAAGTATGCGGAGTTTTTGGAGGTATTCTGCGAGAAGGAGGCGGACAAGCTACCCCCTCACAGACCCTATGATTGCAAGATTGACCTCCTGCCGGGGGCGACGCTGCCAACTGGGAAACTGTACTCCATGTCTGAGGATGAACTGCAAGAACTCAGGGAGTTCATAGATCACAATTTGAAGCGTGGGTTCATCCGGGAGTCGAAAGCGGTGGGAGGCAGTCCCGTATTCTTTGTGAAGAAGCGGGACACGCCCCAACGGAGGCTGGTGGTGGACTTCAGAATCTTAAATTCGAAAACCAAGCCCTCAGCTTTCCCCATGCCCAAGATAGACGACCTGCTCGCGACGGTGCGGAAAGGACGCGTTTTCACCAAGCTGGATCTACGTGGGGCGTACAACCTGATTCGCATGCGCGACGGCGACGAGTGGAAGACGGCCATGTTCACGCCACTGGGCACCTACGAATACAGAGTTATGCCCTTCGGATTACAAAATGGCTCTCACACTTTCCAAGCCTTTATGCATCACGTGCTGGCGGGGCTCCTTTACAAGAAGTGCGTATGCTTCCTGGACGACATCCTGATTTTTTCAGAATCGCGAGAGGCGCACGAGAGGGATGTCAGGGAAGTTCTGCAGAGACTGAAGGAGCACAGGCTGTACGCCAAGCTGGAGAAGTGCCAGTTCGACGTGACGGAGGTGGATTTCCTGGGCTACAAGTTGTCGGACAAGGGGCTCGCCATGGACAGCGCCAAGGTTCGCGCAGTTTTGGACTGGAAAAGCCCACGCAATCGGAAGGAAGTCCAGCGGTTTGTCGGCTTTGCCAACTTTTACCGCAAGTTCATCAAGGGATTTGCCATGCAGACAGCGGCCATCACCGACACGCTCAGCTCCAAGAAGAAGAAATTCATCTGGACGGAGCAAGCGGAGCAGTCCTTTCAGAAACTCAAGAGTCTCTTCGCGTCCGAAGAGCAGCTGCTGCATGTGAATCCCAGCAGACCCATGAGGGTGGAGACAGACGCCTCAGACAGAGCCGTGGGAGCTGTCCTGTTGCAACAAGACCAGCAGGGGGACTGGAGGCCGTGCGCCTTCTACTCGAGGAAGCTCAGCAAGTCGGAGCAGAATTACACTATCTGGGACAGGGAGTTGCTAGCCATACATGCAGCATTCAAGGAATGGAGACACTTCCTCATCGGAGCCAGACATACAGTGCAGGTCCACACGGACCACAAGAATCTGGAGTACTGGCGCACGGCTAGGTTCCTCAACCAGAGACACATTAGATGGGCAGAGTTCTTCGCGGACTTCGACTTCAAGATAGAGTACATCCCAGGCGACAACAACGTGATGGCGGATGCATTGTCCAGAAAGCCGCAATACCTGGAGGAGGCGGCACCGTCGGCGGCCAAGCACATTTTCGCACCGGAAGCGTGGGCATGCACGTCGGCAACCGTGGACCTGGACGCCGTACGTCGCGCGCTGCGGGAAGACCCCTTCGCACGGGCCAAGATGGAGGAGGTGCACAGGGGCACAGCGAGGGCCGACGAGTTCCAGATACGCGATGGGTTGCTCCTCCACAAGGGAGCACTCTACGTGCCGGGAGACGACCTCCGCGCAAGGGTCCTGCAGCAGCTACACGACGCTCCCACCGCCGGGCACTTTGGCAAAGAAAAGACTGTCGAACTCGTAGCCAGAGACTTTTGGTGGCCCAAGATGCGGGGGGAAGTAGCGGATTACGTCTCGAGATGTGACACCTGCCAAAGGGCCAAGTCAGTTCACAGACCGCCGGCGGGACTGCTGGAACCGCTGCAGACACCGTCTGAACCGTGGGAGAGGGTGGCCCTGGACTTCGTCACGGATCTGCCCAGCTCGAGGGGAAAGACAGCAGTGCTAGTGGTGGTGGACATGTTTACTAAGATGGCACACTTCATTCCGTGTGCGAAGGTAGCCACGGCAGAGCAGACCGCCAAACTGTTCATAGACCACGTGTTCAAAGTCCACGGTCTGCCACGGTCTATTCTCTCCGACCGGGGGCGACAGTTCATCTCGAACTTCTGGCAGAAGCTGATGGGCATTCTGAACGTCAAAGTCAATTTGGCGTCGGCGAGACACCCACAGACCAACGGGCAAGCGGAGAGGGTCAACGCCATCATGCAGCAGTACCTAAGATGCTACGCCAACCAGCAGCCCACGACATGGGTGGACTACCTGCCGCTCGCCGAGTTCGCTTACAACAATACGAAGCACGTGTCGACGGGGGTGACGCCGTTCTTCGCCAACAACGGGAGGCATCCCAGAACCTTCCCGGGTTTAGAGAGAGTGGGGGAGGGGGAGCCACAGGCAGCGGAAGCCTTAGCGTCGGAGTTGCAGGAGGTCCACGAACAGCTCAGGAGGCAGTTAGAACTAGCAAAGCACGCATACAAGGTGCAGGCCGACAGACACAGAAGAGTTGGGGAAGACATACAGGTGGGAGACTGGGTCTGGTTAGCAGCGCAAGCAGTGCCGACCAGATCATTAGCTAAGAAGAAGCTAGGACATAAGCAGCTAGGACCTTACCAAGTCCAGGCGCAGGTCAATCCAGTGGCCTTCCGGTTGGCTCTTCCGGAGGGTTCCAGAATGCATCCGGTGTTCCATAGATCGGTGCTCACGCCCTACAAAGCACCTCATAGGTTTCAGGAGCCAGACACAGCACCAGACCAGCGCAGAGAAGGGCCCAGAGTGAGGGGGTCGCCTAGGAGGGGACACATCAATGAGGTCACAGAGATTTTGGACTCCAGATGGGGGGAAGAGGGAGTAGAATATTTCCTAGCCAGAGAGGGTACCCCGGCCAGTGCCAACAGCTGGGTACCGGACTATGCCTTGGAGGAACCGCTGCTCAAAGAGGAGTTTCATGCCCTCTTCCCGCACAGGCCCATGCCAGCAGAGTATTTCGACGACTGGCTATTCACACCCACTCTTTCAGCCAGCACATTCCTGGGGTTCGACTCGGACGAGGAACAGGCACCAGTCCCCAGCTCCCAGGTGGGTTCGCCACCGGGGTCTGCCTCAGACCACTCGTATTGGTGGGACGATCAACCAGAGGAGCAGTGGCGCAGGAAGTGGCTGAGGGGTCCTTGGATGGGACCACCCGAAGAGGGGGAGAGGGGCGAGACGGACATGGACGTGTTGGGGGACAACGGGGGGTTCGAGCACGAAGACAGAGAGATGGAAGCAGAGGAGAGCGACGTTGACGAGTACATGCGGGATGAACTGTATCCTGCAAGCACCCCCGCTACGACGGAGCACCCAGTACCCGCACCGGAAGGAGGGGAGGGGGGAAGGGGGGGCTTCGAGGGGGGGATGGATGTCAGGGGTTCAGGAGCAGAGGGACAGGAAAGGGAGGAAGTAGAGACCGAGGGAGAGGAATCTGAGGGAGAAGTCAGCGATGGTAGCCATCCGAGGTCTCTAAGTCTCTCCAGTGAATCAGAGGATTCACAGAAAGGGGCCCCAGTGGTCAGAGCCAGGGGGTTGCCAGAGGGAACACCCCAGGAAGGAGGGGCCAGAGGGGACTCAGAGAGCAGCAGCTGGAAATCGGGACCAGCTTCCCCACCGGAGAGCAGTAAGGGGGAGGAGTCCCAAACATCGGCAGCAGGCAGCCTTCCGTCAGCGGAAGGACAGGAGTCAGGGTTAGCCATGCCTGCATCAGAGAGCGAGGTAACGGTCAGAAGGAAGGTCAGGGGCAGCGCGCGCGCGCCAAGTTCAAATGTACAAGAGGGGGGCGCAATGGGCAGTCCGGAGAGAGAGCCGGGTCCCAAAGCCCGCCGGAGAGAAGGGGAGGAGTCCGAAGGGTCCGCTTCCGAGGCATCCAGGAAGGAAGGCACCCAGGGGGGTAGTAGGACCCAGAGGAGGAAGGAGAAATGTAGAAGGTGGAGTAAGGCTAGAGTCTTAAGCTGGTGTACAGGGGGTGGAGACTCAGACGAGGCTTCGCTGGTCTAGGGTCTAGACGTAGAGACGCACGCTAGTGCTTGAAAATGGAAACTAAATGTCAATAAAGACTTCTGTACAGTTCTACTGGCTAGCGTTGGTCTTCTGTGAGCTGAGACCGGGAGGCAGTCTCTGACAACGGTGTTTTGTCATTTGGGTCTCATTACATACACTTTGCGATTTCTGGGGTAATGTTGCATTAACACCAAAGAACACAACTTGAAATAAGCGACATCCAAGATTCTTGTTTCGATGTAGCTGGAACGCAAAACATCCTGTTTTGCTCTGTTTTAGCTTACTACACTTTGATTTGCTATTTGTTGGTGAATGAACACCGAATGAAAAAATCCCAGCTTATTCGTCTTGTTTCTATTGAGATGGGACGAAAACACGTATGCTTAATTTGGGCTGATAACAAACATTTCACTGCGTGATTTTTGGTTGAATGTGCATTCTAATCCGAAAAGCAGCAATTGCAAGTAAGCGCAATCAAAGCTTATTCAACTTCTTTCTGCACATATAGTAGCGAAAAGACGGTGTTTTGTCATTTGGGTCTCATTACATACACTTTGCGATTTCTGGGGTAATGTTGCATTAACACCAAAGAACACAACTTGAAATAAGCGACATCCAAGATTCTTGTTTCGATGTAGCTGGAACGCAAAACAACGTGTTTTGCTCTGTTTTAGCTTACTACACTTTGATTTGCTATTTGTTGGTGAATGAACACCGAATGAAAAAATCCCAGCTTATTCGTCTTGTTTCTATTGAGATGGGACGAAAACACGTATGCTTAATTTGGGCTGATAACAAACATTTCACTGCGTGATTTTTGGGTGAATGTGCAGTCTAATCTGAAAAGCAGCAATTGCAAGTAAGCGCAATCAAAGCTTATTCGTCTTCTTTCTGCACATATAGTAGCGAAAAGACGATGTTTTGTCATTTGGGTCTCATTACATACACTTTGCGATTTCTGGGTTAATGTTGCATTAACACCAAAGAACACAACTTGAAATAAGCGACATCGAAGATTCTTGTTTCGATGTAGCTGGAACGCAAAACAACCTGTTTTGCTCTGTTTTAGCTTACTACACTTTGATTTGCAATTTGTTGGTGAATGAACACCGAATGAAAAAATCCCAGCTTATTCGTCTTGTTTCTATTGAGATGGGACGAAAACACGTATGCTTAATTTGGGCTGATAACAAACATTTCACTGCGTAATTTTTGGTTGAATGTGCATTCTAATCCGAAAAGCAGCAATTGCAAGTAAGCGCAATCAAAGCTTATTCGTCTTCTTTCTGCGCATATGGTAGCGAAAAGACGATGTTTTGTCATTTGGTTCTCATTACATACACTTTGCGATTTCTGGGTTAATGTTGCATTAACACCAAAGAACACAACTTGAAATAAGCGACATCCGAGATTCTTGTTTCGATGTAGCTGGAACGCAAAACAACCTGTTTTGCTCTGTTTTAGCTTACTACATTTTGCTTTGCTATTTGTTGGTGAATGAACACCGAATGAAAAAATCCCAGCTTATTCGTCTTGTTTCTATTGAGATGGAACGAAAACACGTATGCTTAATTTGGGCTGATAACAAACATTTCACTGCGTGATTTTTGGGTGAATGTGCATTCTAATCCGAAAAGCAGCAATTGCAAGTAAGGGCAATCAAAGCTTATTCGTCTTCTGCACATATGGTAGCTAAAACACGGTTTTTTGTCATTTGGGTCTCATTACATAAACTTTGCGATTTCTGGGTTAATGTTGCATTAACACCAAAGAACACAACTTGAAATAAGCGACATCCAAGATTCTTGTTTCGATGTAGCTGGAACGCAAAACAACCTGTTTTGCTCTGTTTTAGATTACTATGCTTTGCTATTTGTTGGTGAATGAACACCGAGTGAAAAAATCCCAGCTTATTCGTCTTGTTTCTATTGAGATGGAACGAAAACACGTATGCTTAATTTGGGCTGATAACAAACATTTCACTGCGTGATTTTTGGTTGAATGTGCATTCTAATCCGAAAAGCAGCAATTGCAAGTAAGGGCAATCAAAGCTTATTCATCTTCTTTCTGCACATATAGTAGCGAAAAGACGGTGTTTTGTCATTTGGGTCTCATTACATACACTTTGCGATTTCTGGGGTAATGTTGCATTAACACCAAAGAACACAACTTGAAATAAGCGACATCCAAGATTCTTGTTTCGATGTAGCTGGAACGCAAAACAACCTGTTTTGCTCTGTTTTAGATTACTATGCTTTGCTATTTGTTGGTGAATGAACACCGAGTGAAAAAATCCCAGCTTATTCGTCTTGTTTCTATTGAGATGGGACGAAAACACGTATGCTTAATTTGGGCTGATAACAAACATTTCACTGCGTGATTTTGGGGTGAATGTGCCCTCTAATCTGAAAAGCAGCAATTGCAAGTAAGCGCAATCAAAGCTTATTCGTCTTCTTTCTGCACATATGGTAGCGAAAAGACGGTGTTTTGTCATTTGGATCTCATTACATACACTTTGCGATTTCTGGGTTAATGTTGCATTAACACCAAAGAACACAACTTGAAATAAGCGACATCCAAGATTCTTGTTTCGATGTAGCTGGAATGCAAAACAACCTGTTTTGCTCTGTTTTAGCTTACTACACTTTGATTTGCTATTTGTTGGTGAATGAACACCGAATGAAAAAATCCCAGCTTATTCGTCTTGTTTCTATTGAGATGGGACGAAAACACGTATGCTTAATTTGGGCTGATAACAAACATTTCACTGCGTGATTTTTGGTTGAATGTGCATTCTAATCCGAAAAGCAGCAATTGCAAGTAAGCGCAATCAATGCTTATTCGTCTTCTTTCTGCGCATATGGTAGCGAAAAGACGGTGTTTTGTCATTTGGGTTTCATTACATACACTTTGCGATTTCTGGGTTAATGTTGCATTAACACCAAAGAACACAACTTGAAATAAGCGACATCCAAGATTCTTGTTTCGATGTAGCTGGAACGCAAAACAACCTGTTTTGCTCTGTTTTAGCTTACTACACTTTGATTTGCTATTTGTTGGTGAATGAACACCGAATGAAAAAATCCCACCTTATTCGTCTTGTTTCTATTGAGATGGAAGCAAAACACGTATGCTTAATTTGGGCTGATGACAAACATTTCACTGCGTGATTTTTGGGTGAATGTGCACTCTAATCTGAAAAGCAGCAATTGCAAGTAAGCGCAATCAAAGCTTATTCGTCTTCTTTCTGCACATATAGTAGCGAAAAGACGGTGTTTTGTCATTTGGGTCTGATTACATACACTTTGCGATTTCTGGGTTAATGTTGCATTAACACCAAAGAACACAACTTGAATTAAGCGACATCCAAGATTCTTGTTTCGATGTAGCTGGAACGCAAAACAACCTGTTTTGCTCTGTTTTAGATTACTATGCTTTGCTATTTGTTGGTGAATGAACACCGAGTGAAAAAATCCCAGCTTATTCGTCTTGTTTCTATTGAGATGGAACGAAAACACGTATGCTTAATTTGGGCTGATAACAAACATTTCACTGCGTGATTTTTGGTTGAATGTGCATTCTAATCCGAAAAGCAGCAATTGCAAGTAAGGGCAATCAAAGCTTATTCATCTTCTTTCTGCACATATAGTAGCGAAAAGACGGTGTTTTGTCATTTGGGTCTCATTACATACACTTTGCGATTTCTGGGGTAATGTTGCATTAACACCAAAGAACACAACTTGAAATAAGCGACATCCAAATTCTTGTTTCGATGTAGCTGGAACGCAAAACAACCTGTTTTGCTCTGTTTTAGCTTACTACACTTTGATTTGCTATTTGTTGGTGAATGAACACCTGTCAGGGGTTCAGGAGCAGAGGGACAGGAAAGGGAGGGATTGGAGACCGAGGGAGAGGAATCCGAGGGAGAGGTCAGCGATGATAGCCATCCGAGGTCTCTAAGTCTCTCCAGCGAATCAGAGGATTCACAGAAAGGGGCTCCCGTGGTCAGAGCTAGGGGGTTGCCAGAGGGAACACCCCAGGAAGGAGGGGCCAGAGGGGACTCAGAGAGCAGCAGCTGGAAATCGGGACCAGCTTCCCCACCGGAGAGCAGTAAGGGGGAGGAGTCCCAAGCATCGGCAGCAGGCAGCTTTCCGTCAGCGGAAGGACATGAGTCAGGGTTAGCCACGCCTGCATCAGAGAGCGAGGAAACGGTCAAAAGGAAGGTCAGGGGCAGCGCGCGCGCGCCAAGTTCAAATGTACAAGAGGGGGGCGCAATGAGCAGCCCGGAGAGGGAGCCGGGTCCTAAAGCCCGGCGAAGAGAAGGGGAGGAGTCCGAAGGGTCCGCTTCCGAGGCGTCCAGGAAGGAAGGCACCCAGAGGGGTAGTAGGACCCAGAGGAGGAAGGAGAAACGTAGAAGGTGGAGTAAGGCTAGAGTCTTAAACTGGTGTACAGGGGGCGGAGACTCAGACGAGGCTTCGCTGGTCTAGGGTCTAGACGTAGAGACGCACGCTAAGGTTTGAAAATGGGAACTAAACTTCAATAAAGACTTTGTACAGTTCCGCTGGCTAGCGTTGGTCTTCTGTGAGCTGAGACCTGGGGGCCGTCTCTGACAACACCGAATGAAAAAATCCCAGCTTATTCGTCTTGTTTCTATTGAGATGGAACGAAAACACGTATGCTTAATTTGGGCTGATAACAAACATTTCACTGCGTGATTTTTGGTTGAATGTGCATTCTAATCCGAAAAGCAGCAATTGCAAGTAAGGGCAATCAAAGCTTATTCGTCTTCTGCACATATGGTAGCTAAAACACGGTTTTTTGTCATTTGGGTCTCATTACATAAACTTTGCGATTTCTGGGTTAATGTTGCATTAACACCAAAGAACACAACTTGAAATAAGCGACATCCAAGATTCTTGTTTTGATGTAGCTGGAACGCAAAACAACCTGTTTTGCTCTGTTTTAGATTACTATGCTTTGTGGGAATAGTTATATTGGGACCCCGCTAATTGATTTATTGGTCCTCAATTAGCTATTTATGGCAGCCCGGTCCGGCGCGCTTCCCTCAGCTGCGCCACTCAGCTCCGTCGTCCGGTAGCTCTCAGTCACACCTTAGCAGAGATAAACACAGCGGTGAAAAACTGTCACGTCCTTTGTCAAACACACACAGAGTCCAGGTTTGTCCAATTCCAGTTCTTTATTCCGACATTTCTCAGAAATTTCCAGGACTCACAGCAGCCATTACAGGCTACGTCTTTCCCCCTCAAAGACCCAGGAGGAAGAGATAGAAACTCCTCCCAGCTCCTCCCAGCTTCTAAAAGCTGACGTCAGAATGTTGAGGCATCATGGGAACTTCTTAACCAGTTAAGTTCCAAACTTCACACCCCCTCTTGCTGAAACCATTCTGACAAGACCCTTTGAGTTCAACACCTTTCCCTTTGCCTTGTGCCCCTTCCCGGCATCTTTCCCAGGCACCTGTTGAACCCCTTCAACACTCCCAGAATCACACTGTGCGACACTTTTCCACGCACCTGTGACCTGATACCCTACTGACCCATTAGGGCCAGCAGTTGTGTCTTCTCCGTCAGACTCTTCCCCCTCTGACTTGACAACCCTTCCGTGAGCTTTCTCCATTACGCTTACCGGAGATGAAGCCTCACACCTGGACACTCCTTTAACAACCCTTGGAGATGCCCAAACCTGCCCTGAACCCTGACCCTGGACTTGGTCCCCATCACCGGGTTTTGAACCCTGATTCTGGACCTGATCCCCATCTCCGGGTTCAGTAACAGCCTCCCTTCTCCCTTGAGAAGACTTTGCACCCGTCACCTGGTGACGTATTACCTTTTCCTTAAAAAACTCCTCCAGAGCAGACCCAGTAAACTGTGACCCTCGGTCGCTCTTGAACCCTTGCACCTTGGTGGAAAACCTTAGTTCCACCTCCGCAACCCAATCCTTGATCAGTTGCGCTGCCTCCCCCTGTGATTTGAGAGAGAGACACCAGCCAACCTGGCTGTGGCCATCTGTCAGCGATGGCACATACCTGGCCCCACCCAGACTCTCACACCTCATGGGTCCTGACAGATCTGTGTGAACCAGCTCAAAAGCTTCCTTGGCTACCCTCCCAAACCCGGGAAAACCAAGTATCTTTGCACCTTTGCATGCCCTGCACCCTTGGGACCTCCCACATTTCCGGAGTTTGTACCCTTTTGTGCACCTGTGCAACTTTTGCACATGACTGGGAACCTTAGCACACTGCGCCTGTGCTTTTCCAGCATTCCCACCACCCTCCAGAGGTGTCTCCAGAACAAAGAAATTATTCTTGCTCTTCGCCATGTTGATCCGTTGTCGCCCCCCTCTGAAAATGGAACAGGTGTCATTTTCAAAGCACATTTTTTGAACCCCTGTGTCATTAGAGCAGATACAGATAAAAGACAACTATTCAGTCCCGGCACAACGCAGACCTCTGGCTCCTCCTGTAAAGGAGAGAAAAACACGTTAGCCAATTGTTCCTGTTGAAACAGCCCTGCAGTTCAGCATTCCGCCTGCAGGCTTGCCTATCAGGTGCTGCCTGATAGTAGAAACCAAAACACCCAGCGTGTCACCGTGTCCTGGCTGGAGTTGTTCTTCACAGTTGCCATAGAAGCAGTGATAAGAAACAACCCTCCCCAGTGTCTGAGCCACGTCCTTCCCTTGCGTTCCCACGCTGGCCTTCTCTCCCAGACTGATTCCCAACTGGTTCCCTTGGAAACCCAGCTGGTTGACCTTGGGACCTTCCTGCCCAGCTGTCTCCGCTCTCCATGGGCAGCAGCGTCGCAAGCGTCCCGTTGCATTACACGTGTAGCAATGACGAACTCCAGTGGAAAAACACTGCCTTGGGCTCCTCCCAGCTGGCCTCCTTCTCCTTCTTCCGGAAAAGCACTCCTTGCCAGCTCTGCCCCCTCTGAACCGCCACTGCATTCCAGCAGGCTTCTTAAACTTGCCTTTGGAATCCTTCGCCCCCCCGACCTGCTCAGCAGCACTCCTTGTGGCTAAAGCATCAGGGACAGGGGCTCCAGCCATCTTTAGGCTTTTGTCCAGGGCTCTGGCCTTTTGCTGAAGCTTCACAGCAAATGCAGCACATTCCCAGACAGCCCTTTTAGACTCTGCAAACTTGGCAGCAACAGCAACAGTGCCAATAGTCCCTTCGCCCCCCCTCTGGGGCCCACAGCCCTTCCCAGCTGTGCACCGGCTCTCACGAAGGTGGTCAGCGCCATCTTGCCTTCCTGTTCTGAAGCAGCCATCTCCCGGCCCTTGCTGTCCGCCCCCAGCCTCACAAACTCCCTGGAGCACAAGCCAAACGGCCTCTGGCTTCCTGGCACCCAGAACAGTAGACTTCAGATCAGCAGCCAGGTTGCCCAACTTCTTAAAGTGAGCATGGAATGTCCCCCAAGACCTGGCAGCCTGCCATCCTCTTCCGTTCTCCCAAGGGGCCCCAAGCTGTACTTACAGTCAGTTTCAGCTTCTCTGGCTCTCCCTTCTTCCGTGGAGAAACGATTCCTTGCTGCCTTCAGCTCCCAGAGCTCCAGCTGGTCCCAGCACTCAGCAACCCAGGCAGCACATTTTGCGTCTTTCAGTCAGCTGCTTTTAGCTCCGCAGCTCTCCTTGCCTCTTAACACCAGGCAAAATCCTCGACATCAGGCGAGACTCACTGAAAGCAGCCTCCGACCTCCGGCCAGCTTCCGTTTCTCAGATCGCCAACTTCAAACGCATTCCGGCACTTCCAGTGACAGTTTTACAAGCGGTAATTAGTACCCATAACCTGTGGGAATAGTTATATTGGGACCCCGCTAATTGATTTATTGGTCCTCAATTAGCTATTTATGGCAGCCCGGTCCGGCGCGCTTCCCTCAGCTGCGCCACTCAGCTCCGTCGTCCGGTAGCTCTCAGTCACACCTTAGCAGAGATAAACACAGCGGTGAAAAACTGTCACGTCCTTTGTCAAACACACACAGAGTCCAGGTTTGTCCAATTTCAGTTCTTTATTCCGACATTTCTCAGAAATTTCCAGGACTCACAGCAGCCATTACAGGCTACGTCTTTCCCCCTCAAAGACCCAGGAGGAAGAGATAGAAACTCCTCCCAGCTCCTCCCAGCTTCTAAAAGCTGACGTCAGAATGTTGAGGCATCATGGGAACTTCTTAACCAGTTAAGTTCCAAACTTCACATGCTTTGCTATTTGTTGGTGAATGAACACCGAATGAAAAAATCCCAGCTTATTCGTCTTGTTTCTGTTGAGATGGATCCAAAACACGTATGCTTAATTTGGGCTGATAAACATTTCACTGCGTGATTTTTGGGTGAATGTGCACTCTAATCTGAAAAGCAGCAATTGCAAGTAAGCGCAATCAAAGCTTATTCGTCTTCTTTCTGCACATATGGTAGCGAAAAGACGGTGTTTTGTCATTTGGGTCTCATTACATACACTTTGCGATTTCTGGGTTAATGTTGCATTAACACCAAAGAACACAACTTGAAATAAGCGACATCCAAGGTTCTTGTTTCGATGTAGCTGGAACGCAAAACAACCTGTTTTGCTCTGTTTTAGCTTACTACACTTTGCTTTGCTATTTGTTGGTGAATGAACACCGAATGAAAAAATCCCAGCTTATTCGTATGGTTTCTATTGAGATGGAACCAAAACACGTATGCTTAATTTGGGCTGATAACAAACATTTCACTGCGTGATTTTTGGGTGAATGTGCACTCTAATCTGAAAAGCAGCAATTGCAAGTAAGCGCAATCAAAGCTTATTCGTCTTCTTTCTGCACATATGGTAGCGAAAAGACGGTGTTTTGTCATTTGGGTCTCATTACATACACTTTGCGATTTCTGGGTTAATGTTGCATTAACACCAAAGAACACAACTTGAAATAAGCGACATCCATTATTCTTGTTTCGATGTAGCTGGAACGCAAAACAACCAGTTTTGCTCTGTTTTAGCTTACTACACTTTGCTTTGCTATTTGTTGGTGAATGAACACCGAATGAAAAAATCCCAGCTTATTCGTCTTGTTTCTATTGAGATGGAACCAAAACACGTATGCTTAATTTGGGCTGATAAACATTTCACTGCGTGATTTTTGGGTGAATGTGCACTCTAATCTGAAAAGCAGCAATTGCAAGGAAGCGCAATCAAAGCTTATTCGTCTTCTTTCTGCACATATGATAGCGAAAACACGGTTTTTTGTCATTTGGATCTCATTACATACACTTTGCGATTTCTGGGTTAATGTTGCATTAACACCAAAGAACACAACTTGAAATAAGCGACATCCAAGATTCTTGTTTCGATGTAGCTGGAACGCAAAACAACCTGTTTTGCTCTGTTTTAGCTTACTACACTTTGCTTTGCTATTTGTTGGTGAATGAACACCGAATGAAAAAATCCCAGCTTATTCGTATGGTTTCTATTGAGATGGAACCAAAACACGTATGCTTAATTTGGGCTGATAACAAACATTTCACTGCGTGATTTTTGGGTGAATGTGCACTCTAATCTGAAAAGCAGCAATTGCAAGTAAGCGCAATCAAAGCTTATTCGTCTTCTTTCTGCACATATGGTAGCGAAAAGACGGTTTTTTGTCATTTGGATCTCATTACATACACTTTGCGATTTCTGGGTTAATGTTGCATTAGCACCAAAGAACACAACTTGAAATAAGCGACATCCAAGATTCTTGTTTCGATGTAGCTGGAACGCAAAACAACCTGTTTTGCTCTGTTTTAGCTTACTACACTTTGCTTTGCTATTTGTTGGTGAATGAACACCGAATGAAAAAATCCCAGCTTATTCGTATGGTTTCTATTGAGATGGAACCAAAACACGTATGCTTAATTTGGGCTGATAACAAACATTTCACTGCGTGATTTTTGGGTGAATGTGCACTAATCTGAAAAGCAGCAATTGCAAGTAAGCGCAATCAAAGCTTATTCGTCTTCTTTCTGCACATATGGTAGCGAAAAGACGGTTTTTTGTCATTTGGATCTCATTACATACACTTTGCGATTTCTGGGTTAATGTTGCATTAGCACCAAAGAACACAACTTGAAATAAGCGACATCCAAGATTCTTGTTTCGATGTAGCTGGAACGCAAAACAACCTGTTTTGCTCTGTTTTAGCTTACTACACTTTGCTTTGCTATTTGTTGGTGAATGAACACCGAATGAAAAAATCCCAGCTTATTCGTATGGTTTCTATTGAGATGGAACCAAAACACGTATGCTTAATTTGGGCTGATAACAAACATTTCACTGCGTGATTTTTGGGTGAATGTGCACTAATCTGAAAAGCAGCAATTGCAAGTAAGCGCAATCAAAGCTTATTCGTCTTCTTTCTGCACATATGGTAGCGAAAAGACGGTTTTTTGTCATTTGGATCTCATTACATACACTTTGCGATTTCTGGGTTAATGTTGCATTAGCACCAAAGAACACAACTTGAAATAAGCGACATCCAAGATTCTTGTTTCGATGTAGCTGGAACGCAAAACAACCTGTTTTGCTCTGTTTTAGCTTACTACACTTTGCTTTGCTATTTGTTGGTGAATGAACACCGAATGAAAAAATCCCAGCTTATTCGTATGGTTTCTATTGAGATGGAACCAAAACACGTATGCTTAATTTGGGCTGATAACAAACATTTCACTGCGTGATTTTTGGGTGAATGTGCACTCTAATCTGAAAAGCAGCAATTGCAAGTAAGCGCAATCAAAGCTTATTCGTCTTCTTTCTGCACATATGGTAGCGAAAAGACGGTGTTTTGTCATTTGGGTCTCATTACATACACTTTGCGATTTCTGGGTTAATGTTGCATTAACACCAAAGAACACAACTTGAAATAAGCGACATCCATTATTCTTGTTTCGATGTAGCTGGAACGCAAAACAACCTGTTTTGCTCTGTTTTAGCTTACTAAACTTTGCTTTGCTATTTGTTGGTGAATGAACACCGAATGAAAAAATCCCAGCTTATTCGTCTTGTTTCTGTTGAGATGGATCCAAAACACGTATGCTTACCGTATTTTTCGCTCCATAGGACGCTCCTGACGAAAAGACGCACCAAGTTTTTAGAGCAGGAAAACAAGAAAAAAAAATCGGACTCAAATGTTGTACTAAGCTATTTAAAACAGCAAAGTGTGTGGCTCCTGTCCACTTTGCTGCTTTAAAGCGAGCCACGGTATATAATGAAGTGAATGGGAAAAGGACAGACATTCCATTATAATGCAGCTGTTTTCATTATCACTGGGAAGTCAGTATTGGCAGCAGTCACAAAAACTAAAATTTGAGCATTTTACTGTTATTAATCAAGAATATTAATAGTCAGGGAGAGAAACCAGGGCTGTGCAAATGAGAAGTGCTTGGAGTATGGAGGAACAGCAAAGAGATAAAATGATTGCGCTCCAGTTCCTAAATCTCTTAAGTTTTCTCAAAACAGGCATGGTTGTTTTGAAAGGAAGATTCAAAATGGAGTGACTGAGCAAAGAACAGAGGAGGAAAAGAGGGCAGATAAATAGCTTCCATTCAATAACAAGAGAACACAATGTTTTTGGTTTGGTATAGGTGGACTGTACTTGTAAGAATTTGTATAATGAATTATAGATTTGGAGTGGAATATCAGTGTCTCTTTTCAGCAATAAAGATTAGCTGCTAGGAACATGGTCCACACACAAACACACAGGATGTCTGGTTATAGTTGTGCAGTTTAAACTGTTCCTGAGCCAGATGCCTGCTCAGTTGTAGCTGAGCTCACTATTACTGGTTTGTGGAGATGCTTTGCATGTATTTATGACTATTTCTGCAAAACTGCTACTTGAAGAAATCCCCAAACTTAATATTTTTAAACTTCAAATGGAGCTCAGAATCCTGTTAGGCAATCCTCTGCAGTTGAATAAGGAGGCACTGAGAGACAGCAATTTGCTGCTCCCCACCAAGCATCCCAGGGGTGCAGGGCAAAGAGCACCCCAGGAGCACACAGCCTTCCCTCTGCATGCAAACCTTGTCGGGGCTTCAGGGGAAAGCAAAGGCTGTAGGCAGAGCAGTGTGGCTCCTCCCCCCCACCCCAAAGAGCACCCCAGGAGCACACAGCCTTCCCTCTGCATGCAAACCTTGTTGGGACTTCAGGAGAAAGCAGAAGCTGCCAGCAGAGCCGCGTGGCTCCTCCCCCCCACCCCCAAAGAGCAGCCCAGGAGCACACAGCCTTCCCTTCTGCTTGCAAACCTTGTCGGAGCTTCAGGGGAAAGCAAAGGCTGCAGGCAGAGCAGTGTAGCTCCTCCCCCCCACCCCCAAAGAGCAGCCCAGGAGCACACAGCCTTCCCTTCTGCTTGCAAACCTTGTCGGGGCTTCAGGGGAAAGCAAAGGCTGCAGGCAGAGCAGTGTGACTCCCCACCCCACCCCCAAAAAGCACCCCAGGAGTGCGGGGCAAAGGCGCACAGCCTTCCCTCTGCTTGCAAACCTTGTCAGGGCTTCAGGGGAAAGCAGAGGCTGCCGGCAGAGCCGCGTGGCTCCTCCCCCACCCCCAAAGAGCAGCCCGGGAGCGCACAGCCTTCCCGCTGCTTGCAAACGTTGCCGGGGCTTCAGGGGAAAGCGGAGGCTGCCGGCAGAGCACCGTGGCTCCTCCCCCCACTCCTAAAGAGCAGCCCAGGAGCGCAGGGCAACAGCGATTTGGCTCCAGGGACCACACATTCGCTCCATAAGACGCACAGACTTTTTCCCTAACATTTTAGGAGGGAAAAAGTGCGTCCTATGGAGCGAAAAATACGGTAATTTGGGCTGATAACAAACATTTCACTGCGTGATTTTTGGGTGAATGTGCACTCTAATCTGAAAAGCAGCAATTGCAAGTAAGCGCAATCAAAGCTTATTCGTCTTCTTTCTGCACATATGGTAGCGAAAAGACGGTGTTTTGTCATTTGGGTCTCATTACATACACTTTGCGATTTCTGGGTTAATGTTGCTGTCAGGGGCTCAGGAGCAGAGGGACAGGAAAGGGAGGAATTAGAGACCGAGGGGGAGGAATCCGAGGGGGAAGCGAGCGATGAGAGCCGCCCGAGGTCTCTAAGTCTCTCCAGCGAATCGGAGGATTCACAGAAAGGGGCTCCCGTGGTCAGAGCTAGGGGGCTGCCAGAGGGAACACCTCAGGAAGGAGGGGCCAGAGGGGACTCAGAGAGCAGCAGCTGGAAATCGGGACCAGCTTCCCCACCGGAGAGCAGTAGGGGGGAGGAGTCCCAGGCATCGGCATCAGGCAGCTTTCCGTCAGCGGAAGGACATGAGGCAGGGTTAGCCACGCCTGCATCAGAGAGTGAGGAAACGGTCAAAAGGGAGGTCGGAGGCAGCGCGCGCGCGCCAAGTTCAAATGTACAAGAGGGTGGCGCAATGAGCAGCCCGGATAGGGAGCCAGGTCCTAAAGCCCGCCGAAGGGAGGGGGAAGAGTCCGAGGGGTCCGCCTCCGAAGCGTCCAGGAAGGAAGGGACCCCGGGGGGTGGTAGGACCCAGAGGCGGAAGGAGAGACGGAAAAGGTGGAGTAAGGCTAGAGTCTTAAGCTGGTGTACAGGGGGCGGAGACTCAGACGGAGCTTCGCCGGTCTAGTGTCCAGACGTAGAGACGCACGCTAGGGTTTGAAAATGGATAATGTACTTTAATAAAGACTTTTGTATATTACCGCTGGCTAGCGTTGGTCCTCTGTGAGCTGGGACCTGGAGGCAGTCTCTGACACCTACAAATAGCAAAGCAAAGTGTCATAAGTGAGCACCGATCTATGGAACACCGGATGCATTCTGGAACCCTCCGGAAGTGTTAACCGGAAGGCCACTGGATTGACCTGTGCCTGGACTTGGTAAGGCCCTAGCTGCTTATGCCCTAGCTTCTTCTTCGCTAACGATCTGGTCGGCACTGCTTGCGCTGCTAACCAGACCCAGTCTCCCACCTGTATGTCTTCCCCAACTCTCCTGTGTCTGTCAGCCTGCAGTTTGTATGCGTGCTTTGCTAGTTCTAACTGCCTCCTGAGCTGTTCGTGGACTTCCTGCAACTCCGACGCTAAGGCTTCCGCTGCCTGTGGCTCCCCCTCCCCCACTCTCTCTAAACCCGGGAAGGTTCTGGGATGCCTCCCGTTGTTGGCGAAGAACGGCGTCACCCCTGTCGACACGTGCTTCGTATTGTTGTAAGCGAATTCTGCGAGGGGCAGGTAGTCTACCCATGTCGTAGGCTGCTGATTGGCGTAGCATCTCAGGTACTGCTGCATGATGGCGTTGACCCTCTCCGCTTGCCCGTTGGTCTGTGGGTGTCTCGCCGACGCTAGGTTGATCTTGACGTTCAGGATGCCCATCAGCTTCTGCCAGAAGTTCGAGATTAACTGTCGCCCCCGGTCGGAGAGAATAGACCGTGGCAGACCGTGGACTTTAAACACGTGGTCTATGAACAGTTTGGCGGTCTGTTCCGCCGTGGCCACCTTCGCACACGGAATGAAGTGTGCCATTTTGGTAAACATGTCCACCACCACTAGCACTGCTGTCTTTCCCCTCGAACTGGGCAGGTCCGTGACAAAGTCCAGGGCCACCCTCTCCCACGGTTCCGATGGTGTCTGCAGCGGTTCCAGCAGTCCCGCCGGCGGTTTGTGAACTGACTTGGCCCTCTGGCAGGTGTCGCATCTCGAGACGTAATCCGCTACTTCCCCCCGCATCTTGGGCCACCAAAAGTCTCTGGCCACTTGTCAGAGACTGCCTCCAGGTCCCAGCTCACAGAAGACCAACGCTAGCCAGCAGAACTGTACAAAAGTCTTTATTGAAGTTTAGTTCCCATTTTCAAGCCCTAGCGTGCGTCTCTACGTCTAGACCCTAGACCAGCGAAGCCTCGTCTGAGTCTCCGCCCCCTGTACACCAGTTTAAGACTCTAGCCTTACTCCACCTTCTTCGTTTCTCCTTCCGCCTCTGGGTCCTACTACCCCCCGGGGTGCCTTCCTTCCTGGACGCCTCGGATGCGGACCCCTCGGACTCCTCCCCCTCTCTTCGGCGGGCTTTGGGACCCGGCTCCCTCTCCGGGCTGCTCATTGCGCCACCCTCTTGTACATTTGAACTTGGCGCGCGCGCGCTGCCCCTGACCTTCCTTTTGACCGTTTCCTCGCTCTCTGATGTAGGCGTGGCTAACCCTGACTCATGTCCTTCCGCTGACGGAAAGCTGCCTGCTGCCGATGCCTGGGGCTCCTCCCCCCTACTGCTCTCCGGTGGGGAAGCTGGTCCCGATTTCCAGCTGCTGCTCTCTGAGTCCCCTCTGGCCCCTCCTTCCTGAGGTGTTCCCTCTGGCAACCCCCTAGCTCTGACCACGGGAGCCCCTTTCTGTGAATCCTCTGATTCGCTGGAGAGACTTAGAGACCTCGGACAGCTATCATCGCTGACCTCTCCCTCGGATTCCTCTCCCTCGGTCTCTAATTCCTCCCTTTCCTGTCCCTCTGCTCCTGAACCCCTGACATCCACCCCCCCTCGAAGCCCCCCCTTCCCCCCTCCCCTCCTTCCGGTGTGGGTACTGGGTGCTCCGTCGTAGCGGGGGTGCGTGCAGGATACAGTTCGTCCCCCATGTACTCGTCGACGTCGCTCTCCTCTGCTTCCATCTCTCTGCCTCCTTGCTCGAACCCCACGTCTTCCCCCAACACGTCCATGTCCGTCTCGCCCCCCTCCCCCTCTTCGGGTGGTCCCAGCCAAGGACCCCTCAGCCACTTCCTGCGCCACTGCTCCTCTTGTCGATCGTCCCACCAATAAGAGTGGTCTGAGGCAGACCCCGGTGGCGAACCCACCTGGGAGCTCGTGACTGGGGCCTGTTCCTCGTCCGAGGTGAACCCCTGGAATGTGCTGGCTGAAAGAGTGGGTGTGAAGAGCCAGTCGTCGAAATACTCGGCTGGCATGGGCCTGTGTGGGAAGAGGGCATGAAACTCCTCTTTGAGCAGAGGCTCCTCCAAAGCATAGTCCGGTACCCAGCTGTTGGCACTGGCCGGGGTACCCTCTCTGGCTAGGAGATATTCTACTCCCTCTTCCCCCCATCTCGAGTCTAAAATCTCTGTGACCTCGTTGATGTGCCCCCTCCTTGGCGACCCCCCCTTTCTGGGCCCTTCTCTGAGCGGGTCTGGTGCTGTGTCTGGCTCCTGAAATCTATGAGGTGCTTTGTAGGGCGTGAGCACCGATCTATGGAACACCGGATGCATTCTGGAACCCTCCGGAAGAGCCAACCGGAAGGCCACTGGATTGACCTGTGCCTGGACTTGGTAAGGTCCTAGCTGCTTATGTCCTAGCTTCTTCTTCGCTAACGATCTGGTCGGCACTGCTTGCGCTGCTAACCAGACCCAGTCTCCCACCTGTATGTCTTCCCCAACTCTTCTGTGTCTGTCGGCCTGCACTTTGTATGCGTGCTTTGCTAGTTCTAACTGCCTCCTGAGTTGTTCGTGGACTTCCTGCAACTCCGACGCTAAGGCTTCCGCTGCCTGTGGCTCCCCCTCCCCCACTCTCTCTAAACTCGGGAAGGTTCTGGGATGCCTCCCATTGTTGGCGAAGAACGGCGTCACCCCCGTCGACACGTGCTTCGTATTGTTGTAAGCGAACTCGGCGAGTGGCAGGTAGTCCACCCATGTCGTGGGCTGCTGATTGGCGTAGCATCTCAGGTACTGCTGCATGATGGCGTTGACCCTCTCCGCTTGCCCGTTGGTCTGTGGGTGTCTCGCCGACGCCAAATTGACTTTGACGTTCAGAATGCCCATCAGCTTCTGCCAGAAGTTCGAGATGAACTGTCGCCCCCGGTCGGAGAGAATAGACCGTGGCAGACCGTGGACTTTGAACACGTGGTCTATGAACAGTTTGGCGGTCTGCTCTGCCGTGGCTACCTTCGCACACGGAATGAAGTGTGCCATTTTAGTAAACATGTCCACCACCACTAGCACTGCTGTCTTTCCCCTCGAGCTGGGCAGATCCGTGACGAAGTCCAGGGCCACCCTCTCCCACGGTTCAGACGGTGTCTGCAGCGGTTCCAGCAGTCCCGCCGGCGGTTTGTGAACTGACTTGGCCCTTTGGCAGGTGTCGCACCTCGAGACGTAATCCGCTACTTCCCCCCGCATCTTGGGCCACCAAAAGTCTCTGGCTACTAGTTCGACAGTCTTTTCTTTGCCAAAGTGCCCGACGGTGGGAGCGGCGTGTAGCTGCTGCAGTACCCTTGCGCGGAGGTCGTCTCCCGGCACGTAGAGTGCTCCCTTGTGGAGGAGCAACCCATCGCGTATCTGGAACTCGTCGGCCTTCGCTGTGCCCCTGTGCACCTCCTCCATCTTGGCCTGTGCGAAGGGGTCTTCCCGCAGCGCGCGACGTACGGCGTCCAGGTCCACGGTTGCCGACGCGCATGCCCACGCTTCCGGTGCGAAAATGTGCTTGGCCGCCGACGGTGCCGCCTCCTCCAGGTATTGCGGCTTTCTGGACAATGCATCCACCATCACGTTGTTGTCGCCTGGAATGTACTCTATCTTGAAGTCGAAGTCCGCGAAGAACTCTGCCCATCTAATGTGTCTCTGGTTGAGGAACCTAGCCGTGCGCCAGTACTCCAGATTCTTGTGGTCCGTGTGGACCTGCACTGTGTGTCTGGCTCCGATGAGGAAGTGCCGCCATGCCTTGAACGCTGCATGGATGGCTAGCAACTCCCTGTCCCAGATGGTATAATTCTGCTCCGACTTGCTGAGCTTCCTCGAGTAGAAGGCGCACGGCCTCCAGTCCCCCTGCTGGTCTTGTTGCAACAGGACAGCTCCCACGGCTCTGTCTGAGGCGTCTGTCTCCACCCTCATGGGTCTGCTGGGATTCACATGCAGCAGCTGCTCTTCGGACGCGAAGAGACGTTTGAGTTTCTGAAAGGACTGCTCCGCTTGCTCCGTCCAGATGAATTTCTTCTTCTTGGAGCTGAGCGTGTGGCCGCTGTCTGCATGGCAAATCCCTTGATGAACTTGCGGTAAAAGTTGGCAAAGCCGACAAACCGCTGGACTTCCTTCCGATTGCGTGGGCTTTTCCAGTCCAAAACTGCGCGAACCTTGGCGCTGTCCATGGCGAGCCCCTTGTCCGACAACTTGTAGCCCAGGAAATCCACCTCCGTCATGTCGAACTGGCACTTCTCCAGCTTGGTGTACAGCCTGTGCTCCTTCAGTCTCTGCAGAACTTCCCTGACATCCCTCTCGTGCGCCTCTCGCGATTCTGAAAAAATCAGGATGTCGTCCAGGAAGCATACGCACTTCTTGTAAAGGAGCCCCGCCAGCACATGATGCATAAAGGCTTGGAAACAGTGAGAGCCATTTTGTAATCCGAAGGGCATAACTCTGTATTCGTAGGTGCCCAGTGGCGTGAACATGGCCGTCTTCCACTCGTCGCCTTCGCGCATGCGAATCAGGTTGTACGCCCCACGTAGATCCAACTTGGTGAAAACGCGTCCTTTCCGCACCGTCGCGAGCAGGTCGTCTATCTTGGGCATGGGGAAGGCTGAGGGCTTGGTTTTCGAGTTTAAAATTCGATAGTCCACCACCAGCCTCTTTTGGGGCGTGTCCCGCTTCTTCACAAAGAATACTGGACTGCCTCCCACCGCTTTTGACTCCCGGATGAACCCACGCTTCAAATTGTGATCTATGAACTCCCTGAGTTCCTGCAGTTCATCCTCAGACATGGAGTACAGTTTCCCAGTTGGCAGCGTCGCCCCCGGCAGGAGGTCAATCTTGCAGTCATAGGGTCTGTGAGGAGGTAGCTTGTCCGCCTCCTTCTCGCAGAATACCTCCAAAAACTCCGCATACTTGAGGGGTACTGCTTGCAGCGTGCCCAAATGTAACTGCGGGTCTTCCTCTTCCCCTTCTGGGCTGGGTATAATGCAGTGTTCCGCACAGTAGGAGGAGCCAAAAGTCGTTTCCCTGCTGTGGTTCTCTCTGCTGAGTTGTTTCCAGTACTGTCACTGAAGCTGCAGTGTGCTTGTGGAGCCTCTGGGTACACTCTTTCGCCATGTGCTGTCCACTATCACATATATAGCACTTCCTGTTCCCTCTAGGCAGCTTCGGTTTGACTGCTCCCGGTGTTAAGGCTCTGGTAGCTGAGTGAGCCCTAGCACCGCCAATCTCCATCTGCTCTTCGCCCCCTCCCTGTGGAGGCGTGGACTGCGCACGCGCTGCATCTCTGGGCAAGAGGGGGGGCACTCTCGCTGGTGTGCGTCCCCAACGCCCTTCTTCTTTGCTCCATGGGCGTTCTTCCTGCCTCACCCCAATCGATAGCGCTCTTTCAACCACTTGCTGAGTGGTTGTGGGTCTCTCTCCCCGTGCCATCTCATCCTTGATCTGTGGGCTCAATCCCTCCAAAAAAAGGTCTCTAACTGGCGGAGAATCCTTATCCCAATTCAGCGCGTTGACCAATGCAAAAAACCGGGAATGATACTGCCTTACGCTGGCTTTCCCTTGTCTTAGCCCAAATATGTCTTTCCGGGCAATGTCAATGTCTATGTTTGATAAGAAACAGGAATCCATTGCCTTAATGAATGCATTTGCGCTTTGGAGCGCTGGATCCTTATCCCTCCACAGATTGCGCAGCCATGCTTTCGCGTCCCCATGCAAATGGGACAAGATAAACCCCACTTTCTCTTGCTCATCTCTAAAGTCTCTATCCAACAGCTGCAGCGCAAACAGCACGTCTGCTCGGAAATTGGGGTACTGCTGCAAATTCCCATCAAAATGAGATACAATGCTGCCTCCTCTCTTCCCCAACCCAATCCCCTCGGATCTGGGTCCCGGTTGCCCCTGCTTCGCAAGCCCTTCCAACCTGGCTTGAAGATCTTTGCAGGCAGCCGCCGCTTCTTCTTCTCTCTTCCTGGATGCGATTATTTCAGCGCTGAGTTGTGTCACCGCTTCTTGCAGGGAAGCTATTTTCTGTTCTGTAGTCATCTCGCCTGACTTTTGTGAGCTCGCAAGGCACCAGTCTTCTGCCCTCCCTGCCTCGCTCCCGTAGCGATGCTTGAGGCGAAGAAAACCGATGAAAATGTGAGACAAGGCTTACTGTCAGAGACTGCCTCCAGGTCCCAGCTCACCAAAAGTCTCCGGCTACTAGTTCGACAGTCTTTTCTTTGCCAAAGTGCCCGGCGGTGGGAGCGTCGTGTAGCTGCTGCAGTACCCTTGTGCGGAGGTCGTCTCCCGGCACGTAGAGCGCTCCCTTGCGGATGAGTAACCCGTCTCTTATCTGGAACTCGTCGTCCTTCGCCGTGCCCTTGTGCACCTCCTCCATCTTGGCTCGTGCGAAGGGGTCCTCCTGCAGCGCTTGACGTACGGCGTCCAGGTCCACGGTTGCCGAAGCGCATGCCCACGCTTCCGGTGCGAAAATGTGCTTGGCCGCCGACGGTGCCGCCTCCTCTAGGTATTGCGGCTTTCTGGACAATGCATCCGCCATTACGTTGTCGCCCGGGATGTACTCTATCTTGAAGTCGAAGTCCGCGAAGAACTCCGCCCATCTAATGTGCCTCTGGTTCAGGAACCTCGCCGTGCGCCAGTACTCTAGATTCTTGTGGTCCGTGCGGACCTGCACTGTGTGTCTGGCTCCGATAAGGAAGTGCCGCCATGCCTTGAACGCTGCATGGATGGCTAGCAACTCCCTGTCCCAGATGGTGTAATTCTGCTCCGACTTGCTGAGCTTCCTCGAGTAGAAGGCGCACGGCCTCCAGTCCCCCTGCTGGTCTTGTTGCAACAGGACGGCTCCCACGGCTCTGTCTGAGGCGTCTGTCTCCACCCTCATCGGTCTGCTGGGATTCACATGCAGCAGCTGCTCTTCGGACGCGAAGAGGCGCTTGAGTTTCTGAAAGGACTGCTCCGCTTGCTCCGTCCAGATGAATTTCTTCTTCTTGGAGCTGAGCGTGTCGGTGATGGCCGCCGTCTGCATAGCGAACCCCTTGATGAACTTGCGGTAAAAAATCGCAAAGTGTATGTAATGAGACCCAAATGACAAAACACCGTCTTTTTGCTACCATATGCGCAGAAAGAAGACGAATAAGCATTGATTGCGCTTACTTGCAATTGCTGCTTTTCAGATTATAGAGTGCACATTCACCCAAAAATCACGCAGTGAAATGTCTGTTATCAGCCCAAATTAAGCATACGTGTTTTGGTTCCATCTCGGTAAAAACAAGACAAATAAGCTTTAATTGTTCTTTCGGTGTTAAATTAACCTACAAATAGCAAAGCACAGTGTCATAAGTCTAAACAAAGCAAAACAGGTTAAGTGATTTTTATCAGCCCAAATTAAGCATACGTGTTTTGGTTCCATCTCCATAGAAACAAGACGAATAAGCTGGGATTTTTTCATTCGGTGTTCATTCACCAACAAATAGCAAAGCAAAGTGTAGTAAGATAAAACAGAGCAAAACAGGTTGTTTTGCGTTCCAGCTACATCGAAACAAGAATCTTGGATGTCGCTTATTTCAAGTTGTGTTCTTTGGTGTTAATGCAACATTAACCCAGAAATCGCAAAGTGTATGTAATGAGAGCGGGATGGAAATGGAGAACGTAAGGCTCAAAACGGAGGCAGGGGGAGCAGGTTTCCTCTAAATTAAACATTCTCTTCGGACTTAGAATTAGCTTGTTTCTGGGAAGTAAGAAGGCATTGTGTGGGAAGTAAGAAGAGCCAGTGTGGTGTAGTGGTTAAGAGCGGTAGTCTCGTAATCTGGGGAACCGGGTTCGTGTCTCCGCTCCTCCACATGCAGCTGCTGGGTGACCTTGGGCCAGTCACACTTCTCTGAAGTCTCTCAGCCTCACTCACCTCACAGTGTGTTTGTTGTGGGGGAGGAAGGGAATGGAGAATGTTAGCCGCTTTGAGACTCCTTTGGGTAGTGATAAAGCGGGATATCAAATCCAAACTCTTCTTCTTCTTCTTCAATTTCCGTGTCTGTGGCTCGCGCCTCTGTTTCCATCCGGCTGCAGTTCGGCTTCCAAAAATCAACCCCCCTGTTTTTCATCTTGCTGTCTGCTTTGGCAGTATTTTAATTACATTATTCCACCCTGTTCATTTCAGTGCAAAGGAAACACAATATGTACAACACTGAGGTCAATTAATAAAACTTTGCTATGATCAAAATGATCACCCTCCCAAAACTAACCTACCTATTCCAAACCCTCCCAATCTGGATTCCCCCAACACAACTCCGCAGATGGCAGAGAAAACTACACTCTTTTATCTTCTCACATAAAAAACCAAAAATAAGCCCCAAATACCTGCACCTCCCCACCTCAGGAGGAGGATGGGGAATCCCCAACATAGAAGCATATTACATTGCCAGCCAAATACTCCGTATAATCCCATATATACTAGAAGATGAGACAAAACAATGGGTACACCTAGAGAGGGACATAATTGAAAATACCAACCCCATCCCCACTAATCCCCCTGCCGTACCACCCATTATTCCACCATGCAGCACAAAACCTCCAGATAAAAACCTGGCAAACCAAAGGCTTATATCACCTAATAGACTTCTGTAAAAATAACAAACCTTTGTCAACACAAGAAATAAAAGACAAACTAGAAGACACCCAAATGCCCTGGTTAACACAACACCAATTACATGCCCTCTTAAACAATCCAACAGTAAAATCAGCAGCAACTAGGCCCCTGATAACCTTTGAAAACCTCCTCCTAACAACAAAGGGAAACAGTAAAGGGATGGTATCCGCAATATACAAAATACTACTCCAAAATCCCACAAACCCCCTAGACGCAATCAAAAAACAATGGGAGAATGACAAAGGCTATGAGATTAACCCCACTCAATGGATCAGAATGTGGTCTAACCCCCCCCCCCCTTTAAATCCATATCAACGAAAAGAACTCACTCTGAAACTCACCTACAGGTGGTACCTAAGACCAAGAAAACTAGCGCTAATACGCCCAGGAACCTCACCAAAATGCTGGAGAGGGTGCACCTCCACAGGCACATACCGTATTTTTTGCTCTATAATACGCACCCAACCATAACACGCATGTAGTTTTTAGAGGAGGAAAACAAGAAGAAAAAAAATTCTAAACGAAACAGTGGATGTATGATTTTTGTGGTTCATGCTGTGGTCACAGACATGTGATCTGACGGTGAGTTTGGAGTAGCCCAATGCAAAAATCCTGAAGATCCATGTGGATCCATGCTTTGTAACCATGTTTTTGCAACACTGCAGCCCCAGGCAACAGTGGGTGCGTGATTTTTTTGGTGCAAGATGTAGCCATGGACATGTTATGTGATCTGATGGTGAATTTGGGGTGACCCAGTGCAAAAATCCTGAGGATCCATGTGGATCCATGCTTTGTAACCACGTTTTAAGTGGGGAGGGAAGGAAAAGCACTCAAGGGACAAGGAGAAGGATGCCACTGATAATGCAGAAGAGGGGTTTAAGGGGAGAAGAGGTGGGTGGAGAAGGATGCTGCTAATAATGAAGAAGAGGGGTATAAGGGGAGAAGGCTCCTCTCCTCTCCCACTTTGCTCCTTTAAAGCAAGCAGGCTCTGCTTTTCTCCCTCCTCCCCGCTCATCCCCAGCTTAGCGAGCTGAAAAACTTTGCTGCTCTTTAGCGAGCTGAGTGGGGAGGAGAGAGGGACAGAGAGCCTGCTTGCTTTAAAGGAACCAACCGGACAGTAGCTTTAAAGGAACCAACCACATGAGTGTAAGCGGCTCCTCTCCTCTCCCGCTTTGCTCCTTTAAAGCAGGCTTCCTCAACCTTGGGCCTCCAGATGTTTTGAGACTACAGTTCCCATCATTCCTGGCCACTGGTCCTGCTAGCTAGGGATCATGGGAGTTGTAGGCCAAAAACATCTGGAGGCCCAAGGTTGAGGAAGCCTGCTTTAAAGCAAGCAGGCTCTCTGTCCCTCTCTCCTCCCCACTCAGCGGCTCTTCTCCCGCTTTGCTGTTTCAAAGCGAGCCACGGAGGAGGGAAGGAAGGGGAACCATGGATCCTCTGCTCACGACTGCAGCAGATCCCCCCCCCGCCACCCGTAGGCATTCCCTCCATAACACGCACAGACATTTCCCCTTACTTTCTAGGAGGAAAAAAGTGAGTGTTATGGTGCAAAAAATACGGTACCTCCACATGTGGTGGGAATGCCCCAAAATCCAACTATTCTGGACAACAGCCATACGAGAAATATGTAAAATAACTAAGCAAGTACTAGACATCACCCCAGAACTGGCCCTACTAAACATCTTCCAAGACAACAATGCCCACTTACACCACAAAGAACTCATAACCCACCTACTTTCAGCAGCCAGAAACACCATAACCAGACACTGGAGAGACCTGTCAGGAGTAAGCATGGACCAATGGTACCAAATAGTATGAGGAACAGCCCTACTAGATAAATTAACCAATAAACTCAAACTGACACGGGGACAAACAGAAGAAGACGCCTTTATCCTGGTATGGCTCCCCTTTATCACAAACACAGCCCAAAAAGACAATGACAATAATCCACCAACAGCATACAAATCAATATGGCTAACCTGATCCAAAACACCCACTCACCCCACTCTCACACGAAAACAAAGATCACCACAGCCAATCACAAACAAACAACCACACCCTAGGCCAACCCCAACCTCTCTCACCACCAAAGGAACACAAGTGAATAGCAGAGAACCGGCACGAGTAACGCTGACACCAAACCCTACATACATTAAGCCAAATAGAAACAGGTTCACCACACTTTCCCATCCTGGTCTTCTTTTATCTTCTTCCAGCTGCCTATGGTTGTGAAGGAGATATACAACCATCTCCACCAGATCCCCGACACCCGCACTAAGGAAGTGACGCTTTCGGCTATTGTCAGCCTAGCCACCAAGCGCCTGCAGCCGGTCGTAGACAGCCTGTTGGACTGCTCGATGGAGTGTGATGAGTAAGTTTTTGTGATGTGAAAATGGGGAGGGGTAGATTTAAGGGGTTTCTTAATTTATATTTATTTATATTGAATTTCGTACTTGCAAAAAATTGTGCTCTGAGTTGTGGTTTCTTTCTTTGCTAATGTATGTGCAATATAAAGAAAATATCAAAGGCCTGACTTTTTTTAAGAAAAGGAAAAAGGAAAAATTCTGTTTTGAAAAATTGCAGAAGTGCCGCAGTGATCTGGAAGGCGTTGGTCACCAATCTGTATTCCAGTGACAAGCTGCTGAGACCCCTCCTGAAAAGGCTGCAGGATGAAGACCCCAAAGCGGAAGTCACTTCCAGGCGACGCAGCACTTCTCAAATGCCAATGGCGGTACGAAACCACTCAGTTTCTCTCTCCTGGATTGTTTTGAATGGGAGCTGGATGGGGCTGGGGGCTTCTTGCTGGGAGGGGGGTGCATCTTAATAAGTGGTCCATCCTGTGAGCACCTGTTTTGTATGCAGAAGGGCCCCAGCATCTCCATGTCGGGGAGTCCCTCGCCTGAAACCCTGGACAGCCACTGCTAGTCAGTGTAGACAACACTGAGTGAGATGGACCGGGGCTCTGAGTCGCGTCTGAGATCTTGATCTGACGATGACCTCTGCTGAATGACGTTCTCCTGTCCTTGTCCCTCCAGGCTACCAATGCTCTGTGTCATATCCTGTCGTTGCCTGAGGCTGCAGGTATCCTGAAGAGCAAGTTCCACCACCTGCTGTTTGCACTTAGCACTCGGATCTGTTTTGTCCATGAGGCGAGAAGAAGAGGTTCGAGGGCGACAAGTCTAATCCCGGAGCCCTCTTCGCATCTCGATCCACTGACGTAAGGGACCTGCTAATGCATTTGGGGGGCCCCTCCCTTCTCTCTCTGACCCATAGCGGTGATGGCTCAGCCCTCCCCCAAGAGATAGGCTTCATTTGGACATGGAGGTTCTGCTTAGGTTAGATAGCTAGGAGACCCAGGCTTCCCCAACCCCTGTGCTCTTCAGTCGCTTTGGACCACAACTCCCACCAGCCCCAGCCAGCACAACTGGGCTGAAGATGGGAGTTATTGTAGCCCAAAACATCTGAAGGACCCTAGGATGGGAGAGGATGTTGGAGACTCTCCTGCACAATGGGCTGATTTCAGTGTGGTGGACTCACGTGTCATGAGGGGAGGCTGCAGGGGGTGATGGTTGGGGTTGGACTGCAAGATGTCAAGGACCTAAAACTCCCCAGATGAACCTACCCAGACCTTGCGCTCATCATCCGAAGCCCCTCTTCACGTGCCTCCTCCACACAAGAAGGGGCCTTTTCTGTGGTGGCTCCCCATTAGTGGGTTGCTCTCCCCAGGGAGGCTTGCCTGGTGCCTTTAGATGCCAGGCAAAAATGGTCCTCTTCAATCAGGCCATTGGCTGATTAACCTCCTATGCCCTTTCAACTGTGTTTGTTGGAGGGAGAGGAGTTATTGGTTTGCTTTGGTTCTTGTTTTTATTCTGTATTTTGTGCTTTTTAACTTGCATTTTTTTTGCTGTGAACTGCCCGGAGATCTACGGGTGAAGGGCAGTGTACAAATTTTTAAAATATAATATTCTTAATTCCTTCACTTGACTCAGGACCGCTGTGCAGGCCCTGAAACAACTGATTGGGCGTGTTGAATACCTTGACGAACTTGAGTTGCAAAGCTGCTGGGATATGCTGTCAAGTCCAGAAAGCTTTTTCAAAGGCATTCGTCTTCTGGCAAGGTAAGAAGGTGAAAAGGACTGGCAGGTGAGGCATGAAGAGCAAGGCCTGCTTTCTGGGGAAATGGGGATAAACTTCTTATTTATTTCAGAAAATGTACCATATTGTTCACTCTATAAGACGCACTTCCCCCCTCCTAAAAAGTAAGGGGAAATGTGTGTGCGTCTTATGGAGCGAATGCAGGCGGGAGGCTCTGCTCAGCGTTCAAGTAACCTGGTGGTGGTTGTTGTTGTGCAGGAACGCTGAGCGGTTCTTCCTGCCAGCTTCAGGCTTGTGAATCCTTTGTCTCTTACTCTTATGTTTCAGGACCTTGTTCACCTCCTCAACAGAACAATACAAGAGGATTGCCCGATTGGCACGGCAATATATGTGCTGTCCGAACAATAAGAAGAGAGCCATCGGCATGGCGTTTTACTTGGAGGTAGGAACTGGAAACAGGGAATGCTTGTTCTAATGTTTCTAATGGTTTCTTTATTCCTCGCAATTTAACTGTCAAATGTTCTTTAGCATTTACACATTTTTTATTTAATTGTACAACTTCAGCTGCATTCACTGCTATCATGTCTAATATATATGGACAATATTTTTTTGATAGAAGATGAATGTATACATAATAAAAGATGCACTTACAGTGGCTTTGCTCTAACTTAGGGGATGTCCGACTCCGATACGGACACTTCCGTGATCTAGTGTGCAAGTTACTGCAGGCAGCAATCATACAGGTATTCCGTTAATGGATGGGCAAGTCTTCACCTTTGGAAGGCTAAGATTTTTCTTAAAATTACATTTTTATATGTACTATTGGAAACACCTTAAAGCTGGTATAAGTTCATATGTATTTATTTTTGCCTGCTTTAAAGATTGATTGATTTATGTGTGTCTGCTGGTTTATTATATATCTTTTTTTCTCTTTGTTCCGCTATGTATCGGGGTGGGGAGACTAAATAATAATAATAATAATAATAATAATAATAATAATAATAATCCTTTGCTCGTCCAAATAAGCTTTTTTCATTTATTTATTGAGGCCACTAAGTCTTTGAACTGAAGAGATTTCTCCGGTTTCAAGCCTCATCTCATGTTCTTTATGAGCCAGGTCCAAACCCTCCTGCAGTTCAGACCCAGCTTAGGATGTGTTTGGTTCAGCATGATTCCAACCAGCTCATACTCCTTCCTTCCCTTTCCCACCAAAATGTACCTGACTGTGAGAGCAGAGGCAAATTAGATTGGGAGGGCCATGCCCAGCCCTAGAGGTTGGAATGCGGGGTCCAGGCCCACCAGAAACCAGCGGAGAACTCCATAGTTCCAAATGGAAGCATCAGTCTAGCTTCTGCTGTGGCCAGATTGGGATGAGAAGGGGCAGGAGGGGTCATGCGTGGCTGGGTGCTTCTTGCTGGAGACCATTAAACTGAAGTGAGCTGCTTTGGGGGCCAACCTGAATCAATCCCAAAATAACCCGTTCAAGAGGTCCTTTTTAGAAACTGAGCTCACACTCCAACTGTAAAACCATGACATTATATGCTTATGAAATACGTGATATTTGTTGTCTGATAAGGGGGGGGGCAGCTCTATACCTTCCATGGGTCACAACAAGCCTGGGGGTCAAAACAAGGCACCACCTTCTCAGGTGAATATCAGGCTTGAGTCCATAAATGTTGCTTGACTTTATCTGGTGTCACTTAGGCTCTGACGGTGAGACCACCTGGGCTGCTGCCACAGCCCCTTCTGGCTGTCAAAACCTCGACGATCTGCGCTGCTGCCTCTTCCTTTTTTGGCTGTCAAAGCCTCGACGACCTGTGCTGCTGCCTCTGCCTCTTCTGGCTATAAAAGCCTTGATGACCTATGCTGCTTCCGCTGCCCCTTCTAGCTGTCAAAGCCTCGAAGAACTGCGCTGCTGCCTCTGGCTTTTCTGGCTGTCAAAGCCTTGACGATCTGCGCTGCTGCCTCTGCCTCTTCTGGCTGTCAAAGCCTGAACGATCTACGCTGCTGCCTCTGCCTCTTCTGGCTGTCAAAGCCTCGATGACCTGCGCTGCTGACTGTCCCTCTTCTGGATGTCAAAGCCTCGATGACCTGCGCTGCTGCCTCCACCTCTTATGGCTATCAAAGCCTCGACGACCTGTGCTGCTGCCGCTGGCCCTTCTGGCTGTCAAAGCCTCTACGACCTGCGCTGCTGCCGCTGCCCCTTCTGGCTGTCAAAGCCGCGACGACCTATGCTGCTGCCGCTGCCCCTTCTGGCTGTCAAAGCCTCGCTGACCTGCGCTGCTGCCTCTGGTTTTTCTGGCTGTCAAAGCCTCGACGACCTGCACTGCTGCCTGCGCCTCTTCTAGCTGTCAAAGCCACAACGACCTGCGCTGCTCCTGCTGCCCCGTCTTGCTGTCAAAGCCTCGACGACCTGTGCTGCTGCCTATGCCTCTTCTGGCTGTCAAAGACTCGACGACCTGCGCTGCTGCCGCTGCCCATTCCGGCTGTCAAAGCCTCGACGATCTGCACTGCTGCCTCTTCCTTTTCTGGCTCTCAAAGCCTTGACGACCTGTGCTGCTGCCTCTGCCTCTTCTGGCTGTCAAAGACTCGACGACCTGTGCTGCTGCCGCTGGCCCTTCTGGCTGTCAAAGAGTTGATGACCTGCGCTGCTGCCTCCGCCTCTTCTGGCTGTCAAAGCCTCGACGACCTGTGCTGCTGCCGCTGCCCTGTATGGCTGTCAAAGCCTCGACGACCTGCACTACTGCCGCTGCCCTGTATGGCTGTCAAAGCCTCGACGAGCTGTGCTGCTGCCTCTGCCTCAACTTGGCCAGCATCTGCCTCTGCCTAGTCGGAAGTGCCTAGCGGGAGACTCCAAGGGAGGGTGGATGGTGAACCCGGAGCTCCCCTCAGCCGGCACCAGATTGGAGCGCCATGCTCTCCGCTTGGGGCAAAACCGGGCTGCAGGGGTGTGGGGTGTGGAAGGAGGGGGCAGGTGCCAGGCAGGCTGACCTGAAGGCGCTGCGGAAGCCTAACCAGCTTGCAACCTCTTTCCTCACAGTTTCTCTGCACCCTAACCATCTGGAGGCTGTATATGCTGCTGATGCTGCTGGTGGCCTTCTCCGTCTCGTTCTTCGTGGAGGTGAGCAGGCGAGCGTGATTTCAGGAGTCTGGCTGCTGGCCCATCTAGTCCAACACTGTCTACACGGACTGGCAGCAGCTGTCCATGGTTTCAGGCAGGGGTCTCTCGGTCCCAGCGGGGATTGAACCTGAGAGCTTCTGCTTGCAAGGCCAACGCTCAGCCTCTGAGCTACAGCTTTTCCTTTCCCCAGGAACTGGCTCAGAGTTTTCCCTTCCAGCAGAGCGCTCCCTCCTCCCAGTGCTTGTGGGAACCTGCTGGTGGTGGTACAGGGGATGTGGAGGGGATTTGGGGGGTTAAAGAGGGTCAGGAAAGCGATCCCTCGGGCTCAGCATCCTCCTCCTCCTCACCAACAGATGATGATGATGATGATGATTAATTAAATTGATATACTGCTCTTCATCTGAAAATCATAGGGCGGTTTACAACATAACAAATACAAAATGAAGAGACAAAATCCTAATCCTAATAATAACCCCAATAAGCCCCCTACCCCAAACACATTTTAAAGGGCATAGCATGTTGTTCATCCCAACGCCTGGTTGAAGAGGACCCTTTTCGCCTGGTGCCTAAACATGTGTAATGGAGGTGCCAGGTGAACTTCCCTGGGGAGAGCATTCCACAAGCGGGGAGCCACCACAGAAAAGGCCCTGTTCTCATGGGGCCACCCCTCTTGCGGAGCAGGCACACAACAATGGGCCTCAGAAGATGATCTTAGGATCCAGGTCGCTTCACGTGGGGAATATGGTGGTCCTGAGCCATTTCAGGCTTTAGAGGTCAAAAGCGGCGCTTTGAATGATGCCCGGAAACTAAGTGGCAGCCGGTGCAGTCGGGCCAGGATCGGTGCAATAGCCTTAAACCATCTTGGCCCAGTGATTAAACTAGCCACTGAATTCCCAAAGCAGCAACTTTCCCCCATAAAACGCTGCAGCCTCGATGCCTCTAGATGCTTTTGGGATCAGAGGCAGCTCTGCTTTGGAAGGCCAGGAGGCGGGAAAGATGCTCTTGCGCTCGGATCCTGCCTGTGGGTTTCGCTCAGGGGCATTTGGTCAGCCACGGTGAGAAGAGGATGCTACACTGGATGGGCCCCTTTCTCTTTTATATATATAAGTTTTTATTAGTTTTTTAACGTCATTTTCAACAGTAATTAAACATACTGTCAGGGGTTCAGGAGCAGAGGGACAGGAAAGGGAGGAATTAGAGACCGAGGGAGAGGAATCCAAGGGAGAGGTCAGCGATGATAGCCATCCGAGGTCTCTAAGTCTCTCCAGCGAATCAGAGGATTCACAGAAAGGGGCTCCCGTGGTCATAGAATCATAGAATCATAGAATCATAGAGTTGGAAGAGACCACAAGGGCCATCGAGTCCAACCCCCTGCCAAGCAGGAAACACCATCAGAGCACTCCTGACATATGGTTGTCAAGCCTCTGCTTAAAGACCTCCAAAGAAGGAGACTCCACCACACTCCTTGGCAGCAAATTCCACTGTCGAACAGCTCTTACTGTCAGGAAGTTCTTCCTAATGTTTAGGTGGAATCTTCTTTCTTGTAGTTTGGATCCATTGCTCCGTGTCCGCTTCTCTGGAGCAGCAGAAAACAGCCTTTCTCCCTCCTCTATGTGACATCCTTTTATATATTTGAACATGGCTATCATATCACCCCTTAACCTCCTCTTCTCCAGGCTAAACATGCCCAGCTCCCTTAGCCGTTCCTCATAAGGCATCATTTCCAGGCCTTTGACCATTTTGGTTGCCCTCCTCTGGACACGTTCCAGTTTGTCAGTGTCCTTCTTGAACTGTGGTGCCCAGAACTGGACACAGTACTCCAGGTGAGGTCTGACCAGAGCAGAATACAGTGGCACTATTACTTCCCTTGATCTAGATGCTATACTCCTATTGATGAGGCCCAGAATTGCATTGGCTTTTTTAGCTGCCGCGTCACACTGTTGGCTCATGTCAAGTTTGTGGTCAACCAAGACTCCTAGATCCTTTTCACATGTACTGCTCTCAAGCCAGGTGTCACCCATCTTGTATTTGTGCCTCTCATTTTTTTTGCCCAAGTGCAATACTTTACATTTCTCCCTGTTAAAATTCATCTTGTTTGTTTTGGCCCAGTTCTCTAATCTGTCAAGGTCGTTTTGAAGTGTGATCCTGTCCTCTGGGGTGTTAGCCACCCCTCCCAGTTTGGTGTCATCTGCAAATTTGATCAGGATGCCCTTGAGTCCATCATCCAAGTCGTTGATAAAGATGTTGAATAAGACCGGGCCCAAGACAGAACCCTGTGGCACCCCACTAGTCACTCTTCTCCAGGATGAAGAGGAACCATTGATGAGCACCCTTTGGGTTCGGTCAGTCAGCCAGTTACAAATCCACTGAGTGGTAGCATAGTCAAGACCGCATTTTACCAGCTTCTTTACAAGAATATCATGGGGCACCTTGTCAAATGCCTTGCTGAAATCAAGGTAGACTACATCCACTGCGTTCCCTTCATCTACCAGGCTTGTAATTCTGTCAAAAAATGAGATCAGGTTAGTCTGACATGACTTATTTTTCAGAAATCCATGCTGACTATTGGTGATCACAGCATTCCTTTCTAGGTGCTCACAGACTGTTTGCTTAATGATCTGCTCCAGAATCTTCCCTGGTATTGATGTCAGACTGACTGGGCGGTAATTATTTGGGTCCTCTCTTTTCCCCTTTTTGAAAATAGGGACAACATTTGCCCTCCTCCAGTCTGCCGGGACTTCGCCTGTTCTCCAGGAATTCTCAAAGATGACTGCCAGTGGTTCTGAAATCACATCTGCCAGTTCTTTTAATACTCTTGGATGCAGTTCATCTGGCCCTGGAGACTTGAATACATCTAGACTAGCCAAGTATTCTTGTACTATCTCCTTAGTTATTCTGGGCTGTGTTTCCTCTGCTGAATCATTTCCTCCAAATTCTTCAGGTCGGGCATTGTTTTCTTTATCGGAGAAGACTGAGGCAAAGAAGGCATTCAGGAGTTCAGCCCTTTCTGTGTCCCCTGTTTGCATTTCACCATCTTCTCCTCTGAGTGACCCCACGGTTTCTTTGTTCTTCCTTTTGCTACGAACATACCCATAAAAGCCTTTTTTGTTGCTTTTAACCTCTCTAGCAAGCCTGAGTTCATTTTGTGCTTTAGCTTTTCTGACTTTGTGTCTACACGTGCTGGCTATTTGTTTGAATTCCTCTTTGGTGGTTTCCCCCCTTTTCCATTTTTTGTACACATCCTTTTTTAATCTTAACTCAGTTAAAAGTTCTTTAGATAGCCACCCTGGCTTCTTTAGGCACCTTCCATGTTTCCGTCTCATTGGTATTGCCTGAAGTTGTGCTTTTACTATCTCCCTCTTAACAAACTCCCAGCCATCTTGAACTCCCTTTCCTTTTAGTATTACTGTCCATGGGATCTCACCCAGCACTTCCCTAAGCTTTATGAAGTCGGCTTTCTTAAAGTCGAGAAATTGAGTCCTAGTATGCTTGGCTGCTCCTTTCCGCTGTATAGTAAACTTCAGAAGAGCATGATCACTCGCGCCTAATGATCCTTCCACTTCTACCCCACTAACCAGGTCATCAACATTGGTTAGGACCAGATCTAAAATGGCTGTTCCTCTTGTTGCTTCTCCCACTTTCTGGACAATGAAGTTGTCTGCAAGGGCAGTGAGGAATCTGTTTGACCTTATGCTCTTGGCTGAGTTTGACATCCAACAAATATCCGGGTAATTGAAGTCCCCCATTACTACTATCTCCCTTCCTTTTGCATACTTGGCCATCTGTTCCAGGAAGGCATCATCTATGTCCTCCGTTTGGCTTGGGGATCTATAGTAAACTCCCACAATGAGGTCACTGTTATTCTTCTCTCCCTTAATTTTGACCCAAATGCTCTCACTTTGGCTTTGAGGTTCTAAATCTTGGATCTCTTCACAGGTATACACATCCCTGACATATAACGCCACTCCTCCTCCTTTCTTGTCTGGTCTGTTTCTTTGAAATAGATTGTATCCCTCCATTATTACATTCCAATCATGGGATTTATCCCACCAGGTTTCAGTGATTCCTATTATGTCATATTTAGTTTGCTGTACCAGGAGCTCAAGCTCATCTTGTTTATTTCCCATGCTTTGCGCATTAGTGTACAGACATTGAAGTCCATTAATCATTCCCCCGTGTCTCTTATTTAAGGATTTTCTCCTCCCACCACTAGGTCTGCATGCTCTTTGCTCCATTCGGTCTATGACATTTGGATGATCATCTTCATCAATTGATAGACTCCTACCTTCAGGAGCACTGTCTCCCTCCCCCACATTAGTCAGTTTAAAGCCCTCCTGATGAGGTTTCTGAGATTTTTTGCAAAAACATTCCTCCCAACCGTTGTGAGGTGCAGCCCATCGCTTGCCAGAAGTCCATCTTCAAGAAACTGCATTCCGTGATCTAAGAATCCAAACCGTTCCTGTTTGCACCATTTGCGAAGCCAGTTGTTCACTTCCACTATTTTCCCCTCTCTCCCTGGGCCACGTCGTTCAACTGGGAGGACAGATGAGATGACAATTTGTGCATTTAATTGCTTCAATTTCCTGCCCAGAGCCTCGTAATCTCTTTTGATCTTCTGGAGGCTATTGCTTGCAGTGTCATTGGTTCCCACATGAACCAAGAGGAAGGGGTATTTGTCAGTGGGTTTTATGATTCCTTGCAGTCGTTCAGTTACATCTTGGATCTTAGCCCCGGGGAGACAGCACACTTCCCGAGACATCTTGTCAGGCCCACAGATCACTGCTTCTGTTCCCCTCAGTAGGGAATCCCCTATCACCACTACACGCCTCCTCTTAGGTCTGGTCGGGGTTCTTCTGTGAGCTGTCGGTTCCAAGGTCGCCTGGACATTCCCAGAGGACTGCCTTTGCTCCTCGTCTTCATATACCTGATCGACTGTAATGAGGGAGAGATCCTCAAATGGAGTCTGCTCTTCGTCTTCCATGCTAGGGGAAAGGACCTCAAAGCGATTGCGTATTTCTAAACAATCAGAGCGAACCCTGGGCCTCCTACTTCTTTGAGTCACGTTTCTCCATATATCTGGCTCCTGTGTTGGTGAACTAGCCACCTTCTCAGGGGAGTCCCCTGTCTCTTCCTTGGTGGAGACGGTGTGCTCTGTTGCTTCCAAGAAGAGTTCCAGCTCTCTAATTCTTTGGAGCGTAGCTACACGTTCCTCCAGTTGCTGGACTTTGTCTTTTAAGAGGGCAATCAACATGCAATTGCTGCAGGTAAAGCTGCCTGGTCAGAGCTAGGGGGTTGCCAGAGGGAACACCCCAGGAAGGAGGGGCCAGAGGGGACTCAGAGAGCAGCAGCTGGAAATAGGGACCAGCTTCCCCACCGGAGAGCAGTAAGGGGGAGGAGTCCCAAGCATCGGCAGCAGGCAGCTTTCCGTCAGCGGAAGGACATGAGTCAGGGTTAGCCACGCCTGCATCAGAGAGCGAGGAAACGGTCAAAAGGAAGGTCGGGGGCAGCGCGCGCGCGCCAAGTTCAAATGTACAAGAGGGGGGCGCAATGAGCAGCCCGGAGAGGGAGCCGGGTCCCAAAGCCCGCCGAAGAGAGGGGGAGGAGTCCGAAGGGTCCGCTTCCGAGGCGTCCAGGAAGGAAGGCACCCAGGGGGGTAGTAGGACCCAGAGGCGGAAGGAGAAACGTAGAAGGTGGAGTAAGGCTAGAGTCTTAAACTGGTGTACAGGGGGCGGAGACTCAGACGAGGCTTCGCTGGTCTAGGGTCTAGACGTAGAGACGCACGCTAGGGTTTGAAAATGGGAACTAAACTTCAATAAAGACTTTGTACAGTTCTGCTGGCTAGCGTTGGTCTTCTGTGAGCTGGGACCTGGAGGCAGTCTCTGACACATACTTTTACATCTTCTTCAATTTTTTTGACTTCCATCAGTCCTGCCTGAAAATTTTCCAATCTAATCTCTTAGTATACATTTCTTATTTTCCCTGTTACATTTCAAACTCATAACCAATATCTCTATCTTTTCCTACTTTTTAACACTTTGTATATTTCTCCTTACAAAACTTCTTGTAGTCCTACTAGCGTAATTTGTTGATTACAGTTGCTCTTCAAATAATTCATATACTTCTTCCAATCTTCTGTAAATCTCTGGTCCTGCAGGTTTCAAATCCTTCCTGTCATTTTGTCCAGTTCTGCATAGTCCATTCTTCTTTCATCGGAATTTATTCTTGCTTCCATTTCTGGGCTAACAATACTCTTGCCGCTGTTGCATATAAGAACAGTTTGACACCTTGTTGATTAATGCCTTGGACTATAATACCAAGTAAAAATGCTTCTGGTGTTTTTAAGAATGGATGGGCCCCTTTCTCATGCTCCCATGTTCTTTGCAGGATGGCATCCTGCAGAACCACCGCCTCTGGCTTCTGATCAAGGCCCTCTTCCGCTTCTGCTCCTCCAGCCAGTACCGGAAGCTGCAGCGGCAGCTGGAGGAGGACGCAAAGTGGCCGCCCACCAGCCAGAAGGACTTTGCAGAAGAGCCCAAGAGTGGCGCTTACGTCAACCCCGTCTATGACGAGGTGGGAGAGAACTAGCTGGGGAGGCCACAGGCTGGCCCAGGAGGACTTGCCAAAAGGGACTTTTTGTGTGCAGAGAGACTGATGAAAACCCACGGGAGATCATGCTCCTAGGAAGCCCCTCTGACGGTGCGCACAGAGCCTGCCTTTGCTCATCCAGCTCAAGGAGGTTTGCCAGGGGGGCATTTTGCTGTTGGCTCTGCCTGAGTGGGGAAATCTAGGGCTTGATCCCTGTGCCCACGCAAGAGATCTCAGCCTCTTCCACGGGGATCCAGGCTGCTCCAGAGGAAGGGACACATGAAGGAACACCGTCCGCCATGTGGAAAACAAAGACAACTCTGTATTTTTGTTTTCCAAAAGAGAATAAAGCAGGGTTTTTTTTTTTCTTTTATGATCGTTGCCAGCCATTTATTTGGGGTTCTGCTACTTGCAAAAATGTGCCGCAGAGTTGGTGCATCTGTGTGTATATGGAGGGCAGGACAAGATTTGGGGGGTTTGGGGAGGAGAGGGAAGACTTCACGGGCATTAAGATGAACGTCATTGAGTTGTTGGGTTGGAAGGGACCCCAAAGGTCATCTAGTCCAACCCCCTGCAAGGCAGGAATCTCAGCGACAGAATCCCTGAGAGGTGGTCGTCCAACCTCTGCTTAAAAGCTTCCAAGGAAGGAGAGTCCTCCATCTCCCAAGGTCATTCGCTCCGCTGTCAAACAGCAATCACTGTCAGAAGCCTATTCTTGATGTTGGGTCGGAATCACCCTTTTTGTAACTTGAAGCCCTGGGTTCGGGTCCTGTCTTCTGGGGCAGCAGAAAACCTTCCAAGGAGCAGTCCTTGAAGTGTTTGAAGACACTGGCTCTCGTCCTGCCTCTCAGTCTCCTTTTCTCCAGGCTTATCCCGACCCGACTCCCTCGACCATTCCTAATAAGGCTTCGGTCCTAAATTCAGTAATTCTCTCTCAAACAGTCAGAAAGTTGGTGTTTAACGTGCTCATCCTCTGTGTAGAAATTCAAGGGTCTCAAATATAGAATAGGTAAAGGTAAAGGGACCCCTGACCGTTAGGTCCAGTCGTAGCTGACTCTGGGGTTGTGGCGCTCATCTCGCTTACTGGCGGAGGGAGCTTCCGAGTCATGTGGCCAGCATGACTAAGCCGCTTCTGGCGAACCAGAGCAGCGCACGGAAATGCCGTTTACCTCCCCGCCGGAGTGGTACCTATTTATCTACTTGCACTTTGACGTGCTTTTGAACTGCGTGGTTGGCAGGAGCAGGGACCGAGCAACGGGAGCTCACCCTGTCGCGGGGATTCGAACCGCCGACCTTCCGATCAGCAAGCCCTAGACTCTGTGGTTTAATCCACAGCGCCACCCGCATTGATAATTGCACAAGGCAAACACACATACATAAGTATATAAACCACATGTTTAGAGCAGTGCAGGAGAGAAATCCAAAATCCATCTTGGCTCTCCGAAAGACCCCACGGAGGCAGAAAGCCATCTGGGGAAGTTCCTGAAGGGATTCCTCTCCTCGGTCTTAATGGTTGTGGTTTGCCCATTGCAAATGTTTTGTGTAAACTGTGGCTGGAACTAGGTGAAACTTGCTTGATCCTCAGGAATATCACCCCTTGGCCTGCCTGAGCCACAGGAACCTGGTGTGTGATGTGATTTCTGACTCTCCAGGCCAAAATGCCAAAGCCAACTGTTATAAGAAACAAAATAAAAAAAAATCCTTCCAGTAGCACCTTAGAAACCAGCTAAGTTTGTTATTGGTATGAGCTTTCGTGTTCATGCCCATTTCTTCAGATACACGCACATGAAAGCTCATACTAATAACTAAGTTAGTTGGTCTCTAAGGTACTACTGGAAGGAATTTTTTTATTTTCTTTTGACTATGGCAGACCAACACGGCTACCTACCTGTTATAAGAAAAAAAACTTCTCCTTTATCCCTTATGGGGTACCCAAGAGCCTGTATAGAGTCCTTATGTAGGTTCTCTAGCAGTAAGAGAAAAGAGGCCAACTAGAGAATATGGATTTGTTAAACACAATTGAAAGTTGATACCAGTGACTGGGGTGATAAGACAATGGGTCAAAGTCGGAAATATGAAATTGGGGAAAAACAAGAGAGGAAAAAGTAGGAACAAGTAAAAAAAATATTTCTCCCGATCAGCCAGAACATGGGAAGTCCCCTCAAAAATTTTAATTTGGAATGTATAATTGTCTTTATTATTTGTATTATGATGTGGCAAGATTTGATAGGTGATTAGGGTAATTGGAATGTTATGAATGAAAAATGATTATTATTATAATTTTAAACCACTTTCCACATCACCACACAACTCTTCCCACAAGGAATTTGGGGGAAGACGCTTTCACAGTTTCCCCCCACAACAACCCGGTGAGGTAGTGTTGCAAAGATTTTAGAAAGGTACCAGTGACCAACTCAAACAGAGTCCAAGAATTGACAGATGCAGCAAATGGAGAAAAAGAAGGTGAGGTTTATTGCTGAGCAATAATTGACACAGTTGGAATCCTTTCCAAAAGACTGGGCCCCGAGCTCTGTTGCTCTGGGGTTTTATACCTGAGTACAACATCACAGATAATGACGTAATCAAATACAATTGCGAACGGTAGCAAAAATAAGCTAATGATCGCATTCGAGCCTGGCTCCTGATTGTACTGTTAAGGAAAAATCTAGGTGTGAGGCTGCTCAGTCACCCAGCTCGTCGGGCAGAGCCCGCGGGTCCTTGCGGAATAAAGGAAGGAGTCCAGCCACCAACCGGAGGAAATAGCCGTAGACCAAAGTTTATTGTGCAATAGGTTCAAAGAGCAAATTTTGAACCCCGAGGATGGAGTGACAATGACTTTTAAAACTTTCCCACCACATCCCAGAATACAGTTCAAAGGGGAGGGGTTAACCTTGCAAACATGTTCAGACAAGTCCTTGGTACAAGATTAGCATAAGCAGACATGGCAGGGCAAGACTCAGGTATAAGATAAGCATAGACAAATATGTCTTAAGTGCCCACCACCCAAAAGTACAATAGAAGTTCCTTTGCATGTCTGGAGCCTGAGGCGAGTCAGGTGATGAGATTTGGCTTCCTTCGGCTAACAATGAGCCCAGCAGTTGTCACCTCTGAGAACTTCCTGGAGTCCTTTTGCAAGGGGAAAATAGCTTTGGAATGAGGGGAACTGGGAAAGGAGATGATTTTATATTATTTTTAAAGCTAGGTGACTTCCCTGAGCTGTCAAGTTGGAAGGATAAATTCAGGCATAATATTTGTAATATTTAACTTTAAAGATGTGCCCCCCCCCTGTAATTTCTGTAACAGTACAAAGAGTTCTTCTTCCAACTTCTGCTTTTAGATTGAACACACAGTCTAGGCAGTCTTAACCTTTCTCCTAGATTTCTTGCAAAGAGAATAGAAACTTAAAGAAAGGGGAACTCTGACAGTTACTCCCAGACAACATCTGTTCAAAAAAGGACATTTGCGGTTAGCACCTTCCTGTTACTTTGTCTGGACAAGGGCGGGGAGAAATGTACCAGCATACCAGATTTATTGCTTCCTGTCTTGTAGAGAGCAAGAAAGTACTAGGGCAGAGTTCATTTAGGGCTTTGCAGATTCAGGCAATTTGCTGTTAAGCTAAACAGAAGCTTTCATGATTCAACATGGATTATAAAATCACTGTAAAAACTCTGGTTATATGTGAATATATTGATAACTGATAACTGATTATATGGATAACTGATTATATGAAAAGCTTAAGGATAAAATGCTGAGATAAGATGGCGCCCGGCACACTTCCCCTGTGCCGATGGACGCCTGTGCCGATAGAAAAAACTTGAGCTCTCTTTGAAGCTCTTAGCAGAGATCAGCAGCGGCAGAAAATGTTGCCTTGTGTGTGGATAATAAATCAGACTGAACACAGGCTTCTTGCTAATCTCTAACAGCCTTTAATGAGATGAAAAAAATCATAAATCAGTCCGGGCGAGAGAGTGGACATTCTTTCGTCTCTCAGCCAAAAACTCACACACAAAGAAAGATTCCCATATGTGAACATAACCACGCCTCAGAATGTGAGACGTCACACAGAACTGTTTAACCCTGTAAGTTCTGATTCTCCTCACATAAAATTCCTCCAGATCCTGCTTCAGTAGTGGACGTGGAGAAACCATGACGGGCACAAGGTTGAAGAAGAAGAGGAAGAAGAGGAAGAAGAAGAAGAAGAAGAAGAAGAGGAAGAGGCTTCAAGATCCCCCAGTGAAACAATCCCACTGATGACTTCCGGGTTGGCGCCATCGGTAATGGAGGAATTCCTCTGACTAAGACGAATTTACTCCGTGAAAATCGGGTCTAGCCGTCACGGCGAAGGCGGAGACCCTTCAGAAATCATAGGCGGGTGAAGCCTGTGAACGTGGGCACCCTTTGCGCCTCCCCTACTTGCGGGGAAACCCGTTTTTGGGGCTCCGGAGAGAAGTGGGGTGAGCAGCGCGGTGCTGTGAATCGACTGCTTTTTCCACGGAGTGAAGCCGCACAGCCGTTGCTGGAGAGCGCTGACTTTTTCCTGTGAACAATTGGACTCTAAAAGATACAACCCGTGAGTAGAACAAATTGGAAACTTGCAAAAGAAGAAAGATTCAATTTGGAATTGTAGCGGGGAGGCATAAACAGGAAGTCCGCCTTCCGCTTTTGTAAATAGAACAAAGCAAAGAGGCTGCAAGCTAGAGTCTTGGAAAGCCGATTGGAAAGGATTAATTTCAACCTCAAAAAATAGTAAATCCCCCCCCTGGGAAGCAGGAGAAGAGGGGGGGGGGAGTTTTGGAATATATATACCTGCAAGAGAGAGGGAAGGAAGCTAAAATTCCATTGCTCAGAACCTGGGAACGGGCTGCAAATAGGACAATAAGGCTGCCGTATCTGAAACGCGCTCTGACTGCTAGCTGTCAAAGAGAGATACATTGTTTTTAACTGTTTTTAACTGTCCCCCTCTGACTTTAAAAGGGAGAAAAGGGTAACTGAAAATTGACACTAAATTTCCTGCTTGAGTTATGTTTTAAAAGGAGTTATTTTGGATCAATACAAGCACGGATTGTAACTGTTTCCCCCTAGAGGAAGTTTTGGAAATTGTTATAAGAGCTGGATCAGGGGGATTTTCCACTAGAAAGATAAAACTGCCTGACTGTGGGATTGACCTTGGACTTTCTGAGTGTTATGGCAGATGGGAAAGAAAAAGTAGATTCGTCACTCCCAGAAAAAACAACAAGATCTGGGAAGTCTTGGCAGCGAAGAGCGTCAGCATCTGGTCCTTCTGCCTCACCTGCAGCTGTACCAACACAACCTAAACCAAGAGGAATGTCATCAGAAGAAGCTTTAGCGATTGCATTAGGTAAGATAAATGAATCTTTGGAAAAACTTAGCAGGAAGGTAGATGCGACAAATGTAAAAGTGGATGCATCAAATGCGAAGGTGGACGCTGCAAATACTAAAATTGATATAAATACAGAAAGTATAAATAGTTTGGGACAAAAGGTGAATACGAACATAGAAGCCATACAGAAATTGATACAGGAATCTGCTTTGACCCATCAGATTGCAGAGGAAATTAAGGAAAAAGTTGCTGCTGTGGAAGTCAAGGTAACTCAATTGGAAACAAAGAGAGTCCCAGATATACAGAGACAAGTTGAGGACCATAAGTTGATTCTTTCTATGATTGAGCTCAAGGAAAAACAGACGAACTTGAGGATCAGAGCTGTACCTGAATTGGAGAAGGATAGTTTGATAGAATTTCTTACGCAGGAATTTGCAGAGTTTTGGAATCTGGATTTGGAACAAGAAGGAGTGAAAATCGTGAGTGCTTTTAGGCTTGGAAGAGGAGGGAAGAAGAATAGAGTAAGAGACTGTTTGATTACCCTCCGATCTAAAGAAGAGAGAGATAAAATTTTGGGTTGGCACTTTCAGAAGACTTTGGAAATACTGCAGACAAGAGTGGAAATATTTAAAGATATCCCGAAATACCTTTTGGACCTTAGGTCCAATTACGGAGATTTGGTTGCTCTGCTGAGAAGGAACAGAATTATCTTCAGGTGGGGATTTCCCCAAGGCCTATCCTTTAGCTTTAAAGGAAGGAAAATAAAAATAAGATCAGTTGAGGACAAAGAAAAATTTCTGAGCAATCACGAAGAGGATCTACAGAAGGGACTTGGAAAAGAACCAGGAGCATCGGACAGAAGATCACCAGAAAGAGGACTAGAGCAAAGAGCACTGGACAGAAGATCACCTATACTGGACATAGCAAAGATATCTTTTGGACTGGACTGCCCAGCGAAAGGGATACCAACACCACCGACAGAACAAGAGCAAGCACTGGGCGCAGTTGGAGGAGATTTAAAGTAACTATATCATGGCACTGCAAATATTAAGCTGGAATGTTAATGGGATGAACTCCCCTGAAAAAAGACGAAGAGTCTTTCATGTATTAAAAAAAGAACAATTGGACTTGATTTGTTTACAAGAAACACATGTGATAAGGCTACATAGGAAAATATTGACAAATAAAAGATTGGGACATGAATTTATTTCATCAGACAAAGTTAAAAAAAGAGGAGTAGTACTTTACGCAAAGGAGAGCCACATGGACAAGAATTGACCAAATTTGGATAACTAGAGGGCTGGCTCCAAAGACTAGAAAGGTGGAAATATGCCCTAAAACCTGCTCCAACCATAATGCTGTAAAGATGGAATTGAAACTAACACCGAACTGGTTCCTTCAGATGGAGGATGAATGACACATTGTTTAGGAATGAAGAAGTGACTAAGAATGCCCAAAAAACTCTGAGAGACTATTTTGAGATAAATATGAACAAAAAAAAGTTATTTAAATATACCTTTCTGAAGAAACCAGAGGCCTTTCTCCTGGGCATGGTCGGCCAATTGGTGCCAAAGAAGGACAGAACTTTCTTTATGTATGCCACAACAGCAGCAAGAATACTTATTGCAAAGTACTGGAAGACACAAGATCTACCCACCCGGGAAGAATGGCAGATGAAGGTGATGGACTACATGGAACTGGCGGAAATGACTGGCAGAATCCGAGACCAGGGAGAAGAGTCGGTGGAGGAAGATTGGAAGAAATTTAAAGACTATTTACAGAAACATTGTAAAATTAATGAATGTTAGAAGGATGTTGGAATGATGTTATGTGACTTTAGCAGGAAGGATATAAAGGATTTGGGAAAAACTGACTGTTAATTGGTGAAAGGAGGGAAAGTAAAGCTACATTATACTAAGATAAATTACAGGACTAAAATTTGAAAAGATGGAAAGGATTTGCTGAAATAAATAATCGATCTAGAATACAAAAAAGGGAGGTGTGAGGAGGTCAAGGAAATAAGCTAATGAAAGATAAGTAATGGGAAGATTTGTTGTATTTTTCTTTGTTTTTTCTTTATTGTTTAATGGATTTTATTTTTCTGTTTTTTTTCCTTTGTATTTTATCCTTTTTTCTTTACCTATTGTGATGTGTTGTATTGTTTTTTTATTTAAAATGATTGTCAGAGACGGCCCCCAGGTCTCAGCTCACAGAAGACCAACGCTAGCCAGCGGAACTGTACAAAGTCTTTATTGAAGTTTAGTTCCCATTTCCAAACCCTAGCGTGCGTCTCTACGTCTAGACCCTAGACCAGCGAAGCCTCGTCTGAGTCTCCGCCCCCTGTACACCAGTTTAAGACTCTAGCCTTACTCCACCTTCTACGTTTCTCCTTCCTCCTCTGGGTCCTACTACCCCCCTGGGTGCCTTCCTTCCTGGACGCCTCGGAAGCGGACCCTTCGGACTCCTCCCCTTCTCTTCGCCGGGCTTTAGGACCCGGCTCCCTCTCCGGGCTGCTCATTGCGCCACCCTCTTGTACATTTGAACTTGGCGCGCGCGCGCTGCCCCTGACCTTCCTTTTGACCGTTTCCTCGCTCTCTGATACAGGCGTGGCTAACCCTGACTCATGTCCTTCCGCTGGCGGAAAGCTGCCTGCTGCCGATGCTTGGGACTCCTCCCCCTTACTGCTCTCCGGTGGGGAAGCTGGTCCCGATTTCCAGCTGCTGCTCTCTGAGTCCCCTCTGGCCCCTCCTTCCTGGGGTGTTCCCTCTGGCAACCCCCTAGCTCTGACCACGGGAGCCCCTTTCTGTGAATCCTCTGATTCGCTGGAGAGACTTAGAGACCTCGGATGGCTATCATCGCTGACCTCTCCCTCGGATTCCTCTCCCTCGGTCTCCAATCCCTCCCTTTCCTGTCCCTCTGCTCCTGAACCCCTGACAATGATGTTTTTTACTTTTTCTTTTTGTACCTCTCAAAACTTTAATAAATATTATTTATTTATTTTTAAAAAAGAATCAATCCCACTGATTTCAGCGTATTCCCCTCCCAGCCAAGTGGGTCTAGAACAGAAAGCAAAACAGAGTTGACCTGAATTGCCTTCCTTGGCTTCTTCCACTTGGCTGCATCTCCAGCGGCAAATGTTGATCCATTTTGTTGCGCAAAAGCCGATCCATTTTGCAATGCCAGACTGTCCAAGCCAGTGCTGGATTTACATATATACGTAAAGCTAAACAAGCTATAGCTTAGGGCCCCACTTGCTTGGGGGCCCCCAAAAATGTACATTTCCAAAATATAAGATAAAAAAGAAAATAAAACCTACATACAGCAACAGTGTTTTGTGTTGTGTAGGCTCCTATTTTGTTATGTGGAAATGGCTTGAAATGCCTATTATGTCTTGGTTGACCACAAACTTGACATGAGCCAACAGTGTGACGCGGCAGCTAAAAAAGCCAATGCAATTCTGGGCTGCATCAATAGGAGTATAGCATCTAGATCAAGGGAAATAATAGTGCCACTGTGTCCAGTTCTGGGCACCACAGTTCAAGAAGGACACTGACAAACTGGAACATGTCCAGAGGAGGGCAACCAAAATGGTCAAAGGTCTGGAAACGATGCCTTATGAGGAACGGCTAAGGGAGCTGGGCATGTTTAGCATGGAGAAGAGGAGGTTAAGGGGTGATATGATAGCCACGTTCAAATATATAAAAGGATGTCATATAGAGGAGGGAGAAAGGTTGTTTTCTGCTGCTCCAGAGAAGCGGACACGGAGCAATGGATCCAAACTACAAGAAAGAAGATTCCACCTGTCAGGGGCTCAGGAGCAGAGGCACAGGGGAGAGAGGAAATGGAGAGTGAAGGGGAAGAATCTGAGGGCAGCGTAGGGGAGTATGAAAGTGGCCCGAGAGATTCCATGAGTCTCTCCAGCAAATCAGAAGATTCCCAGAGGGGGGCGCCGATGGCCAGGGCAAGGGGGGTCCCAGGGGGGACACACCAGAAGCAAGGGGCCAGCAGGGACTCCCAAAGCAGCAACAGGAGAGCAGGACCAGCTCCTCCACCAGAGCGTAGTGAGGGGGAAGAGTCACATGTATCAGGGCCAGCTTCTCCTCCAGCAGGGAGAGAGGATGAGTCAGGGGTGGCCACGCCTCCATCGCAGTGTGAGGGAACGGAGGGAGAATCAGGTGCAGCTAGCCTCCCCGAAGGGGGAAGCAGTGACAGGAGCAGTGTAACGGTCAGGAGGAAGGTGGCCGGCTGGGCGCGCGCGCCAAGTTCGAATGTACAGGCGCGCGGCACAGCAGGAGACCCGGATTGGGAACCAGGTCCTAAAGCCCGCCGGAGGGAGGGGGAGGACTCAGGAGACTCAGCGTCAGAAGAGTCTAGGAGAGGCGAGACCCCAGCGGACAGGCGGGCCCAGAGGAGAAGAGAGCAAAGGAAGAGGTGGAGCAAGGCTAGAGTCTTAAACTGGTGTCTGGGGGGAGGAGATTCAGACGGAGCTTCGGCGGTCTAGAGTTTGAGACGTAGAGCTGCGCGCCGCGGCTGTGAAAGCGAAACTGAGCTTCAATAAAGACTGTTTTATATAACAACAAACTGGCGTTGGTCCTTTGTGAGCTGGGACCTAGGGCAGCTCTGACAGTAAGCTCCGTCTCCAAATTCAACCCTTGCAGCGTGAGTTGGCGCAGCGAGGGGCAAAACTAGGTGTTTTGCGAGCTCACGAAGATCGGCAAAGATGACTACCGAAGACAAAGTGAAAGACCTGCAAGCAGCAGTCACGACGCTTTACGCAGAGGTAGCAGCATCCAAAAAGAGGGAGGAAGAAGCAGTAGCGCTCTGCCGGGATCTGCAAGCCAGGTGGGAACGTTTGGGCAAAGAGGGGCAGCCAGGACCCATGCCGGAGGGGGTTGGCCTCGGGAAAAGGGGGGGCAGCATCGTAGCCCACTTCGACGGGAACCTGCAGCAGTATCCTAACTTCAGAGCAGACATAGTTTTCGCGCTCAATTTGCTTCGGAAGGACTTTAGAGATGAGGAGGAGAAAGTGGGCTTCATAATAACTCATCTGCATGGAGAAGCGAAATCGTGGCTGCGCAATTTATGGCGCAAAAATGATCCCGCCCTCAAAGATTCAAACGCCTTTATCAAGGCTATGGACGATTGTTTTAAATCAACAGTAGATGTGGATGTGGCCAGGAGGGAAATGCATGGACTGAAGCAGGGCAAAGCCACTGTGAGACAATATCACTCCCGCTTTTTTGCGTTAGTAAATGTGCTGGGCTGGGAGAAGGACTCCGCTGCCATCAGGGATCTGTTCTGGGAGGGACTAAATGGGGCCGTGAAAGATGAGCTGGCGAGGGGGGAGAGACCTAACAGCACCACAGAAGTCGTGCAGAGAGCGCTGGCGATAGGCGTGCGCCTGGAAGAACGCCCTTGGAGCAGGAATGAGGGAAGTATGGGGCGCACACCAGCCAGAACAACCCCCTTCCTACCCAGAGAGACAGGGCGCGCGCAATCCACGCCTCCACTGGGGAGGGGAGAAGAGCCGATGGAGATAGGTGGTGCTAGGGCTCAGACAGCGACCAGAGCCCAAACACCAGGAGCAGTCAAGGCGAAGGCTTCTAGAGGGAACAGGAAGTGCTATATCTGCGACAGTGCACAGCACATGGATAAGAGTGTCCCCAGAGGATCCAGAGGCACACTGAAGCCTCAGCAACAGTAAGGGGAGCAGTTCAGCAGGGGGAACAGATACAGGGAAAAGCCTGGTTGGAGGCAGAGGCACTGGGGCCCAGCCAGGCGAGTCAGTGAAGCAGTCCCCAGAGATTTTACAGCCCACAGACCCCCTCCCACCCAAACCAGTGGTGCAACTCACCGCATCGCTCCAGCTACCCAATGGACTCACCCTGGAAGTTCCTATTACCATTGACTCTGGCAGTAATGCAGACTTTGTAGGAGTGGACTTCATCAGGCAACATTGCATAGCGCTCCTACCAGCCACGGTGCCCCTAAACGTAGTCACGGTCGATGGCAGAGAGCTACTGGGAGGACAGGTGGTACAGCAAACACCCCCTATGGTACTGCAAATTGGAAATCACCGCGAAGTCATCAGCTTCAACGTCACCCACCTGTCGAACAAGCCCATAGTGTTGGGCATGAGTTGGCTGGATAGGCACAGCCCAGCTTTAGCATGGTACCAGCGTCAATTGACCTTCTGCTCCTCCTACTGCGCGGAACACTGCATCCGGACCAGCCAGGAAGATTCGTCCCTTCCTCACCGTCGCGAGCAGGTCGTCGATCTTGGGCATGGGGAATGCTGTGGGCTTTGTCCTGGAATTTATGATTCTGTAATCAACTACCAGCCTGCGTTGGGGCGTGTCTTTCTTCTTCACGAAAAACACGGGCAAGAGGATGAACCACAGCTACATCTAGGCATGGTACAAGGCGTTTTTGGAGGTCTTCTGCGAGAAGGAAGCGGACAAGCTGCCTCCCCACAGGCCCTACGACTGCAAGATTGACCTCCTGCCGGGGGCGACGCTGCCAACTGGAAAACTGTATTCCATGTCTGAAGACGAACTGCAGGAACTCAGGGAGTTCATAGAGCACAACTTGAAGCGGGGATTCATCCAAGAATCCAAAGCAGTGGGGGGCAGTCCCGTGTTTTTCGTGAAGAAGAAAGACACGCCCCAACGCAGGCTGGTAGTTGATTACAGAATCATAAATTCCAGGACAAAGCCCACAGCATTCCCCATGCCCAAGATCGACGACCTGCTCGCGACGGTGAGGAAGGGACGAATCTTCACCAAGTTGGATTTACGAGGGGCGTACAACCTTATACGCATGCGGGAGGGCGATGAGTGGAAGACGGCCATGTTTACGCCGTTAGGCACCTATGAATATCGAGTTATGCCGTTCGGTCTCCAAAATGGCTCCCATTGTTTCCAAGCATTTATGCACCACGTGTTAGCGGGACTCCTCTACAAGAAGTGCGTCTGCTTCCTGGATGACATCCTGATCTTCTCGGAATCACAGGAAGCTCACGAGGGAGACGTCAAGGAGGTCCTGCAGAGACTACGGGAGCACAGACTTTACGCCAAACTGGAGAAGTGCCAGTTCGACATGACGGAGGTGGATTTCCTGGGCTACAAGCTGTCCGACAAGGGACTCGCCATGGACAGCGCCAAGGTCCGCTCGGTGTTGGACTGGAAGAGCCTGCGCAATCGGAAGGAAGTCCAGAAGTTCGTTGGATTCGCCAACTTCTATCGCAAGTTCATCAAGGGATTCGCGATGGAGACGGTGGCCATCACGGACACCCTCAGCTCCAAGAAGAAGAAGTTCACCTGGACGGACCAGGCGGAGCAGTCCTTTTGGAGACTCAAGCGTCTCTTCGCGTCCGAAGAACAGCTGCTGCACATAAACCCCAGCAAACCAATGAGGGTCGAAACGGACACCTCAGACAGAGCGGTGGGGGCAGTCCTGTTGCAGCAAGATCCGCAAGGGAACTGGAGGCCGTGCGCATTCTACTCCAGGAAACTCAGCAAGTCGGAACAGAACTACACCATCTGGGACAGGGAGTTGCTGGCCATTCAAGCAGCCTTCAAGGCGTGGCGGCACTTCCTCATCGGAGCCAGACACACAGTGCAGGTCCGCACGGACCATAAGAACCTGGAGTACTGGCGCACGGCGCGGTTCCTGAACCAGAGACACATCCGCTGGGCGGAGTTCTTTGCGGATTTCGACTTCAGGATAGAATACATCCCGGGAGACAACAACGTCATGGCGGATGCACTGTCCAGGAAGCCGCAGTATCTCGAGGAAGCGGCACCGGTGGCGGCCAAACACATTTTCGCACCGAAAGCGTGGGCGTGCGCTTCAGCCACCGTGGACCTGGACGCGGTACGTCGAGCGCTGCAGACGGATTCGTTCGCACAATCCAAGATGGAGGAGGTACGAAGAGGCGCAGCGAAGGACGACGAGTTCCAGAAACGCGACTGTCAGAGCTGCCCCAGGTCCCAGCTCACAGAGGACCAACGCCAGTCCGTTGTTATATTAAATAGTCTTTATTGAAGTTCAGTTTCTCATTTACAGCCACGGCGCGCAGCTCTACGTCTTAAACCCTAGACCGCCGAAGCTCCGTCTGAGTCTCCTCCCCCCAGACACCAGTTTAAGACCCTAGCCTTGCTCCACCTCTTCCTTTGTTCTTTCCTCCTCTGGGTCCGCCTGTCCGCCAGGGTTTTCCCCTTTCTAGACTCTTCTGACGCTGAGTCCCCCGAGTCTTTCCCCCCCCCCGGCGGACTTTAGGACCTGGTTCCCAATCCGGGCTTCCTGCTGTCCCGCGCGCCTGTACATTTGAACTTGGCGCGCGCGCCCAGCCTGCCACCTTCCTTCTGACCGTTATACTGCTCCTGCCGCTGCTCCCCTCTTCGGGGACGCTAGCTGGGCCTGACTCCTCCTCCCTGCTTGCCGGAGGAGACGCTGACTCTGACCTATGGGACTCTTCCCCCCCACTACGCTCTGGTGGGGAAGCTGGCCCTGATTTCCAGCTACTGCTCTGGGAGTCTCCGCTGGCCCCCTGCTTCTGGTGTGTCCCCCCTGGGACCCCCCTTGCCCTGGCCATCGACGCCCCCTTCTGGGAACCTTCTGATTCACTGGAGAGGCTCATGGAATCTCTCAGGTCACTGTCATTCTGCCCTCCGCTGCCCTCAGATTCCTCCCCCTCGCTCTCCATTTCCTCTCTCCCCTGTGCCTCTGTTCCTGAGCCCCTGACAGCGACGGACTGCTCATCCGCAAGGGGGCCCTCTACGTGCCGGGAGACGACCTCCGCGCGAAAGTACTGCAGCAGTTACACGACGCACCCAGCGCCGGGCACTTTGGCAAGGACAAGACAGCGGAATTGGTAGCCAGAGACTTTTGGTGGCCCAAGATGAGGGGAGAAGTCGCGGATTACGTCACTAGGTGTGACACATGCCAAAGGGCCAAACCAGTACACAGGCCGCCGGCGGGACTGCTGGAACCGCTACAGACGCCGCTCGAGCCGTGGGAGAAAGTGGCCCTGGACTTTGTCACAGATCTGCCCAGTTCGCGAGGCAAAACAGCGGTACTCGTGGTCGTAGACCTGTTCACCAAGATGGCGCACTTCATTCCTTGCGCGAAGGTGGCCACAGCGGAACAGACCGCCAAGCTGTTCATAGACCACGTGTTCAAGGTTCACGGCTTGCCGCGGTCCATCCTCTCCGACCGGGGTCGCCAATTCATCTCGAGCTTCTGGCAGAAGCTGCTGGGCATCCTGAACGTCAAGATCAACTTAGCGTCGGCACGACACCCGCAGACCAACGGACAAGCGGAGAGGGTCAACGCCATCATGCAGCAGTACCTGAGATGCTACGCGAATCAACAGCCCGCGACCTGGGTTGACTACCTACCGCTGGCCGAGTTTGCCTACAACAACACGAAGCACGTGTCTACGGGGGTGACACCGTTCTTCGCCAACAATGGGCGGCATCCCAGAACCTTCCCGGGGTTGGAGACAAAGGGGGAGGGGGAGCCACGGGGAGCAGAGGCCTTGGCAGCGGAGTTACAGGAGGTCCACGAGCAACTCCGAAGGCACTTGGAGCTAGCAAAACACGCCTACAAACTGCAGGCAGACAGGCACAGGAGAGTCGGGGAAGACATCCAGGTGGGGGACTGGGTCTGGTTAGCAGCCCTGGCAGTGCCGGCCAGGACGTTAGCTAAGAAGAAGCTCGGACACAAGCAGCTAGGGCCTTACCAAGTCGAGGCACAAATCAATCCAGTGGCCTTCCGGTTGGCACTCCCGGAGGGCTCCAGAATGCACCCGGTCTTTCATAGATCAGTGCTCACACCCTACAAGGAACCCCACAGGTTTCAGGCGCCAGGGAACGCACCAGACCCACTCAGCAAATCGCCAACAGGGGAGGGGTCACCGAGGGCGGTGCCACTCAACGAGGTCACGGAGATTTTAGACTCGAGATGGGGGGAAGAGGGAGTTGAATATCTCCTCGCCAGGGAAGGTACCCCGGCCAGCGCCAACAGGTGGGTACCGTACTATGCAGTGGAGGAGCACTACCTCAAAGACGAGTTCCATGCACTCTTCCCACACAGACCTATGCCGGCAGATTATTTCGATGACTGGCTTTTCACACCCACACTCTCAGCCAGCACGTTCCAGGGGTTCTCATCAGATGAGGAGCCGGTGCCAGACACACGATCCCCGGAGGAATCACTCTCGGGGTTTGCCACAGACCGCTCTTATTGGTCGGACAATCAACCGGAGGTGGGGTGGAGCAGGGAACTGCTGAGGGGGCCCTTACACGCAGCATCGCCCGAGGCAACAGGGGGAGAGATGGACATGGACGTGTTGGGGGAGGATCCTGGGTTCGAGCACAGCTGCACAGAGATCGAAGCAGAGGAGATCGACGTCGACGAACCCATCACGGACTGGCCGGATCCAGCTGGCGAGCTGCACACCAAGGGGGAAGAACTGTACCCCACACTCACCCCCACAGCACTGGAGCACCCGGAACCCGCACCCGAAGAAGGGGAGGGGGAAGGGGGGGCTTCTAGGGGGGGATGGATGTCAGGGGCTCAGGAGCAGAGGCACAGGGGAGAGAGGAAATGGAGAGCGAAGGGGAAGAATCTGAGGGCAGCGTAGGGGAGTATGAAAGTGGCCCGAGAGATTCCATGAGTCTCTCCAGCGAATCAGAAGATTCCCAGAGGGGGGCGCCGATGGCCAGGGCAAGGGGGGTCCCAGGGGGGACACACCAGAAGCAAGGGGCCAGCGGGGACTCCCAAAGCAGCAATGGGAGAGCAGGACCAGCTCCTCCACCAGAGCGTAGTGAGGGGGAAGAGTCACATGTATCAGGGCCAGCTTCTCCTCCAGCAGGGAGAGAGGATGAGTCAGGGGTGGCCACGCCTCCATCGCAGAGTGAGGGAACGGAGGGAGAGTCAGGTGCAGCTAGCCTCCCCGAAGGGGGAAGCAGTGACAGGAGCAGTGTAACGGTCAGGAGGAAGGTGGCCGGCTGGGCGCGCGCGCCAAGTTCGAATGTACAGGCGCGCGGCACAGCAGGAGACCCGGATTGGGAACCAGGTCCTAAAGCCCGCCGGAGGGAGGGGGAGGACTCAGGAGACTCAGCGTCAGAAGAGTCTAGGAGAGGCGAGACCCCAGCGGACAGGCGGGCCCAGAGGAGAAGAGAGCAAAGGAAGAGGTGGAGCAAGGCTAGAGTCTTAAACTGGTGTCTGGGGGGAGGAGATTCAGACGGAGCTTCGGCGGTCTAGAGTTTGAGACGTAGAGCTGCGCGCCGCGGCTGTGAAAGCGAAACTGAGCTTCAATAAAGACTGTTTTATATAACAACGAACTGGCGTTGGTCCTTTGTGAGCTGGGACCTAGGGCAGCTCTGACACCACCTAAACATTAGGAAGAACTTCCTGACAGTAAGAGCTGTTCGACAGTGGAATTTGCTGCCAAGGAGTGTGGTGGAGTCTCCTTCTTCGGAGGTCTTTAAGCAGAGGCTTGACAACCATATGTCAGGAGTGCTCTGATGGTGTTTCCTGCTTGGCAGGGGGTTGGACTCAATGGCCCTTGTGGTCTCTTCCAACTCTATGATTCTATGATTCTATTATTCAATTACCATATAGCATATATTCAAAAAACAAAACAAAAAAACAGCGACAATTTGTAGTCGACAAAGGACAGCTGGACATATAAAGGGCCCCATTGTTAAATATGTAAAGAGTTTTGAAATATGTCAGAAGGAAAATAAGAAAAGTTCATCATGCCAGATTTAAAGTGTTCATAAGTGAAGTAGCCAAGGAAATAATTTTAAAAAGAAAAAAATCAAATAAACAATACAATTGTTAACAATACAATTAGAAAAGTTTGCTCTCTATCTGTGAATTTGGCCCCACAATCTTCTTTTGGATCTTGAAGAGTAAATCAGTTATCAAATTAGTGGTTTCCATACTTCGTTGAAGGTTCCTTGCCAATAGTCATCAGTGGAAAAGCATGAATTCATCAGAAATACATTAATTCTGGTCATTTTGAATATCAGTCAATGTTCACTGGCTACAAGATTCATTAGATAGGAAGAGAAGGGAACCAGCGCTAGCACAGTGGTTTAATCATTGGTGGTGGTGCTCTTGTGTGCAGATGCTGCAGCAATTCCTCCTATTGTGAGAAATAGCAATGGTTCGTTAATTCAAGGCTACATGCCCTGCTATCTGCAGGCTCAGGGAAGAAAGGAGAATGACTCAAAGGAGCAACAGAGACATAAGCAGAGCCTTTCAATATGCAAGCCCCAGTTGAAGACACAAACACGGCCAGGCTAAAGGTGCAGCAGACCACCAGGAGAAGCCAATTCACAAAATTCTTTGTGCACCCTTCATGCTCATCCAGGGCTGTCTTACCCATGGGTGCTAGGGGTGCAGGGCACCTGGGCGCCGGGCTCTCAGGGGCGCCAGGCCGAGAGTCCGGGGCCCGAGAGTTAAGTCCGGGGAAGAGCTCGCCCGTCGGTCTGAGCGCTACAGGGCAGCTCTGCGCCACGAGTTCGGGGCGACCGAGCCAGCGAGACGCTGAGGCAGCTGTCCGGCTCAGCCCTTCTGCATGCCTGGGACTGGGCAACCGGGCAGAGGGGGGCGACTGGCAGATCTTTGTACTCCGGCGCCGCATATGCTCAGTCTCACACAGGGCTGGTCATCTTGCATGACCTCAAGGACGTTGCTTTACAACCGAGGGTGAGTGCTGAAGCACTGATATGAAACGGCAGGGGTCTTCTTCGTTCCTTTAGCCACCCCAATTGCCAGTCAACCATGCCATTCTAGTATAGCTAAGCCCTGAGGAACCTTACTTGGTGTGTGGTGAGGGTGGCTTACCTGGGCAAAATCCCTCTTCTAAGGAAAGGCCGTCCACAGCCATGTCACTGTGGACGTCTTCGCCCCGCATACCTTCAAGGATTATCTAGGGAGAAGCAGCATCTTCGGTCAGGATCCTAGCCAGGCGAGGCTCCCGTGCTGCTGGTTACACCTGCAGATGCATCACCTGACCGTGTCCCCCTTACCTGCACGTTTTCTCCATGAGCCACACTGACTTCACCTCTGTGCCACTGGTCCCCTTTGTTCCCGGTTTGACTCCAGAGCATCACAGGCGCGGCGCCACTAGAGATGACTAAAATGCGCAGTGCCATTGTTTGAGCTGCCCCGTACATGTGATACCAGAAGCGGAGGCAGTGGGGCCTGGAGGAGTCACAGATGGGGCTGACCAGGTGTGTGATGTCCCCTGTGTTGGTAGCACTGCCGTCCAGGTAGATAAAATGGCCCTCTGAGAAAGAAATCCACATGTGCAAGAGACAGACCCCTACATGGTCTGATGGCTGGGGGGTCGGCAGCTGCTTTGCCCCCCGTGGGTCTTCTGCAGTGGTGGCGCTGCAGTGCAGCAGAAAACAGGCCACACAGTGACCTCATCTAAAGGTAAAGGTAAAGGGACCCCTGACCATTAGGTCCAGTCGTGGCCAACTCTGGGGTTGCCGTGCCCGTCTCGCTTTATTGGCTGAGGGAGCCAGCGTACAGCTTCTGGGTCATGTGGCCAGCATGACTGAGCCGCTTCTGGCAAACCAGAATTTTCTCCGACTTCCCACCCTGTTTTCCATGGAGTTGTTGTTTCTCTCCTGCTGCACCCCGTCTTCTGTTTGTCAAAACATAACCCCAGTATTATAATCCAATTACTTACGTTGCTCATAGCTCAAATCCTGTTTACGAGCTCAGCATACTATAATGCGAAAAAGGCCTATTTGTCCACAAAACTGCTAATTTTGCTAGTTCTGCATAGTCCATTATCTCACTTATCCCTTCTTTGGAACTTCTTTTTCCTTCCATTTCTGCGCATATAGAATCCTAGCTGCTGTTGTTACATATAGAAACAACTTTAACTAATTATAACTGTCAGAGCTGCTCCCCGATCCCAGCTCACAGAGGATCACGCTAGCCAGCGTTCGCTTTATAAAAGTCTTTATTGAGTTACAGTTTCCATTTCCAAGCTGCTGCGTGCAACTCTACGTCTTATGGCTAGACCGGCGAAGCTCCGTCTGAATCTCCGCCCCTCGTACACCAACTTAATATCCTCGCCTTACTCCACCTTTTCCGCCTGACCGTCCTTCTCTGGGTCCCTCTGCCCCCCGTGGTCTCCTCCCTCCGGGACTCCTCTGACGCTGACGCCCCGGACCCTCCTGTCTCCTTGCGTCGGGCTTTAGGACCTGGCTCCCTTTCCGGGCTGCTTACTGCGCCGCCTTCCTGTGCATTTGAACTTGGCGCGCGCGCCCAGCCTTCCACTTTCCGCTTGACCGTTTCTTCGCTCCCCGATGGGGGCGTGGTCACTCCTGACTCATGCCCTCCTCCCTGCTGCGAGCTGCCAGGGCTCGATCCCTGACGTCCTTCCTCTCCACTGCGCTCTGGTGGGGACGCTGGCCCCGATTTCCAACTGCTGCCCTCTGAACCCCCGCTGGTCCCTTCCTCCTGGGGTGTCCCCCTAGGCCCCCCCTTTGCTCTGGCCACTGGCGCCCCTTTCTGTGAATCTTCCGATTCACTGGAAAGACTCGGAGATCTCGGGTTGTCGTCATCACTCATCCTTTCTTCGGACTCCTCCCCCTCGCTCTCTGTTTCCTCCCTTGCCCTCGCCTCTGCTCCTGAACCCCTGACAATAACGAATAGCAGGTCACCACAACCAAAAACTGCAGTATCTAGCTCACCATTGCAATGATAAATTCTAAAAATATAATTGAGACAAGACATTTTAAGGAAAATTCATCAGAAACTATTCACTTTGGTTGTTGTTAGTGGCTGTGGACATGCCATAACATTACAGCACATGACTCCTTCACCCCGAGAATCATGGGAACTGTAGTTGACCTCTAAACACAGTGCTATAGGTCCCAGTGCAACACATGCCTGGCTTATCCTAGAGATCACTGTGTGCAAAATTTGTGATGCCACTTGAGCCTAATATTTACCCTGCAATGCCAACCACCTTTGCCCAGGACAATGTACGACATCCTGGACTCAGCTCTTCAAAAATTATTAGAATTTGGACTAAGAAACAGGAGAGTGTTCTGGAAAGAAGGATATTTTTAAAAGACCGGAAGATCAGAATTATGAAATTGGGGGGAAACTTGAAAAAAATATTTTAAAAATTCTTCCAAAAATCCCTTTAAAAGAATCAAGTCTTTTTTTTAAAAAAAAAGTCCTAAAAAAGTAATTAAAAGAATCCTTTCCAAAAAATTTAAAAAATGTACAGTAGCCCCTTAGACGTAGGTAGTTGGTCTACCTACCTGAATCTGTGGGGAAACAAGAGAGAAGAACGCAGGAACAAGTGAAAGAAACTTTCTCCCGACAGCCAGAACATGGAAAGGCCTCCCCAAAATTTTAAGTTTGGAATGTATAATTGGCTTTATTGTTTGTATTATGATGTGGCAAAATTTGATTTTATTTGTTATCAATTGGAATGTTACTAATGGAGAATTAATTTTAAAAATATTTAAATATATATATATTCAAGCCATTAATAAGTTCTTAGGTCATCTTCGATGAAGGTTTGCCGGATCATAAATCAGCAAATATAATGTAAATATAAAAAGAGATGAGCAAGAGGTCTCCTTTCCACTGACATCATTTCATCATGTTCTCATAGTGTAGGGGGACAGTTAGTTAGGTTACCCTAAAAACTGTTTGTGAATTCCCCCCCCCCCCAACCAGGCCTCAAAGCCTCAAGCACTTTTCAAACTGCACTTTTCAAAGCTTTTCCCCTCTAAGGCTAAAAGCTTTTAGCTCAGCATCTTTCTATGTAACAAAGGTAGAGAACAGTGTCTTTTGCTTCTCAGGCTAGCTGACCTTGTCCAAGCACATTTTCCTTGCTGCAAACTGAGAGGGAAATAGGGGGTTTGGAAAAAAGGATAAAAACCTGCTGTAAAATGTTTTTTCTGTGGCCTGTTTTGTGAATCCATCACACAGGTGCCTCTGCCCCCCCCCCCCCCGAATGGCAGAATAAAGCTCTTTCTCTGGATTTAACCCCTTGGTGTCATTTGACTCTTTTCGTCCCTGCCTGGGTGCAACGCTTTCCTACCCATGGTTAAAAAGGCCTACAAAGGCTACAATAGTGCTGTGACCTCATGTCTCCAGGGGCTTGGGGGCCCTTAGCAACGCTGGTACACAGCGACCTTCAAAAAGAGTGAGTGTGTTTTCTTTTCCTCCCCCAAGTCAGTGTGGTATATTTAGTTTTAATTTGGCATTTGTGTTCCCTTTTAATAAGAATAAGAATAAGAATGAGAATTTTTTATTTGTATCCTGCCCTCCCCGGCTGAGGCCGGGTTCAGAGCGGCTAACATCATTAAAAAAAAAACACAGGAAGGACCTTTTAGGCAGAATTTTGTTCCAAAGCCAGAACCATTCAGCTCTTTCAGGGGCTGGCCAGGGTAAAATGTAGAAATTGGAGACAGAGGCCTATTCAGAGCTATTTGTGGTGGTATCATTACAACCCATGGAATTCCTTACTAATTAAACGTCTCCCTGATTTCACAAGAGGAATAACCATGCTCTATATAGCTCATGTCTGGGAAAAGGTGTCATTTTCCGAAAGTCTTACCATGAGGGTGCAGTAAATGAGAATTAGCACCTAACAGCTTGCTTGGTTCCCTCCCCTGTATGTTTTAGGCTCACGTTTCCTTTTCCTCTGGGATACGGTGCAGGCCGTGATTTGGGCTGACTTCTCAGAGAGCCATCACATGAGCGGTGTGAGTTGTTCAACCGCATTCTAAATGACATACAGCATTACAAAACCAATAAACAGAATATCCAGTCAATCTTCAGTACCTATAAAAAAACTTCAGGGATAGGACCAGAAGAGTTAGCATCATCCTTAGGATCAGAAGCTGAGGCTCCCACAGATGAGTTGTTGTTTTCAACACAACCAAAGGTATGGCGTTTCACTCCTGCATCTCCTAGAGAACCGCCCCCCCCCCCTTTTCCAACTAACTGAAAGTACAACCTGGGAATATACACAGAAGCCCAAATGATTATTTGGAGGCGGAACAGGTACTGCTCACAGCTGATGGGGTGCGGCTCTTCGCATGCGCCAGCTTCTTTAGAGCGGATCGGTGTCGTGAAGCGACTGTCTGTTGTCTGTGTCCTGTTGTCCATGACTTCCCCTTTCTCCAGGTGGGGGGAAGAAGCCAGGGAGTTGTGGCGTCCTCAGGCACAGAGGTTTTCCAGGTAGCTAGTCCCAGTGTCAACTTCTGCAGGCAGCGCGCCTCCACCCGCACACAAGACAAGCCGCCTGCAGGAGTCGACTCCTGCAAAGTGGCACAGCAATGGGAGATCCTTCCAGCAAAGGTTTCAGGGCAGACCTTCAGCCAGACCTAGTCTGTCCTGGGATCCACCCATAAGGAGAAAACGAAAACAAAACTGTTCACACAAAAGGCAGGCCTTACATCTAGGATTTTACTGACCGTACATTAAAAGACCTTTTCACAAGAGATATTGAAGATAATAAAACACAGCACCCAGAATTAGGAAGAGATAACCAGGCTGGAATAGTAGATCATGTCAGATCATTTTCCTCCACAAATTTTACAATATTCTTCTGCGGTATCCACTTCCTCCCCCCTTGGATCTACATGAGCTTGCTATTTCCAGGTCTGTCAAATATTTGGTCATCCTTCTCACTCTGAGTAAAAAGACTTCCTCATTTCAATGTTTACAAATAAAAATGCCATACCAAATACTTTGAATCATTCCCAGATTCTGTCAATATCCAGGATAATATTTCCCAATTGCTAAATTTCCAGCAATCAAAACTGGAATATCATATTCCAGTCTTAATAGATTACCTAAAAAATGACACTTTCTTATCCAGAGATTCTATTAATTTTTTTAAAATAATTTTTTATTGATTTTTCCATGGATTCTACTTCTAACAATATATCTTTAACAATTTTTCATATTTCGACCCTCCTCCCCTGGACTTCCCTCGTACTCACATTTTGTTTTATTTCCCTATTGTTCACCTTGCGTATTTGATGTTTCCCCAAAATTTCCTCAATACATATAGTCTTATTTTTTTGTTGTAGACAGTTGTGATTGTTCACTCAAACCCTGCTGTCAGGGCTGCCTCAGGTCCCAGCTCACAAGAGACCAACGCCAAGTCCAGTTTATATACAAAAATGTTTATTGAAGTTCATTGTACGCTCCACAGCACAGGCGCGCAGCCCCACGTCTGTTACGCTTAGACCGCTGAAGTCCCCTCTGAGTCAGTCCCTCCTCTGCACCAGTTTAAGAGGGCTGTGCTGCTCCACCTCTTCCTTTCCTTCCTTTTCCGCAGGGTCTTCCTGCCCCCTGGGGTTTCGCCCCTCCTGGATTCCCCTGACGCGGAATCCCCAGACAGCTCTTCCCCCCTCCTGCGTGCTTTGGGACCTGGCTCCTCCTCCGGGCTCCCTGTTCTTCCGCGCGCCTCCACATTTGAACTTGGCGCGCGTTCGCAACCGCTAACCTTCCTCTTGACAGTTACACTACTCCCTGCACTACTCCCCTCCCCTTCCGGGAGGATGTCTTGCTCCGATCTCCCCTCCCTCTCTGCTTTCGGACCTGCTTCTCCTGTCACTCTGGAATCTCCACCCCCTTCACTGCGCTCTGGCAGAGAAGCCGGTCCCGACTCCCAGCTCCCACTTTGGGTTCCCCCGCTGGTCCCCTGCTCCTGACGAGTCCCCCCTGTGACTCCCCTTGGCCTGACCACAGGCGCCCCCTTCTGGGAATCCTCCGATTCACTTGAAAGACTCATGGAATCCCTCAAGTCATCGTCATCCTCTTCCTCGCTGCCCTGGGATTCTTCCCCCTCGCTCTCTGTCTCCTCCCTCACCTGTGCCTCTGTCCCTGAACCCCTGACACCTGCCAATGAGTCCATTTCTTTATGTTGCCTCTTCATATATGTTGTAAATGGTTCCCATTCTCTTTTAAAGTCTTTGTTGTCCTTTTCATGTAATTTTTCTGTTAGTTTTGCTGGTTCTGCATATTCCATAAGTTTCCCTTGCCATTGTTCTTTCGTTGGTATTTCTTCTGTCTTCCAAGTTTGTGCTAATAAAATTCTTGCCGCAGTTGTTGCATACATAAATAATTTCCAATTTTCTTTTTTTACATCTTGGTCTAAAATTCCTAGAAGGAATGCTTCTGGTTTCTTAACAAAAGTCTCTTTAAACAGTTTTTTGAATTCATTATATATCATTTCCCAATAATTCCTAATCTTTTTGCATCTTGCAGGATGGCCTTTTTTCTAAAAAGAAAAAAGAAAAACAAGATCTACCCCTCATATGAGGACGAGGCCCCTGCCCTACTGCCGCCATTGGCGAAGCCTTCAACATCAGCCACAGAGGGCAGGAGGAAAAATCAAGTTGCACCCAAAAACAAGATCTACCCCTCATATGAGGACGAGGCCCCTGTCCTACTGCCAGCATTGGCAAAGCCTACACCATCAGCGGCAGAGGTCAGGGCGGCAGAGGCCAGACCCCTAGTCTTGCCAGGGCTGGTGAAGCCCCAGACCAGCAAGCAAGACCCAAGCCAGCAGCGGCCCTCAAAAAAGAAGAGCCTTGAGGACTCTGGGCCAGCGCTCCCAGGTGAGTAGGCAGAACCAGATCCCTTTTGGGTTCCCCTTGGCCTTAGACTTGGTGTTTACCTCTACGGATGTTGGTGATCTGACACTAACTAAAAGCGAAACAAAAGAAGTGCCATGGTCAGACCACTTCCTGGTGCAAATGGACTTCCCCGCGACCCTTCCCCTCTGCAGGGAGGTGGGACCGATTCGGATGGTCCGCCCCCGCTACTTAATGGATCCAACTGGTTTCCAGAGAGTGGTAGGGGATGTTTTATCCCAAGTTGATGGCCTCTTGGCTGATTCCCTGGTGGCCCGTTGGAATGCGGAGTTAACCAGGGCTATTGACTGGCTCCGAAGCGCCCTCTCCGATTGCATGGAGCCTGGACAGCTCCGTGGTTTTCCCCGGAGCTGAGGGTGAATCGTTGAGATGGCTAGAGTGCCGGTGGCGGAAAACTCACTCCGAATCAGACCGGACACGGGCTAGAGCTCAACGTCGAGCGTACCAAGTGGAAATGCAGAAAACAGCAGCAGGAGACTTTTTCAGGTGGTTCGCAATCTATTAGAACCACTTGCACCACCGGGGCCTGGTAGGGATCCCAAGATCTCCTGCAATGCTTTTGCAAAGTTTTTTGCAGATAAAGTCGCTCAGATTCAGAAGGAGGTAGACTCCACCGTGGGAGCAGGGCCAGGGCGGGAGAGTGCTAGAGTTCTGTCTAGTCCTGTTACATGGGATCAATTCCAATCTGTTACCTCCGAGGATGTGGACAGGCTTCTTGGACAATTGAAACCGACCACCTGTCTCCTTGATCCTTGCCCATCCTGGCTGATAAAAGCGAGCCGGGAAGGGCTGGGCGATGGGCTCTGCGGGGTGGTGAATGCTTCTCTCTGTGAGGGAGCCTTCCCAGACCCGCAGAAAAAGGCGGTCATTAAACCGCTTCTTAAAAAAAACATCTTTAGACCCAGCCAGTTTGGCCAACTATCGCCCAGTCTCAAATTTACCATTCTTGGGCAAGGTGATTGAGCAGGTGGTTGCCGAACAACTCCAAGCACGCTTGGAGGATGCAGACCATTTGGATCCCTTCCAATCGGGATTCAGGCCACACCATGGGACTGAAACTGCCTTGGTCGCGCTGGTTGATGATCTCCGGCGGGCTAGGGACAAAGGTGAGAGCTGTTTCCTAGTTCTGCTGGATCTCTCAGCGGCCTTTGACACCATCGACTATAACATCCTTCTGGGCCGTCTAGAGGGGCTGGGAGCTGGGGGCACTGTTATACAGTGGTTCCGCTCCTTTCTCCTGGGCCGTGCCCAGAAAGTGGTGTTGGGGAATGAGTGTTCAGACCCCTGGGCTCTCACTTGTGGGGTGCCTCAGGGTTCCGTCCTCTCCCCCATGCTTTTTAATATCTATATGAAGCCGCTGGGAGAGATGATCAGGGGGTTTGGGCTGGGTGTTCATCAGTATGCAGATGACACCCAGCTCTACCTCTCCTTTAAATCAGAACCAGTGAAAGCGGTGAAGGTCCTGTGTGAGTGCCTGGATGCGGTTGGAGGATGGATGGTGGCTAACAGATTGAGGTTGAATCCTGACAAGACTGAAGTCCTGTTTTTGGGGGACAGGGGCAGGTGGGTGTGGGGGATTCCCTGGTCCTGAATGGGGTAACTGTGCCCGTGAAGGACCAGGTGCGCAGCCTGGGAGTCACTTTGGACTCACAGCTGTCCATGGAGGCGCAGGTTAATTCTGTATCCAGGGCAGCTGTCTACCAACTCCACCTGGTATGCAGGCTGAGACCCTCCCTGCCCACGTACTGTCTCACCAGAGTGGTGCATGCTCTAGTTATCTCCCGCTTGGGCTACTGCAACACGCTCTACGTGGGGCTACCTTTGAATGTGACCCGGAAACTGCAATTAATCCAGGATGCGGCAGCTAGATTGACGACTGGGAGTGGCCGCCGGCACCACATGAAACCGGTTCTGAGAGATCTGCATTGGCCCCCCAGTATTTTTCTGAGCACAATTCAAAGTGTTGGTGCTGACCTTGAAAGCCCCAAATGGCCTCGATCCTGTATACCTGCAGGAGCGTCTCCACCCCCATCATTCTGCCCAGACACTGAGATCCAGCACCGAGGGCCTTCTGGCGGTTCCCTCATTGCAAGAAGTAAGGTTACAGGGAACCAGACAGAGGGCCTTCTCGGTAGTGGTGCCCACCCTATGGAACTTTCAGATGTGAAGGAAATAAGTAGCTATCCTATCTTTAAAAGACATCTGAAGGCAGCCCTGTTTAGCGAAGTTTTTAACATTTAACGCTGTATTGTTTTTAATACTTGATTGGGAGCTGCCCAGAGTGGCTGGGGAAACTCAGCCAGATGGGCAGGGTATAAATTATTATTATTATTATTATTATTATTATTATTATTATTATTATTATTATTATTATTATTATACAAGGCCGGGGTCTCTCCTGGTTTCCTTGATGTCTGGGTGCAAGTCCCCCCCTCCTTGTTAAGAGGCGTGTAACATGGGACGCGGGTGGCGCTGTGGGTAAAAGCCTCAGCGCCTAGGGCTTGCCGATCGAAAGGTCGGCGGTTCGAATCCCCGCGGCGGGGTGCGCTCCCGTTGCTCGGTCCCAGCGCCTGCCAACCTAGCAGTTCGAAAGCAGCTCCAAGTGCAAGTAGATAAATAGGGACCGCTTACTAGCGGGAAGGTAAACGGCATTTCCGTGTGCGGCTCTGGCTTGCCAGAGCAGCGACGTCACGCTGGCCACGTGACCTGGAAGTGTCTCCGGACAGCGCTGGCCCCCCGGCCTCTTGAGTGAGATGGGCGCACAACCCTAGAGTCTGTCAAGACTGGCCCGTACGGGCAGGGGTACCTTTACCTTTACCTTTAACATGGAGCAGGGACTTCCGGGTGGCTGCCCCTGTTCTGCATTGCTGGGGGTTGGATTAGGTGACCCCGCAGGTCCCTTCAGACGCTACAGTTCTATGATCCCTGTTCAATTATGGCATACACCCGCTCATTGCAACTGGCGAGAAGCCCCCTGAGAAAGAACTTGCCGTCTTTTCTCGTGTATAAGACGAGGTTTTTTACCCCCCAAATCAAGTGTCAAATTGGGGCTCCTCTTCTACATAGAATCATAGAATCATAGAATCATAGAATCATAGAATCATAGAGTTGGAAGAGACCACAAGGGCCATCGAGTCCAACCCCCTGCCAAGCAGGAAACACCATCAGAGCACTCCTGACATATGGTTGTCAAGCCTCTGCTTAAAGACCTCCAAAGAAGGAGACTCCACCACACTCCTTGGCAGCAAATTCCACTGTCGAACAGCTCTTACTGTCAGGAAGTTCTTCCTAATGTTTAGGTGGAATCTTCTTTCTTGTAGTTTGGATCCATTGCTCCGTGTCCGCTTCTCTGGAGCAGCAGAAAACAGCCTTTCTCCCTCCTCTATGTGACATCCTTTTATATATTTGAACATGGCTATCATATCACCCCTTAACCTCCTCTTCTCCAGGCTAAACATGCCCAGCTCCCTTAGCCGTTCCTCATAAGGCATCATTTCCAGGCCTTTGACCATTTTGGTTGCCCTCCTCTGGACACGTTCCAGTTTGTCAGTGTCCTTCTTGAACTGTGGTGCCCAGAACTGGACACAGTACTCCAGGTGAGGTCTGACCAGAGCAGAATACAGTGGCACTATTACTTCCCTTGATCTAGATGCTATACTCCTATTGATGAGGCCCAGAATTGCATTGGCTTTTTTAGCTGCCGCGTCACACTGTTGGCTCATGTCAAGTTTGTGGTCAACCAAGACTCCTAGATCCTTTTCACATGTACTGCTCTCAAGCCAGGTGTCACCCATCTTGTATTTGTGCCTCTCATTTTTTTTGCCCAAGTGCAATACTTTACATTTCTCCCTGTTAAAATTCATCTTGTTTGTTTTGGCCCAGTTCTCTAATCTGTCAAGGTCGTTTTGAAGTGTGATCCTGTCCTCTGGGGTGTTAGCCACCCCTCCCAGTTTGGTGTCATCTGCAAATTTGATCAGGATGCCCTTGAGTCCATCATCCAAGTCGTTGATAAAGATGTTGAATAAGACCGGGCCCAAGACAGAACCCTGTGGCACCCCACTAGTCACTCTTCTCCAGGATGAAGAGGAACCATTGATGAGCACCCTTTGGGTTCGGTCAGTCAGCCAGTTACAAATCCACTGAGTGGTAGCATAGTCAAGACCGCATTTTACCAGCTTCTTTACAAGAATATCATGGGGCACCTTGTCAAATGCCTTGCTGAAATCAAGGTAGACTACATCCACTGCGTTCCCTTCATCTACCAGGCTTGTAATTCTGTCAAAAAATGAGATCAGGTTAGTCTGACATGACTTATTTTTCAGAAATCCATGCTGACTATTGGTGATCACAGCATTCCTTTCTAGGTGCTCACAGACTGTTTGCTTAATGATCTGCTCCAGAATCTTCCCTGGTATTGATGTCAGACTGACTGGGCGGTAATTATTTGGGTCCTCTCTTTTCCCCTTTTTGAAAATAGGGACAACATTTGCCCTCCTCCAGTCTGCCGGGACTTCGCCTGTTCTCCAGGAATTCTCAAAGATGACTGCCAGTGGTTCTGAAATCACATCTGCCAGTTCTTTTAATACTCTTGGATGCAGTTCATCTGGCCCTGGAGACTTGAATACATCTAGACTAGCCAAGTATTCTTGTACTATCTCCTTAGTTATTCTGGGCTGTGTTTCCTCTGCTGAATCATTTGCTCCAAATTCTTCAGGTCGGGCATTGTTTTCTTTATCGGAGAAGACTGAGGCAAAGAAGGCATTGAGGAGTTCAGCCCTTTCTGTGTCCCCTGTTTGCATTTCACCATCTTCTCCTCTGAGTGACCCCACGGTTTCTTTGTTCTTCCTTTTGCTACGAACATACCCATAAAAGCCTTTTTTGTTGCTTTTAACCTCTCTAGCAAGCCTGAGTTCATTTTGTGCTTTAGCTTTTCTGACTTTGTGTCTACACGTGCTGGCTATTTGTTTGAATTCCTCTTTGGTGGTTTCCCCCCTTTTCCATTTTTTGTACACATCCTTTTTTAATCTTAACTCAGTTAAAAGTTCTTTAGATAGCCACCCTGGCTTCTTTAGGCACCTTCCATGTTTCCGTCTCATTGGTATTGCCTGAAGTTGTGCTTTTACTATCTCCCTCTTAACAAACTCCCAGCCATCTTGAACTCCCTTTCCTTTTAGTATTACTGTCCATGGGATCTCACCCAGCACTTCCCTAAGCTTTATGAAGTCGGCTTTCTTAAAGTCGAGAAATTGAGTCCTAGTATGCTTGGCTGCTCCTTTCCGCTGTATAGTAAACTTCAGAAGAGCATGATCACTCGCGCCTAATGATCCTTCCACTTCTACCCCACTAACCAGGTCATCAACATTGGTTAGGACCAGATCTAAAATGGCTGTTCCTCTTGTTGCTTCTCCCACTTTCTGGACAATGAAGTTGTCTGCAAGGGCAGTGAGGAATCTGTTTGACCTTATGCTCTTGGCTGAGTTTGACATCCAACAAATATCTGGGTAATTGAAGTCCCCCATTACTACTATCTCCCTTCCTTTTGCATGCTTGGCCATCTGTTCCAGGAAGGCATCATCTATGTCCTCCGTTTGGCTTGGGGATCTATAGTAAACTCCCACAATGAGGTCACTGTTATTCTTCTCTCCCTTAACTTTGACCCAAATGCTCTCACTTTGGCTTTGAGGTTCTAAATCTTGGATCTCTTCACAGGTATACACATCCCTGACATATAACGCCACTCCTCCTCCTTTCTTGTCTGGTCTGTTTCTTTGAAATAGATTGTATCCCTCCATTATTACATTCCAATCGTGGGATTTATCCCACCAGGTTTCAGTGATTCCTATTATGTCATATTTAGTTTGCTGTACCAGGAGCTCAAGCTCATCTTGTTTATTTCCCATGCTTTGCGCATTAGTGTACAGACATTGAAGTCCATTAATCATTCCCCCGTGTCTCTTATTTAAGGATTTTCTCCCCCCACCACATTAGTCAGTTTAAAGCCCTCCTGATGAGGTTTCTGAGATTTTTTGCAAAAACATTCCTCCCAACCGTTGTGAGGTGCAGCCCATCGCTTGCCAGAAGTCCATCTTCAAGAAACTGCATTCCGTGATCTAAGAATCCAAACCGTTCCTGTTTGCACCATTTGCGAAGCCAGTTGTTCACTTCCACTATTTTTCCCTCTCTCCCTGGGCCACGTCGTTCAACTGGGAGGACAGATGAGATGACAATTTGTGCATTTAATTGCTTCAATTTCCTGCCCAGAGCCTCGTAATCTCTTTTGATCTTCTGGAGGCTATTGCTTGCAGTGTCATTGGTTCCCACATGAACCAAGAGGAAGGGGTATTTGTCAGTGGGTTTTATGATTCCTTGCAGTCGTTCAGTTACATCTTGGATCTTAGCCCCGGGGAGACAGCACACTTCCCGAGACATCTTGTCAGGCCCACAGATCACTGCTTCTGTTCCCCTCAGTAGGGAATCCCCTATCACCACTACACGCCTCCTCTTAGGTCTGGTCGGGGTTCTTCTGTGAGCTGTCGGTTCCAAGGTCACCTGGACATTCCCAGAGGACTGCCTTTGCTCCTCGTCTTCATATACCTGATCGACTGTAATGAGGGAGAGATCCTCAAATGGAGTCTGCTCTTCGTCTTCCATGCTAGGGGAAAGGACCTCAAAGCGATTGCGTATTTCTAAACAATCAGAGCGAACCCTGGGCCTCCTACTTCTTTGAGTCACGTTTCTCCATATATCTGACTCCTGTGTTGGTGAACTAGCCACCTTCTCAGGGGAGTCCCCTGTCTCTTCCTTGGTGGAGACGGTGTGCTCTGTTGCTTCCAAGAAGAGTTCCAGCTCTCTAATTCTTTGGAGCGTAGCTACACGTTCCTCCAGTTGCTGGACTTTGTCTTTTAAGAGGGCAATCAACATGCAATTGCTGCAGGTAAAGCTGCCTGCAACCTTTGGCAAGATGGCAAACATTGCGCAGGAACCACAGGCGACTGCAGCTGTTCCCTCACCCTCCATCTTGGGAACGTGTCGTTGGGGGTGACTACAGTGGTCCTACAAGAAAACCCTTTTTGTTCCTTCTTCAGCTGCTGCCCTAAAGCTCTACATAGGTAGTGCTGAGGGGGGACGGTGTGACGTTAACGTATATGAGAGAGTGCTGGAGGGGAAATAGTTAAATAGGTTGCACAGGACCCAGGGGGATAGAGTCAGTGGGTCTATAAAACTAGTTCTGGGAACAGTTCTGAGAGGAGTTCGTTGGGAGTTGTGGGTGGGTAGTTGGTTGGATTTCATGGGTTGGCTGGTTGGGAAAGGCAGTTGGTAATAGAGAGACAGTTAGGGCAGTTGGTCCTTGAGTGTGGGGAGGTAGCAGAGATAGAGAGAGGAACATAAGACTAAGAAAGTAAAAAGGAACACCGTTTGGAATGCGGCAAAAGTTTTGTTTTATCTCTGAAATAAAATACACTCTTCTTTATTGGTAATTGAAAAGCTGACTGAGACTGATGTGATTTTACCAGGGAGGACCTGGTTGGTGGCAGCGGATTAGTGGTGTACGGGTCAATAATCCGTGAGACAACCGGGTGCTCTGTACAAACGCCACAGACGGGCGCTTGGTTGTAGCCGCCAGGAGGAGATTCCCAGCCATGATTTCTTTGCTGTGGAAAGGGCTGTTGTCCGACTGGCAGACGATAGGTGACTTGGTGGTTGATGCCTGCAATTGTGCAATTTGATTAATGGCTCCCCCCCGGAAAAAAAAGCTCAACAACTCTGGGCAACCCCTCCCCAAAAAGCTTAACAAGTCTTGGCAATCTGCCCCTGTTTTCTAAATTTTGAGTGCCAGTCTTATACATGGGGGCGTGTTATACATGGAAAAATATGGTACCTTTCCCTCTCATCCGCCTCATTTACTCACCTCTCTCTCTTTCTTTCTGGCTGATGAAAACTTAGAGTACTTGTTGGTGGGTAAGAAAATGCTGGGAGGAAGAACTGTCAGAGAAGCTTTGGAGAGGATGGATGAAAGGGAGATTTTGGACACCATCCTCCAACACCTCCAGCCACCTCCCCAGGTGTGTGTGATGCAGGGTGGATTTGATTGAAATCAAATCAATTTAAAACATATTTTTACATTCTTGCTTGTATAATCTTAATATTTACAACCAGATGAAGGTTTCATTTTGGGAATAATAAATTTCCAGAGTAGTTTTTACTACTGATTTGGTTATACTGTTAGGAATGCATAGACAGATAATTATGAAATTATTGTGGGGTATAATAAGTTAACTGTGTACAGACGCTTCAGGTTACATACGCTTCAGGTTACAGACTCCGCTAACCCAGAAATAGTACTGTCAGGGCCGCCTCAGGTCCCAGCTCACAAGAGACCAACGCCAAGTCCACTTTATTTACAAAAGTCTTTATTGAAGTACATTGTTTGTTCCACAGCCGAGGCGCGCAGCCCCGCGTCTGTTACGCTTAGACCGCTGAAGTCCCCTCTGAATCAGTCCCGCCTCCACACCAGTTTAAGAGGCTTCTGCTGGTCCACCTCTTCCTGTCCTTCCTTTTCCGCAGGGTCTTTCTGCCCCCCTGGGTTCCTTCCCTCCTGCTTTCCCCTGACGCTGAGTCCCCAGACGCCTGCTCCCCCCTCCTCCGTGCTTTGGGACCAGGCTCCTCCTCCGGGCTCTCCGCATTTCCGCGCGCCTCCACATTTGAACTTGGCGCGCGTACGCTACCTCTGACCTTCCTCTTGACAGTTACACTACTCTCTGTACTACTCTCCGCCCCTTCCGGCAGGACGTCTTGCCCTGATCTCCTTCCCCTCTCTGCTTCCTGCTCTGCTTCGTCTGTCACACTGGGAACTCCACCCTCTTCACTCCGTTCCGGCGGGGAAGCCGGCCCCGATCTCCCACTCCCACTTGGGATTTCCCTGCTGCTCCCCTGCTCCTGACGAGTCCCCCCTGTGGCTCCACTTGGCCTGACCAGGGGCGCCCCCTTTTGGGAATCCTCCAATTCACTTGAAAGACTCATGGAAACCCTCAAGTCATTGTCATCCTCCTCCTCCTCGTTCCGGGATTCTTCCCCCTCGCTCTCAGTCTCCTCCCTCATCTGTGCCTCTCTCCCTGAACCCCTGACAGTTAGGGTTAGGGTTGGGGTTAGGGTTGGGGTTGGGGTTGGGGTTAGGGTTAGGGTTAGGGTTAGGGTTAGGGTTCGGGTTAGGTTAGGGTTAGGGGTAGGGGTAGGGTTAGGGTTAGGGTTAGGGTTAAGGGTTAGGTTAGGTTAGGGGTTAGGGTTAGGGTTAGGGTTAGGGTTAGGGTTTAGGGTTAGGGTTAGGGTTAGGGTTAGGGTTTAGGGTTAGGGTTAAGGTTTAGGGTTTAGGGTTTAGGGTTAGGGTTAGGGTTAGTAAGTCCCTTCTCATAAAGAACGCAAAAATTTTTTTTGCAAAGCTCACGAAGTGTGGCAGCCATGAGTGCGGAGGAACAGATGACAGCACTGCGGAACGCAGTCACCGAGCTCTCTGCTGCGGTCGTTGCATCTCAGAAGAAGAGTGACGAAGCGGAAAAGCGCTGCCAGGATCTGCAAACCAGGTGGGAGCGTGCATGCATAGAGGGGTTCCCAAGATCCAGATCAGAGGGAATTGGACTTGGAAGGCGGGGGGGGGGGCAGTTTAGTTGCCCACTTCGATGGGAACCTGAAGCACTACCCAAGTTTCAGAGCAGACGTCTTATATGCACTGCATTTGCTTCGTAATGACTTTAAAGATGAAGAGGAGAAAGTGGGATTTATTGTGTCTCATTTGCATGGGGACGCTAGAGCTGCGCAATTTGTGGCGCGAAGATGGCCCTGCCCGCCGCGATTCTGACGAATTTATTAAAGCTATGGACGCTTGTTTCCAGTCAACCGTGGATGTTGATGTTGCGCGCCAACAGATGCACGGACTCAGACAAGGCAAAGCCACTGTGTGTCAGTATCATTCACGCTTTTTTGCATTGCTGACTGTATTGGGCTGGGAAAAGGACTCCAAACCAGTGAGAGATTTGTTCTGGGAGGGTCTCAGCGGCCCCATAAAAGATGAATTAGCCAGGGGTGACAGACCTCAGACCCTAGCAGACGTAGTACAGAGGGCTCTTGCGATTGGAGTGAGACACGAAGAACGTCCTTGGCACAGTGAGGAAGGTCGCCAGGTGCGTGCGCCAGCGAGGGCACCTCCTTTTATCCCCAGGGAGTTCGGCCAGGCACATCCCTCGCCTCTGGTGCGGCAGGGGGAGGAACCGATGGAGATTGGCGGCGCTAAGGCTCAGACAGCAGCCAGAGCCCCAACGTCCGGTGCAGTAAAGGCGAAGCCTCCTAGAGGGAACAGGAAATGTTACATCTGTGAGAGTCCACAGCACATGGCTAAAGAGTGTCCCCAGAGGCTCCAGAAGCACACTGCAGCGTTAGCAACAGTGGCAGCAGACGTGCTGCACAAAGAGCAGCCTCAGGGAAACGACGATGCCTGGCTGGAGACAGCGATGCTGGGGCTCAGCCAGGCGAGTCTGTAGAGCAGTCCCCAGCGCCTTTGCAGCACACAGACCCTTTACCACCCAAGCCAGCGGTGCAGCTCACTGCAACACTCCAGTTGCCGAATGGAACCACCCTGGAAGTCCCCATCACAATCGACTCTGGTAGCAACGCGGACTTTGTGGGGGTGCAGTTCGTCAAGCAGCATCGCATACCGCTTCTGCCAGCTACGACGCCCCTGAACGTAGTCACGGTTGATGGCAGGAAATTGCTAGGAGGGCAAGTTGTGCAACAGACGCCTCCTATGGTGATGCGGATTGGAGATCACCGAGAAGTCATTAGCTTCAATGTCACCCGCCTGTCAGACACGCCTATAGTATTAGGCATGAGTTGGCTAGAGAGACACAGTCCAGCTGTAGCGTGGTACCAGTGGCAGATCACCTTTTGCTCATCGTACTGTGCTCAACATTGCATCCAGTCCAGCCGAGAGGAGGAAGCTGAGCAGCAGCTGCAACTCGGCATGGTGCAGGCAGTCCCTCGCAAGTACGAAGGATTTTTGGAGGTTTTCTGCGAGTAGGAAGCTGACCAGTTACCACCCCACAGGCCTTACGACTGTGCGATCGACCTGCTGCCGGGGGCGAAGCTGCCGACTGCAAAGCTGTATTCCATGTCTGAAGATGAGATGCAAGAACTCAGGGAGTTCATAGAGCATAATTTGAAGCGCGGATTCATCCGGGAATCCAAAGCAGTGGGGGGCAGTCCTGTGTTTTTTGTGAAGAAAAAAGACACGCCCCAGAAGAGGCTCATCGTGGACTACCGGGCCATAAACTCGATGACTAAGCCCAAGGCCTTTCCCATGCCCAAGATTGACGACCTCCTAGCAACCGTGCGGAAGGGGAGGATTTTCACCAAGTTGGATCTGCGTGGAGCGTACAACCTCATACGTATGCGGGAGGGCGATGAGTGGAAGACGGCCATGTTCACGCCTCTGGGCACGTATGAATACAGAGTTATGCCATTTGGTCTCCAAAATGGATCTCACTGTTTCCAAGCCTTTATGCATCACGTGCTGGCGGGACTCCTCTACAAGAAGTGTGTGTGTTTCCTCGACGACATCCTGATCTTCTCGGAATCGCAGGAAGCTCATGAGAGAGACGTAAAGGAGGTCCTGCAGAGACTACGGGAACACAGGCTTTACGCCAAGTTGGAGAAGTGCCAGTTTGATGTGACGGAGATGGATTTCCTGGGCTACAAGCTGTCCGACAAGGGGCTGGCCATGGACAGCATCAAGGTCCGCGCGGTGTTGGACTGGAAGAGCCCACGCAATCGGAAGGAAGTCCAGAGATTCATTGGGTTCGCCAATTTTTACCGCAAGTTCATCAGAGGTTTCGCGAAGGAGACGGCAGCTATCACGGACACTCTCAGTTCCAAGAAGAAGAGGTTCGCTTGGACGGACCAGGCGGAGCGCTCTTTTCAGAAGCTTAAAAGCCTCTTCGCCTCCGAGGAGCAGCTGCTGCACGTGAATCCCGGCAGGCCCATGCGAGTCGAAACTGACGCGTCAGACAGAGCGGTTGGAGCCGTCCTTCTGCAAGAAGATCCGCAAGGGAATTGGAGACCCTGTGCTTTCTACTCCCGAAAGCTCAGCAAGGCGGAGCAAAACTACACTATCTGGGACAGGGAGCTGTTGGCCATTCACGCAGCTTTCAAAGCGTGGCGGCACTTCCTCATAGGAGCCAAGCACACCGTGCAGGTCCGCACGGACCACAAGAACTTAGAGTATTGGCGCACGGCGAAGCTCCAGAGCCAAAGGCACATGCGCTGGGCGGAATTCTTCGCGGATTTCGACTTCCAAATAGAGTACATCCCGGGGGATTCCAATGTCATTGCTGATGCGCTCTCCAGGAAACCGCAATATCTCGAGGAAGCAGCAACAGTAGCAGCCAAGCACATTTTCGCACCGCAGGCGTGGGCGTGCGCTGCCATCGCCGTCGACCTGGACGCGGTGCGACGCGCGTTGCAAACGGATCAGTTTGCACAATCCAAGATGGAGGAGCTGCGCAGGGGTGCAGCGAGAGACGATGAGTTCCAGCTACGCGACGGGCTGTTAACTCGCAAAGGTGCCCTCTACGTGCCAGGGGACGAGCTCCGCGCGAAGGTTCTGCAGCAGTTGCACGACGCCCCCAGCGCGGGCCACTTCGGCAAGGAGAAGACAGCGGAACTGGTGGCCAGGGACTTTTGGTGGCCCCAGATGCGGGGAGAGGTCGCGGATTACGTCGCCAGGTGTGACACCTGTCAGAGGTCCAAGCCAGTACACCAGAAGCCAGCGGGACTACTGGAACCGCTGGAGACGCCACAGCAACCGTGGGAGCGGGTAGCGCTGGACTTTGTTACTGATCTGCCCAGCTCCAGAGGCAAGACGGCGGTACTGGTGGTTGTGGACCTCTTCACCAAGATGGCGCACTTCATTCCTTGCGCGAAGGTGGCGACAGCGGAACAGACTGCCAAACTCTTCATTGACCACGTGTTCAGAGTGCATGGGCTGCCACAGTCCATCCTGTCCGACAGGGGGCGCCAGTTTGTTTCCAATTTTTGGCAGAAGCTCCTAGGTATCCTGCACGTCAAGATCAACCTAGCGTCGGCGAGACATCCACAGACCAACGGCCAAGCAGAGAGGGTCAACGCGATCATGCAGCAGTACCTGAGATGTTACGCCAATCAGCGACCCGCAGCTTGGGTGGACTACCTGCCGATGGCTGAGTTTGCCTACAACAACACGAAGCACGCTGTCAGGGGTTCAGGAGCAGAGGGACAGGAAAGGGAGGAAGTAGAGACCGAGGGAGAGGAATCTGAGGGAGAAGTCAGCGAGGGTAGCCATCCGAGGTCTCTAAGTCTCTCCAGTGAATCAGAGGATTCACAGAAAGGGGCCCCAGTGGTCAGAGCCAGGGGGTTGCCAGAGGGAACACCCCAGGAAGGAGGGGCCAGAGGGGACTCAGAGAGCAGCAGCTGGAAATCGGGACCAGCTTCCCCACCGGAGAGCAGTAAGGGGGAGGAGTCCCAAACATCGGCAGCAGGCAGCCTTCTGTCAGCGGAAGGACATGAGTCAGGGTTAGCCACGCCTGCATCAGAGAGCGAGGTAACGGTCAAAAGGAAGGTCAGGGGCAGCGCGCGCGCGCCAAGTTCAAATGTACAAGAGGGGGGCGCAAGGGGCAGTCCGGAGAGAGAGCCGGGTCCCAAAGCCCGCCGGAGAGAAGGGGAGGAGTCCGAAGGGTCCGCTTCCGAGGCATCCAGGAAGGAAGGCACCCAGGGGGGTAGTAGGACCCAGAGGAGGAAGGAGAAACGTAGAAGGTGGAGTAAGGCTAGAGTCTTAAGCTGGTGTACAGGGGGCGGAGACTCAGACGAGGCTTCGCTGGTCTAGGGTCTAGACGTAGAGACGCACGCTAGTGCTTGAAAATGGAAACTAAATGTCAATAAAGACTTCTGTACAGTTCTACTGGCTAGCGTTGGTCTTCTGTGAGCTGAGACCGGGAGGCAGTCTCTGACAGTAAGCCTCGTCTCAAGTATCATCGGTTTTCTTCGCCTCAAGCATCGCTAAGGAAGCGAGGCAGGGAGGGTAGAAGACTGGTGCCTTGCGAGCTCACAAGAGTCAGGCAAAATGACTACAGAACAGAAAATAGCTTCCCTGCAAGAAGCGGTGACACTACTCAACGCTGAAATAATCGCATCCAGGAAGAGAGAGGAAGAAGCGGCAGCTGCCTGCAGAGATCTTCAAGCCAGGTTGGAAGGGCTTGTAAAGCAGGGGATCCCAGTACCCAGATCCGAGGGGATCGGTTTGGGGAAGAGAGGAGGCAGCATTGTATCTCATTTTGATGGGAATTTGCAGCAGTACCCCAATTTCCGAGCAGATGTGCTGTTTGCGCTGCAGCTGCTGGAAAGAGACTTTAGAGATGAGCGGGAGAAAGTGGGGTTTATTTTGTCTTATCTGCATGGGGACGCGAAAGCATGGCTGCGCAACCTGTGGAGGGATAAGGATCCAGCGCTCCAAAGCGCAGATGCGTTCATTAAGGCGATGGACTCCTGTTTCTTATCCAAAATAGACCTTGACATTGCCCGGAGGGACATATTTGGGCTAAGACAAGGGAAAGCCAGCGTAAGGCAGTATCATTCCCGGTTTTTTGCATTGGTCAACGCGCTGAATTGGGATAAGGATTCTCCGCCGGTTAGAGACCTTTTTTGGGAGGGTCTGAATGCACAGATCAAGGATGAGATGGCAAGGGGAGAGAGACCCACAACCACTCAACAAGTGGTTGAAAGAGCGTTGTCTATTGGGGTGAGGCAGGAAGAACGCCCGTGGAGCAAAGAAGAAGGGCGTTGGGGACGCTCACCAGCGGGAGTGCCCTCCCTCTTGCCCAGAGAGGCAGCGCGTGCGCAGTCCACGCCTCCACAGGGAGGGGGCGAGGAGCAGATGGAGATTGGCGGTGCTAGGGCTCACTCAGCTACCAGAGCCTTAACACCGGGAGCAGTAAAATCGAAGCTGCCTAGAAGGAACAGGAAGTGTTATATATGTGAGAGTGCAGAGCACATGGCGAAAGAGTGTCCCCAGAGGTTTCTCAAGCACACTGCAGCTTCAGTGACAGTATTGGAAACAACTCAGCAGAGAGCACCACAGCAGGGAAACGACCAAGTCTGGCTGGAAGAGGAGGCACTGGGGCCCAGCCAGACGAGTCAGTGAGGAAGTCCCCAGAGATTTTGCAGCCCACAGACCCCCTCCCGCCCAAGCCAGTGGTGCAGCTAACCGCATCGCTTCAGCTGCCCAATGGACTCACCTTAGAAGTGCCTATTACAATTGACTCTGGCAGTAACGCAGACTTTATAGGATTGGAGTTCATTCAGCAACACAACGTAGCATTACTGCCAGCCACACTGCCCCTGAAGGTGGTCACGGTGGATGGCAGGGAACTGCTAGGGGGGCAGGTGGTGCAGCAGACGCCGCCTATGGTGATGCAAATTGGGAATCACCGGGAAGTCATCAGTTTCAATGTCACCCAACTGTCCGACACGCCTATAGTATTAGGCATGAGTTGGCTGCACAGACACAGCCCAGCATTGGCGTGGTACCAGCGCCAACTGACTTTTGGCTCCTCCTACTGTGCAGAACACTGCATTATACCCAGCCCGGAAGGGGAAGAGGAGGACCCGCAGTTACAGTTGGGCACGCTGCAAGCAGTACCCCACAAGTATGCGGAGTTTTTGGAGGTATTCTGCGAGAAGGAGGCGGACAAGCTACCCCCTCACAGACCCTATGATTGCAAGATTGACCTCCTGCCGGGGGCGACGCTGCCAACTGGGAAACTGTACTCCATGTCTGAGGATGAACTGCAAGAACTCAGGGAGTTCATAGATCACAATTTGAAGCGTGGGTTCATCCGGGAGTCGAAAGCGGTGGGAGGCAGTCCCGTATTCTTTGTGAAGAAGCGGGACACGCCCCAACGGAGGCTGGTGGTGGACTTCAGAATCTTAAACTCGAAAACCAAGCCCTCAGCTTTCCCCATGCCCAAGATAGACGACCTGCTCGCGACGGTGCGGAAAGGACGCTGTCAGGGGTTCAGGAGCAGAGGGACAGGAGAGGGAGGAAGTAGAGACCGAGGGAGAGGAATCTGAGGGAGAAGTCAGCGAGGGTAGCCATCCGAGGTCTCTAAGTCTCTCCAGTGAATCAGAGGATTCACAGAAAGGGGCCCCAGTGGTCAGAGCCAGGGGGTTGCCAGAGGGAACACCCCAGGAAGGAGGGGCCAGAGGGGACTCAGAGAGCAGCAGCTGGAAATCGGGACCAACTTTCCCACCGGAGAGCAGTAAGGGGGAGGAGTCCCAAACATCGGCAGCAGGCAGCCTTCCGTCAGCGGAAGGACATGAGTCAGGGTTAGCCACGCCTGCATCAGAGAGCGAGGTAACGGTCAAAAGGAAGGTCAGGGGCAGCGCGCGCGCGCCAAGTTCAAATGTACAGGAGGGGGGCGCAATGGGCAGTCCGGAGAGAGAGCCGGGTCCCAAAGCCCGCCGGAGAGAAGGGGAGGAGTCCGAAGGGTCCGCTTCCGAGGCATCCCGGAAAGAAGGCACCCAGGGGGGTAGTAGGACCCAGAGGAGGAAGGAGAAACGTAGAAGGTGGAGTAAGGCTAGAGTCTTAAGCTGGTGTACAGGGGGCGGAGACTCAGACGAGGCTTCGCTGGTCTAGGGTTTAGACGTAGAGACGCACGCTAGTGTTTGGAAATGGAAACTAAATGCCAATAAAGACTTCTGTACAGTTCTAATGGCTAGCGTTGGTCTTCTGTGAGCTGAGACCGGGAGGCAGTCTCTGACAGTAAGCCTCGTCTCAAGTTACCATCGGTTTTCTTCGCCTCAAGCATCGCTAAGGAAGCGAGGCAGGGAGGGTGGAAGACTGGTGCCTTGCGAGCTCACAAGAGTCAGGCAAGATGACTACAGAACAGAAAATAGCTTCCCTGCAAGAAGCGGTGACGCTACTCAACGCTGAAATAATCGCATCCAGGAAGAGAGAGGAAGAAGCGGCAGCTGCATGCAGAGATCTTCAAGCCAGGTTGGAAGGGCTTGTAAAGCAGGGGATCCCAGCACCCAGGTCCGAGGGGATCGGTTTGGGGAAGAGAGGAGGCAGCATTGTATCTCATTTTGATGGGAATTTGCAGCAGTACCCCAATTTCCGAGCAGATGTGCTGTTTGCGCTGCAGCTGCTGGAAAGAGACTTTAGAGATGAGCGGGAAAAAGTGGGGTTTATTTTGTCTCATTTGCATGGGGACGCGAAATCCTGGCTGCGCAACCTATGGAGAGATAAGGATCCGGCGCTCCAAAGCGCAGATGCGTTCATTAAGGCGATGGACTCCTGTTTCTTATCCAAAATAGACCTGGACATTGCCCGGAGGGACATATTTGGGCTAAGACAAGGGAAAGCCAGCGTAAGGCAGTATCATTCCCGGTTTTTTGCATTGGTCAACGCGCTGAATTGGGATAAGGATTCTCCGCCGGTTAGAGACCTTTTTTGGGAGGGTCTGAATGCACAGATCAAGGATGAGATGGCAAGGGGTGAGAGACCCACCACCACTCAGCAAGTGGTTGAAAGAGCGTTGTCTATTGGGGTGAGGCAGGAAGAACGCCCGTGGAGCAAAGAAGAAGGGCGTTGGGGACGTTCACCAGCGAGAGTGCCCTCCCTCTTGCCCAGAGAGGCAGCGCGTGCGCAGTCCACGCCTCCACAGGGAGGGGGCGAGGAGCAGATGGAGATTGGCGGTGCTAGGGCTCACTCAGCTACCAGAGCCTTAACGCCGGGAGCAGTAAAATCGAAGCTGCCTAGAAGGAACAGGAAGTGCTATATATGTGAGAGTGCAGAGCACATGGCGAAAGAGTGTCCCCAGAGGAGTTTCAAGCACACTGCAGCTTCAGTGACAGTATTGGAAACAACTCAGCAGAGAGCACCACAGCAGGGAAACGACCAGGTCTGGCTGGAAGAGGAGGCACTGGGGCCCAGCCAGACGAGTCAGTGAGGAAGTCCCCAGAGATTTTGCAGCCCACAGACCCCCTCCCGCCCAAGCCAGTGGTGCAGCTAACCGCATCGCTTCAGCTGCCCAATGGACTCACCTTAGAAGTGCCTATTACAATTGACTCTGGCAGTAACGCAGACTTTATAGGATTGGAGTTCATTCAACAACACAACGTAGCATTACTGCCAGCCACACTGCCCCTGAAGGTTGTCACGGTGGATGGCAGGGAACTGCTAGGGGGGCAGGTGGTGCAGCAGACGCCGCCTATGGTGATGCAAATTGGGAATCACCGGGAAGTCATCAGTTTCAATGTCACCCAGCTGTCCGACACGCCTATAGTATTAGGCATGAGTTGGCTGCACAGGCACAGCCCAGCATTGGCGTGGTACCAGCGCCACCTGACTTTTGGCTCCTCCTACTGTGCAGAACACTGCATTATACCCAGCCCGGAAGGGGAAGAGGAGGACCCGCAGTTGCAGTTGGGCACGCTGCAAGCAGTACCCCACAAGTATGCGGAGTTTTTGGAGGTGTTCTGCGAGAAGGAGGCGGACAAGCTACCCCCTCACAGACCCTATGATTGCAAGATTGACCTCCTGCCGGGGGCGACGCTGCCTACTGGGAAACTGTACTCCATGTCTGAGGATGAACTGCAAGAACTCAGGGAGTTCATAGATCACAATTTGAAGCGTGGGTTCATCCGGGAGTCGAAAGCGGTGGGGGGCAGTCCCGTATTCTTTGTGAAGAAGCGGGATACGCCCCAAAAAAGACTGGTGGTGGACTTCAGAATCTTGAATTCGAAAACCAAGCCCTCAGCTTTCCCCATGCCCAAGATAGACGACTTGCTCGCGACGGTGCGGAAAGGACGCGTTTTCACCAAGCTGGATCTACGTGGCGCGTACAACTTGATTCGCATGCGCGACGGAGACGAGTGGAAGACGGCCATGTTCACGCCACTGGGCACCTACGAATACAGAGTTATGCCCTTCGGATTACAAAATGGCTCTCACACTTTCCAAGCCTTTATGCATCACGTGCTGGCGGGGCTCCTTTACAAGAAGTGCGTATGCTTCCTGGACGACATCCTGATTTTTTCAGAATCGCGAGAGGCGCACGAGAGGGATGTCAGGGAAGTTCTGCAGAGACTGAAGGAGCACAGGCTGTACGCCAAACTGGAGAAGTGCCAGTTCGACGTGACGGAGGTGGATTTCCTGGGCTACAAGTTGTCGGACAAGGGGCTCGCCATGGACAGCGCCAAGGTTCGCGCAGTTTTGGACTGGAAGAGCCCACGCAATCGGAAGGAAGTCCAGCGGTTTGTCGGCTTTGCCAACTTTTACCGCAAGTTCATCAAGGGATTTGCCATGCAGACAGCGGCCATCACCGACACGCTCAGCTCCAAGAAGAAGAAATTCATCTGGACGGAGCAAGCGGAGCAGTCCTTTCAGAAACTCAAGCGTCTCTTCGCGTCTGAAGAGCAGCTGCTGCATGTGAATCCCAGCAGACCCATGAGGGTGGAGACGGACGCCTCAGACAGAGCCGTGGGAGCTGTCCTGTTGCAACAAGACCAGCAGGGGGACTGGAGGCCGTGCGCCTTCTACTCGCGGAAGCTCAGCAAGTCGGAGCAGAATTACACTATCTGGGACAGGGAGTTGCTAGCCATACATGCAGCATTCAAGGCATGGAGGCACTTCCTCATCGGAGCCAGACATACAGTGCAGGTCCACACGGACCACAAGAATCTGGAGTACTGGCGCACGGCTAGGTTCCTCAACCAGAGACACATTAGATGGGCAGAGTTCTTCGCGGACTTCGACTTCAAGATAGAGTACATCCCAGGCGACAACAACGTGATGGCGGATGCATTGTCCAGAAAGCCGCAATACCTGGAGGAGGCGGCACCGTCGGCGGCCAAGCACATTTTCGCACCGGAAGCGTGGGCATGCGCGTCGGCAACCGTGGACCTGGACGCCGTACGTCGCGCGCTGCGGGAAGACCCCTTCGCACGGGCCAAGATGGAGGAGGTGCACAGGGGCACAGCGAGGGCCGACGAGTTCCAGATCCGCGATGGGTTGCTCCTCCACAAGGGAGCACTCTACGTGCCGGGAGACGACCTCCGCGCAAGGGTCCTGCAGCAGCTACACGACGCTCCCACCGCAGGGCACTTTGGCAAAGAAAAGACTGTCGAACTCGTAGCCAGAGACTTTTGGTGGCCCAAGATGCGGGGGGAAGTAGCGGATTACGTCTCGAGATGTGACACCTGCCAAAGGGCCAAGTCAGTTCACAGACCGCCGGCGGGATTGCTGGAACCGCTGCAGACACCGTCTGAACCGTGGGAGAGGGTGGCCCTGGACTTCGTCACGGATCTGCCCAGCTCGAGGGGAAAGACAGCAGTGCTAGTGGTGGTGGACATGTTTACTAAGATGGCACACTTCATTCCGTGTGCGAAGGTAGCCACGGCAGAGCAGACCGCCAAACTGTTCATAGACCACGTGTTCAAGGTCCACGGTCTGCCACGGTCTATTCTTTCCGACCGGGGGCGACAGTTCATCTCGAACTTCTGGCAGAAGCTGATGGGCATTCTGAACGTCAAGGTCAATTTGGCGTCGGCGAGACACCCGCAGACCAACGGACAAGCGGAGAGGGTCAACGCCGTCATGCAGCAGTACCTAAGATGCTACGCCAACCAGCAGCCCACGACATGGGTGGACTACCTGCCGCTCGCCGAGTTCGCTTACAACAATACGAAGCACGTGTCGACGGGGGTGACGCCGTTCTTCGCCAACAACGGGAGGCATCCCAGAACCTTCCCGGGTTTAGAGAGAGTGGGGGAGGGGGAGCCACAGGCAGCGGAAGCCTTAGCGTCAGAGTTGCAGGAAGTCCACGAACAGCTCAGGAGGCAGCTAGAACTAGCAAAGCACGCATACAAGGTGCAGGCCGACAGACACAGAAGAGTTGGGGAAGACATACAGGTGGGTGACTGGGTCTGGCTAGCAGCGCAAGCAGTGCCGACCAGATCATTAGCTAAGAAGAAGCTAGGACATAAGCAGCTAGGACCTTACCAAGTCCAGGCGCAGGTCAATCCAGTAGCCTTCCGGTTGGCTCTTCCGGAGGGTTCCAGAATGCATCCGGTGTTCCATAGATCGGTGCTCACGCCCTACAAAGCACCTCATAGGTTTCAGGAGCCGGACACAGCACCAGACCAGAGCAGTGAAGGGCCCAGAGTGAGGGGGCCGCCTAGGAAGGGACACATCAATGAGGTCACAGAGATTTTGGACTCCAGATGGGGGGAAGAGGGAGTAGAATATTTTCTAGCCAGAGAGGGTACCCCGGCCAGTGCCAACAGCTGGGTACCGGACTATGCCTTGGAGGAACCGCTGCTCAAAGAGGAGTTTCATGCCCTCTTCCCGCACAGGCCCATGCCAGCAGAGTATTTCGATGACTGGCTTTTCACACCCACTCTTTCAGCCAGCACATTCCTGGGGTTCGACTCGGACGAGGAACAGGCACCAGTCCCCAGCTCTCAGGTGGGTTCGCCACCGGGGTCTGCCTCAGACCACTCGTATTGGTGGGACGATCAACCAGAGGAGCAGTGGCGCAGGAAGTGGCTGAGGGGTCCTTGGATGGGACCACCCGAAGAGGGGGAGAGGGGCGAGACGGACATGGACGTGTTGGGGGACAACGTGGGGTTCGAGCATGAAGACAGAGAGATGGAAGCAGAGGAGAGCGACGTTGACGAGTACATGGGGGATGAACTGTATCCGGCAAGCACCCCCGCGACGACGGAGCACCCAGTACCCGCACCGGAAGGAGGGGAGGGGGGAAGGGGGGGCTTCGAGGGGGGGATGGATGTCAGGGGTTCAGGAGCAGAGGGACAGGAGAGGGAGGAAGTAGAGACCGAGGGAGAGGAATCTGAGGGAGAAGTCAGCGAGGGTAGCCATCCGAGGTCTCTAAGTCTCTCCAGTGAATCAGAGGATTCACAGAAAGGGGCCCCAGTGGTCAGAGCCAGGGGGTTGCCAGAGGGAACACCCCAGGAAGGAGGGGCCAGAGGGGACTCAGAGAGCAGCAGCTGGAAATCGGGACCAACTTTCCCACCGGAGAGCAGTAAGGGGGAGGAGTCCCAAACATCGGCAGCAGGCAGCCTTCCGTCAGCGGAAGGACATGAGTCAGGGTTAGCCACGCCTGCATCAGAGAGCGAGGTAACGGTCAAAAGGAAGGTCAGGGGCAGCGCGCGCGCGCCAAGTTCAAATGTACAGGAGGGGGGCGCAATGGGCAGTCCGGAGAGAGAGCCGGGTCCCAAAGCCCGCCGGAGAGAAGGGGAGGAGTCCGAAGGGTCCGCTTCCGAGGCATCCCGGAAAGAAGGCACCCAGGGGGGTAGTAGGACCCAGAGGAGGAAGGAGAAACGTAGAAGGTGGAGTAAGGCTAGAGTCTTAAGCTGGTGTACAGGGGGCGGAGACTCAGACGAGGCTTCGCTGGTCTAGGGTTTAGACGTAGAGACGCACGCTAGTGTTTGGAAATGGAAACTAAATGCCAATAAAGACTTCTGTACAGTTCTAATGGCTAGCGTTGGTCTTCTGTGAGCTGAGACCGGGAGGCAGTCTCTGACAGACGCGTTTTCACCAAGCTGGATCTACGTGGCGCGTACAACCTGATTCGCATGCGCGACGGCGACGAGTGGAAGACGGCCATGTTCACGCCACTGGGCACCTACGAATACAGAGTTATGCCCTTCGGATTACAAAATGGCTCTCACACTTTCCAAGCCTTTATGCATCACGTGCTGGCGGGGCTCCTTTACAAGAAGTGCGTATGCTTCCTGGACGACATCCTGATTTTTTCAGAATCGCGAGAGGCGCACGAGAGGGATGTCAGGGAAGTTCTGCAGAGACTGAAGGAGCACAGGCTGTACGCCAAGCTGGAGAAGTGCCAGTTCGACGTGACGGAGGTGGATTTCCTGGGCTACAAGTTGTCGGACAAGGGGCTCGCCATGGACAGCGCCAAGGTTCGCGCAGTGTTGGATTGGAAAAGCCCACGCAATCGGAAGGAAGTCCAGCGGTTTGTCGGCTTTGCCAACTTTTACCGCAAGTTCATCAAGGGATTTGCCATGCAGACAGCGGCCATCACCGACACGCTCAGCTCCAAGAAGAAGAAATTCATCTGGACGGAGCAAGCGGAGCAGTCCTTTCAGAAACTCAAGCGTCTCTTCGCGTCCGAAGAGCAGCTGCTGCATGTGAATCCCAGCAGACCCATGAGGGTGGAGACAGACGCCTCAGACAGAGCCGTGGGAGCTGTCCTGTTGCAACAAGACCAGCAGGGGGACTGGAGGCCGTGCGCCTTCTACTCGAGGAAGCTCAGTAAGTCGGAGCAGAATTACACTATCTGGGACAGGGAGTTGCTAGCCATACATGCAGCATTCAAGGCATGGAGGCACTTCCTCATCGGAGCCAGACATACAGTGCAGGTCCACACGGACCACAAGAATCTGGAGTACTGGCGCACGGCTAGGTTCCTCAACCAGAGACACATTAGATGGGCAGAGTTCTTCGCGGACTTCGACTTCAAGATAGAGTACATCCCAGGCGACAACAACGTGATGGCGGATGCATTGTCCAGAAAGCCGCAATACCTGGAGGAGGCGGCACCGTCGGCGGCCAAGCACATTTTCGCACCGGAAGCGTGGGCATGCGCGTCGGCAACCGTGGACCTGGACGCCGTACGTCGCGCGCTGCGGGAAGACCCCTTCGCACGGGCCAAGATGGAGGAGGTGCACAGGGGCACAGCGAGGGCCGACGAGTTCCAGATACGCGATGGGTTGCTCCTCCACAAGGGAGCACTCTACGTGCCGGGAGACGACCTCCGCGCAAGGGTCCTGCAGCAGCTACACGACGCTCCCACCGCCGGGCACTTTGGCAAAGAAAAGACTGTCGAACTCGTAGCCAGAGACTTTTGGTGGCCCAAGATGCGGGGGGAAGTAGCGGATTACGTCTCGAGATGTGACACCTGCCAAAGGGCCAAGTCAGTTCACAGACCGCCGGCGGGACTGCTGGAACCGCTGCAGACACCGTCTGAACCGTGGGAGAGGGTGGCCCTGGACTTCGTCACGGATCTGCCCAGCTCGAGGGGAAAGACAGCAGTGCTAGTGGTGGTGGACATGTTTACTAAGATGGCACACTTCATTCCGTGTGCGAAGGTAGCCACGGCAGAGCAGACCGCCAAACTGTTCATAGACCACGTGTTCAAAGTCCACGGTCTGCCACGGTCTATTCTCTCCGACCGGGGGCGACAGTTCATCTCGAACTTCTGGCAGAAGCTGATGGGCATTCTGAACGTCAAAGTCAATTTGGCGTCGGCGAGACACCCACAGACCAACGGGCAAGCGGAGAGGGTCAACGCCATCATGCAGCAGTACCTGAGATGCTACGCCAATCAGCAGCCCACGACATGGGTGGACTACCTGCCACTCGCCGAGTTCGCTTACAACAATACGAAGCACGTGTCGACGGGGGTGACGCCGTTCTTCGCCAACAACGGGAGGCATCCCAGAACCTTCCCGAGTTTAGAGAGAGTGGGGGAGGGGGAGCCACAGGCAGCGGAAGCCTTAGCGTCGGAGTTGCAGGAAGTCCACGAACAGCTCAGGAGGCAGTTAGAACTAGCAAAACACGCATACAAAGTGCAGGCCGACAGACACAGAAGAGTTGGGGAAGACATACAGGTGGGAGACTGGGTCTGGTTAGCAGCGCAAGCAGTGCCGACCAGATCATTAGTTAAGAAGAAGCTAGGACATAAGCAGCTAGGACCTTACCAAGTCCAGGCGCAGGTCAATCCAGTGGCCTTCCGGTTGGCTCTTCCGGAGGGTTCCAGAATGCATCCGGTGTTCCATAGATCGGTGCTCACGCCCTACAAAGCACCTCATAGGTTTCAGGAGCCAGACACAGCACCAGACCAGCGCAGAGAAGGGCCCAGAGTGGGGGGGTCGCCTAGGAGGGGACACATCAATGAGGTCACAGAGATTTTGGACTCCAGATGGGGGGAAGAGGGAGTAGAATATTTCCTAGCCAGAGAGGGTACCCCGGCCAGTGCCAACAGCTGGGTACCGGACTATGCCTTGGAGGAACCGCTGCTCAAAGAGGAGTTTCATGCCCTCTTCCCGCACAGGCCCATGCCAGCAGAGTATTTCGACGACTGGCTCTTCACACCCACTCTTTCAGCCAGCACATTCCTGGGGTTCGACTCGGACGAGGAACAGGCACCAGTCCCCAGCTCCCAGGTGGGTTCGCCACCGGGGTCTGCCTCAGACCACTCGTATTGGTGGGACGATCAACCAGAGGAGCAGTGGCGCAGGAAGTGGCTGAGGGGTCCTTGGATGGGACCACCCGAAGAGGGGGAGAGGGGCGAGACGGACATGGACGTGTTGGGGGACAACGTGGGGTTCGAGCACGAAGACAGAGAGATGGAAGCAGAGGAGAGCGACGTTGACGAGTACATGGGGGACGAACTGTATCCTGCAAGCACCCCCGCTACGACGGAGCACCCAGTACCCGCACCGGAAGGAGGGGAGGGGGGAAGGGGGGGCTTCGAGGGGGGGATGGATGTCAGGGGTTCAGGAGCAGAGGGACAGGAAAGGGAGGAAGTAGAGACCGAGGGAGAGGAATCTGAGGGAGAAGTCAGCGAGGGTAGCCATCCGAGGTCTCTAAGTCTCTCCAGTGAATCAGAGGATTCACAGAAAGGGGCCCCAGTGGTCAGAGCCAGGGGGTTGCCAGAGGGAACACCCCAGGAAGGAGGGGCCAGAGGGGACTCAGAGAGCAGCAGCTGGAAATCGGGACCAGCTTCCCCACCGGAGAGCAGTAAGGGGGAGGAGTCCCAAACATCGGCAGCAGGCAGCCTTCCGTCAGCGGAAGGACATGAGTCAGGGTTAGCCACGCCTGCATCAGAGAGCGAGGTAACGGTCAAAAGGAAGGTCAGGGGCAGCGCGCGCGCGCCAAGTTCAAATGTACAAGAGGGGGGCGCAAGGGGCAGTCCGGAGAGAGAGCCGGGTCCCAAAGCCCGCCGGAGAGAAGGGGAGGAGTCCGAAGGGTCCGCTTCCGAGGCATCCAGGAAGGAAGGCACCCAGGGGGGTAGTAGGACCCAGAGGAGGAAGGAGAAACGTAGAAGGTGGAGTAAGGCTAGAGTCTTAAGCTGGTGTACAGGGGGCGGAGACTCAGACGAGGCTTCGCTGGTCTAGGGTCTAGACGTAGAGACGCACGCTAGTGCTTGAAAATGGAAACTAAATGTCAATAAAGACTTCTGTACAGTTCTACTGGCTAGCGTTGGTCTTCTGTGAGCTGAGACCGGGAGGCAGTCTCTGTCGATGGGGGTGACGTTGTTCTTCACGAACAATGGGCGTCATCCCAGAACCTTCCCGGGGTTTGTAGCGACGGGAGAGGGGGTGCCGCAAGAGGCCGACCAGTTCGCAGCAGAACTGCAAGAGGTGCACGAGGAGCTGCGGAGACATTTGGAACTAGCCAAACAAGCCTATAAGGTGCAGGCGGACAGACACAGGAGGGCGGGAGAAGACATCCAGGTGGGGGACTGGGTATGGTTAGCAGCCCAAGCGATGCCGGCCAAGTCGTTAGCTAAGAAGAAGCTAGGACACAGGCAGCTAGGGCCATACCAAGTTGAGGCCAGGATCAATCCCGTAGCGTTTCGACTGGCCCTCCCCGAAGGCTCCAGTGTGCACCCGGTCTTTCATAGGTCGGTGCTCACCCCCTACAAGGCCCCGCACAGGTTTCAGGAGTCAGGGACGGCACCAGACCCACACAGAGAGTCACCCAAGAGGGGGGGGTCACCTAGGGCCGAACCACTCAACGAGGTCACAGAGATCCTGGACTCGAGATGGGGGGAAGAGGGAGTAGAATACTTTCTCGCCAGAGAGGGTACACCAGCCAGTGCCAACAGTTGGGTGCCGGACTACGCTTTGGACGAACCTCTTCTCAAAGACGAGTTCCATGCCCTTTTCCCACATAGGCCCATGCCAGCCGAGTACTTTGATGACTGGCTCTTTACGCCCACACTTTCAGCCAGCACTTTCCGGGGCTTTTCTTCCGCCGAGGAGGAAACGCCAGAGTCAAGCCCGCCCAGGGGATCGTGCTCGGGGGTGGAAACGGAACCCTCTTATTGGTGGGACGAGCAACTGGAGGAGGACTGGCGCAAGAGGTGGATGACGGGGCCTTGGCCAACAGCACCAGACGAAGTAACAATGGAAGAGGAAACTGAGAACACTTTGGGTGACGAACCCGAGTTCGAGCACACATACACCGAGCTGCTAGCAGAGGACATCGAAGTAGACGAACTGTATCCTGCATCTACCTCCGAAGAGACAACCTGCGCCCGACGGGCGGGAGGGGGGAAGGGGGGCTTTGAGGGGGGGATGGATGTCAGGGGTTCAGGGAGAGAGGCGCAGATGAGGGAGGAGACTGAGAGCGAGGGGGAAGGATCCCAGGGCGACGAGGAAGAAGATGACAATGAGTCGAGGGGTTCCATGAGTCTCTCCAGTGAATCGGAGGATTCCCAAAAGGGAGCGCCCCTGGTCAGGCCAAGGGGAG